>NC_092106.1:22623091-22931146 GCF_045679555.1 Salvelinus alpinus
GCCACTACACTACAACAGACACTACACTACAACAGACACTACACTACAACAGACACTACACTACAACATGCACTACACTACAACAGACAATACACTACAACATGACACTACACTACAACAGACACTACACTACAACAGACACTACACTACAACAGACAATACACTACAACATGCACTACACTACAACAGACACTACACTACAACAGACACTACACTACAACAGACACTACACTACAACAGACACTACACTACAACAGACACTACACTACAACAGACACTACACTACAACAGACACTACGCTACAACATGCACTACGCTACAACAGACACTACAATACAACAGACACTACACTACAACATACACTACACTACAACAGACAATACACTACAACCGACAATACACTACAACAGACACTACACTACAACATACACTACACTACAACAGACACTACACTACAACAGACACTACACTACAACAGACACTACAATACAACAGACAATACACTACAACAGACACTACACTACAACAGACACTACACTACAACAGACACTACACTACAACATGCACTACACTACAACAGACACTACACTACAACAGACACTACACTACAACATGCACTACATTACAACATGCACTACACTACAACAGACACTACAACAGACACTACACTACAACAGACACTACAACAGACAATACACTACAACAGACACTACAACAGACAATACACTACAACAGACAATACACTACAACATGCACTACACTACAAAATACACTACAATACAACAGACACTACACTACAACAGACACTACACTACAACATGCACTACACTACAACAGACACTACAATACAACATGCACTACACTACAACAGACACTACACTACAACCGACAATACACTACAACAGCCACTACACTACAACATGCACTACACTACAACAGACACTACAACAGACAATACACTACAACAGACACTACACTACAACAGACACTACACTACAACAGACACTACACTACAACAGACACTACAACAGACAATACACTACAACAGACACTACACTACAACAGACACTACACTACAACAGACACTACAACAGACAATACACTACAACAGACACTACACTACAACAGACACTACACTACAACATGCACTACACTACAACAGACACTACACTACAACAGACAATACACTACAACAGACACTACACTACAACAGACACTACACTACAACAGACACTACACTACAACAGACACTACACTACAACATGCACTACACTACAACAGACACTACAATACAACATGCACTACACTACAACAGACACTACACTACAACAGACACTACACTACAACCGACAATACACTACAACAGCCACTACACTACAACATGCACTACACTACAACAGACACTACAATACAACAGACAGTACACTACAACAGACACTACACTACAACATGCACTACACTACAACAGACACTACACTACAACAGACACTACACTACAACAGCCACTACACTACAACAGACACTACACTACAACAGCCACTACACTACAACAGACACTACACTACAACAGACACTACACTACAACAGACACTACACTACAACATGCACTACACTACAACAGCCACTACACTACAACAGACACTACACTACAACAGACACTACACTACAACAGACACTACACTACAACATGCACTACACTACAACAGACAATACACTACAACATGCACTACACTACAACAGACACTACACTACAACAGACACTACACTACAACAGACAATACACTACAACATGCACTACACTACAACAGACACTACACTACAACAGACACTACAATACAACAGACACTACACTACAACAGACACTACACTACAACAGACACTACAATACAACAGACACTACACTACAACAGACACTACGCTACAACATGCACTACGCTACAACAGACACTACAATACAACAGACACTACACTACAACATACACTACACTACAACAGACAATACACTACAACCGACAATACACTACAACAGACACTACACTACAACATACACTACACTACAACAGACAATACACTACAACATACACTACACTACAACAGACACTACACTACAACAGACAATACACTACAACAGACACTACACTACAACAGACACTACACTACAACAGACACTACACTACAACAGACACTACACTACAACAGACACTACACTACAACATGCACTACACTACAACAGACAATGCACTACAACAGACACTACACTACAACAGACACTACACTACAACAGCCACTACACTACAACAGACACTACACTACAACAGACACTACACTACAACAGACAATACACTACAACATACACTACACTACAACAGACAATACACTACAACAGACACTACACTACAACAGGCACTACACTACAACATACACTACAACAGACACTAAACTACAACAGACACTACAACAGACACTACACTACAACATGCACTACAATACAACAGACTCTACACTACAACATGCACTACACTACAACAGCCACTACACTACAACAGACACTACACTACAACAGCCACTACAATACAACAGACACTACACTACAACAGACACTACACTACAACATGCACTACACTACAACAGCCACTACACTACAACAGACACTACACTACAACAGACACTACACTACAACAGCCACTACAATACAACAGACACTACACTACAACAGACACTACACTACAACAGACACTACACTACAACAGACACTACAACAGACAATACACTACAACAGACACTACACTACAACAGACACTACACTACAACATGCACTACACTACAACAGACAATACACTACAACAGACAATACACTACAACAGACACTACACTACAACAGACACTACACTACAACAGACACTACACTACAACAGACACTACACTACAACATGCACTACACTACACCAGACACTACAATACAACATACACTACACTACAACAGACACTACACTACAACAGACACTACACTACAACCGACAATACACTACAACAGCCACTACACTACAACATGCACTACACTACAACAAACACTACAATACAACAGACAGTACACTACAACAGACACTACACTACAACATGCACTACACTACAACAGACACTACACTACAACAGACACTACACTACAACAGCCACTACACTACAACAGACACTACACTACAACAGACACTACACTACAACAGACACTACACTACAACAGACACTACACTACAACAGCCACTACACTACAACAGACACTACACTACAACAGACACTACACTACAACAGACACTACACTACAACATGCACTACACTACAACAGACACTACACTACAACATGCACTACACTACAACAGACACTACACTACAACAGACAATACACTACAACAGACACTACACTACAACATGCACTACACTACAACAGACACTACACTACAACAGACACTACAATACAACAGACACTACACTACAACAGACACTACACTACAACAGACACTACAATACAACAGACACTACACTACAACAGCCACTACAACATGCACTACGCTACAACAGACACTACAATACAACAGACACTACACTACAACATACACTACACTACAACAGACAATACACTACAACAGACAATACACTACAACCGACAATACACTACAACAGACACTACACTACAACATACACTACACTACAACAGACAATACACTACAACAGACACTACACTACAACAGACACTACACTACAACAGACAATACACTACAAAAGACACTACACTACAACAGACACTACACTACAACATACACTACACTACAACAGACACTACACTACAACAGACACTACACTACAACATACACTACACTACAACATGCACTACACTACAACAGACAATGCACTACAACAGACACTACACTACAACATACACTACACTACAACAGCCACTACACTACAACAGCCACTACACTACAACAGACACTACACTACAACAGACACTACACTACAACAGACAATACACTACAACATACACTACACTACAACAGACACTACACTACAACAGACAATACACTACAACAGACACTACACTACAACAGGCACTACACTACAACAGACACTACACTACAACAGACACTACAACAGACACTACACTACAACATGCACTACACTACAACAGACACTACACTACAACAGGCACTACACTACAACAGCCACTACACTACAACAGACACTACAATACAACAGACACTACACTACAACATGCACTACACTACAACAGCCACTACACTACAACAGACAATAAACTACAACAGACACTACACTACAACAGCCACTACAATACAACATGCACTACACTACAACAGACACTACACTACAACAGACACTACACTACAACCGACAATACACTACAACAGACACTACACTACAACACACACTACACTACAACAGACACTACACTACAACAGACACTACACTACAACATGCACTACACTACAACAGCCAATACACTACAACAGACACTACACTACAACATACACTACACTACAACAGACACTACACTACACCAGGCACTACACTACAACAGACACTACACTACAACAGACAATAAACTACAACAGACACTACACTACAACAGACACTACACTACAACATACACTACACTACAACAGACACTACACTACAACAGACACTACACTACAACAGACACTACAATACAACAGACACTACACCACAACAGACACTACACTACAACAGACACTGCATGACAACAGGTACATACACACACGATCTGATTGGTGAGCACCATACAGACCCCATCTCTTCTATCCAGTCAGCTGGAGTGCATGTGTGTGTTGATGTGCTGCTTCCCTGCTCTCCTGATTGCCCTGTGTCTCTGGGTCAATGACAACACTGACGCTGGTAATACTGATTAATTACACTCTTCTCCCACCTGGCTTTGTCATGCTTGACATTTCACAAGGCAGCGGCTTCTGTTTGTGTGTGTGTGTGTGTGTGTGTGTGTGTGTGTGTGTGTGTGTGTGTGTGTGTGTGTGTGTGTGTGTGTGTGTGTGTGTGTGTGTGTGTGTGTGTGTGTGTGTGTGTGTGTGTGTGTGTGTGTGTGTGTGTGTGTGTGTGTGTGTGTGTGTGATCCATGCTTCCCACCCAAGGCTCCATTTGATGAATGACGACTACAATACACAACATTCTGCTCATCTCTTCTGTTCTGTTCTTCCCCTCTGCTTTCTAATCATTCTCTCATAATGCAGATGGCACAAAGCATCATTGTGATTAGAATTCTCTGCAGTGATCTTCCATTTACCAGTTGGGATTCTCCCATGGAAGTCCCATTCCAATGTTGAATTTGTTACGATGCCAAACTTTGTGCCTTGTGGCATTAAGCAGTGGGTGCCACTGTTGTAAGTGTCTGCACACGTGCATGCGTGAACATGCATGTGCATGTGTGTGTGTGTATATGTGTGTGTATGTGCCAGTGTGTGTGGCTGAGTCCAGCTGGGTTTTGATGATGGTACTGTAGGATCACCTCTGACTGCTCTAGGACAGGGTGTCCTTATCCTGGTGAAGGATGGAGGGCCGCTGTCTCTGTGACCCCCAAAGAACACACCGCTTATTGATTGATTGTCTGCAGCAGGCATGACCCTCACAAGGACACGTGGCACACACACACACACACACACACACACACACACACACACACACACACACACACACACACACACACACACACACACACACACACACACACACACACACACACACACACACACACACACACACACACACACACACACACACACACTGGGCATTGCTTTGATATGTCTCTGGTGTATACTTACCTTTGACTTTGAGAGTAAATTCACCAAAGGCTCAGAGCATGAATAGTGTGTGTCTTATAAAGTCCATGTTTGCATTTAAGATTGAAGGCTTTTAAACAGAGTGCATTATTCCACAGATAACACAGACCACGCTTTTGCTAACTGGCTATACCAGCATAAGCCCGAGGACAGAGCAGTCTTTATTGTGTGTGTGTGTGTGTGTGTGTGTGTGTGTGTGTGTGTGTGTGTGTGTGTGTGTGTGTGTGTGTGTGTGTGTGTGTGTGTGTGTGTGTGTGTGTGTGTGTGTGTGTGTGTGTGTGTGTGTGTGTGTGTGTGTGTGTGTGTGTGTGTGTGTGTGTGTGCGTACGTGTGTATCAGCAGGAGAGAAGATCTGTGTCACTGTGCCCGTGTCACCAACTGTGCTTTTGTGTGGACGTCAACATCAATCTACACTGCTGTGGCAGAGCCTGCATGTGTCACAACCCATCACAAACACCCTGCTGGTTACACAAACAAGCACATCTTCACGTCTTCACTATGGTGAATCACTAAAATAATACAGAAATACACTACGGAAAAAGAAGGAACAGCACGTCAGAAATCAGCTCAAAGTAATTGAAGAATCCATAGAATCTAACCACTTCTGGGAAAATTAGAACACACTAAACAAACAACAAAACAAAAAACAACACACTGGATGCACAGAAACACTTGCATGCTCACACACACGCCCGTGTGAGCATGCAAGTGTTTCTGTGCATCCAGTGTGTGCGTTTTCTGAAGGGTAGGAGTGGGGCCGGGCGGTGCAGGGGTGACAGGGGGAGAAAGAAGACCGTGGAGGACCAGGCAGCCACCAGGCAGCTGTTAGACTCTGCCAGCCTGTCCTGTGTTATTTAGTGCAGTGTTGGTTGGGAGCTCAGCATGGTGTCTGCAAACTGGATCAGTCTCCCTCACGCTAGCCCTCACTCACTTCCTCACTCCCTCCCTCACGCTCTCCCTCACTCTCTCCCTCGCCAATTCATTGATATATCTGTTGAAGAAGGTGGGGCTTAAACTGCATCCCTGTCTCACCCCACTGCCCTGTCTCACCCCATTGCCCTGTCTCACCCCATTGCCCTGTCTCACCCCATTGCCCTGTCTCACCCCACTGCCCTGTCTCACCCCATTGCCCTGTCTCACCCCACTGCCCTGTCTCACCCCATTGCCCTGTCTCACCCCACTGCCCTGTCTCACCCCATTGCCCTGTCTCACCCCATTGCCCTGTCTCACCCCACTGCCCTGTCTCACCCCATTGCCCTGTCTCACCCCATTGCCCTGCGGAAATAAATGTCTGTGTTTTTTGCCAATTTTAACCACACACTTGTTGTTTGTGTACATGGATTTTATAATGTCATATGTTTTCCCCCAACACCACTTTCCATCAATTTGTATAGCAGACCCTCATGCCAAATTGAGTCAAAAGCTTTTTTGAAATCAACAAAGCATGAGAAGACTTTGCCTTTGTTTTGGTTTGTTTGTTTGTTAATTTGGGTGAATACTTGGTCTGTTGTACGGTAATTTGGTAAAAAGCCAATTTGACATTTGCTCAGTACATTGTTTTCACTGAGGAAATGTACAAGTCTGCTGTTAATGATAATGCAGAGGATTGTCCCAAGGTTGCTGTTGACGCATATTCCACGGTAGTTTTTGGGGTCAAATTTGTCTCCACTTTTGTGGATTGGAGTGATCAGTCCTTGGTTCCAAATATTGGGGAAGATGCCAGAGCTGAGGAGGGTGTTAAAAAGTTTAAGTATAGTCAATTGGAATTTGTATATTTTATCATTTCATGTAGGATACCATCAACACCACAGGCCTTTTTGGGTTGGAGGGTTGTATTTTGTCCTGTAGTTCATTCAGCGTTATTGGAGAATCCAGTGGGTTCTGGTAGTCTTTAATAGTAGATTATTTGATCATGTATATGTTTTTTCTGTTTGTTTGTGGTTTATCCATACTGTTTTGGTTTTGGATAGATAACTCTTTGTGTTGTTGTTTGTTTAGTGTGTTCTAATTTTCCCAGAAGTGGTTAGATTCTATGGATTCTTCAATTACTTTGAGCTGATTTCTGACGTGCTGTTCCTTCTTTTTCCGTAGTGTATTTCTGTATTATTTTAGTGATTCACCATAGTGAAGACGTAGACTCAGGTTTTCTGGGTCTCTCTCTCTCTCTCTCTCTCTCTCTCTCTCTCTCTCTCTCTCTCTCTCTCTCTCTCTCTCTCTCTCTCTCTCTCTCTCTCTCTCTCTCTCTCTCTCTCTCTCTCTCTCTCTCTCTCTCTCTATCTAGCTCACCCTGCTTTCATATCTATCTCTCCGTCACTCTTTCTCCACCTTTCCTACCAGGCTACCTCTCCCCCTTGTTGTGCCACTTCCCTACCTCTGTCTGCCTGAATGGTCTCTCCCTCATTGTTCCTTCTTTAATTCTTGACTTCTCCCCATGTAACCGTATTTAGGGGAGTAGGGATGAGACGGGGGAGTGACAGAGACAGAGAGACAAAGAGAGAGCCTGTCTTCTCTCTCTCTGTCTATGTGCACACTGCCCACAAAATGAGGTGGAAACTTCCTAACTTCCTGCCAAATGTATGACCATATTAGAGCCACATATTTCCCTCAAATTACACAGACCCACAAAGAATTAAAAAACAAATCCAATTTTGATAAACTCCCATATCTATTGGGTAAAATACTACATTGTGCCATCATAGCAGCAAGATGTATTACCTGTTGCCACAGGAAAAGGGCAACCAGTGAAGAAAAAATACTATTGTAAACACAACCCATATTTATGTTTATTTATTTTCCCTTTTCTACTTACAACACTGTATATAGACATAATATGACATTTGAAATGTCTCTATTCCTTTGGAACTTCTGTGAGTGTAATGTTTACTGTTCATTTTATATTGTTTATTTCACTTTTGTTTATTAACTATTTGACTTGCTTTGGCAATGTTAACATGTGTTTCACATGCGAATAAAGCCCCTTAAATTGAATTTAAAGTTACATTGAATTGAGAGAGAGAGATGGGGAGAAAGGGAGAGAGAGAAGGAGAGAGAGAGAGAGACAGTTGGTTTTTGGGTGTCTGTGTGTGGAGCCGAGTGGGTAGGGTATTAAACAGCAGATCAGACACCCCAGACACCCCCTGAGCTTCACTAGCTGCCGTCCGCTGTAATTCAGGAATCACATTAAACATAATACATGTGCCAGGCTTCACCAGACACACAATAGTAAGTCACCAGACACACAATAGTAAGTCACCAGACACACAATAGTAAGTCACCAGACACACAATAGTAAGTCACCAGATACACAATAGTAAGTCACCAGATACACAATAGTAAGTCACCAGATACACAATAGTAAGTCACCAGATACACAATAGTAAGTCACCAGACACACAATAGTAAGTCACCAGATACACAATAGTAAGTCACCAGACACACAATAGTAAATCACCAGATGCACAATAGTAAGTCACCAGATACACAATAGTAAGTCACCAGATGCACAATAGTAAGTCACCAGACACACAATAGTAAGTCACCAGATACACAATAGTAAGTCACCAGACACACAATAGTAAGTCACCAGATACACAATAGTAAGTCACCAGATACACAATAGTAAGTCACCAGACACACAATAGTAAGTCACCAGACACACAATAGTAAGTCACCAGACACACAATAGTAAATCACCAGATGCACAATAGTAAGTCACCAGATACACAATAGTAAGTCACCAGATGCACAATAGTAAGTCACCAGACACACAATAGTAAGTCACCAGATACACAATAGTAAGTCACCAGACACACAATAGTAAGTCACCAGATGCACAATAGTAAGTCACCAGATACACAATAGTAAGTCACCAGATGCACCATAGTCAGTCACCAGACACACAATAGTAAGTCACCAGATACACAATAGTAAGTCACCAGATACACAATAGTACGTCACCAGATACACAATAGTAAGTCACCAGATACACAATAGTAAGTCACATACAGTATACAGTGTGAAGTTCACACAAGCACACACACTTACATTCTAACTACCCTTGTGAGTGAGAACATGCTCAAAGAGGTTTGCTCCCTCCCTCCCTCTCCCTGGCAGTCTGAATCCCCTCAGAGCCTGTAATCATCAGAGGGGACGGCTGATAGAGGACCCAACCAGCCACATCATCAAGGTGGGTTTGTCTGGAGACCTTCATGGTCAGCTGTAATCCTGAGTCCCAAAAGGCTCTGATCAAAAGTAGTTCACAATGTAGACAATAGGGTGCCATTTGGGACAAGCATCTAGTCCTGCCAGGCTCTGCCCAGGTTCTTGGGCTGTCTGGAACTAGCAGCTTCCCACAGCATAGTCAGGTCTGCACAGGAATCTGTGTAGCTAGATCAGTGATATCAGATCAGCAGCCCAATCCCCTAGCTCTCTATTTCTCTGGCGTTTAGACAGGCAGATCAATTCTGATCTTTTTTATTTTGACCAATCAGATCAGCTCTGAAAAAGAGCTGATGTGAAAAGACCTGATGTGATTGGTCAAAAGACAATTAGTGGGGGAAAATCTGCATTAGGCTGCCTGTCTAAACACATCGTCGGTCTCTCTCCCAGGCCCTTAATTAGGCCTGAAATCCCATCAGCCTCTGGGGCATGGGCGGAGCCCAACGGGCCGGCTCTCACCTCCAGATGCTAGGATACTCTTCGGACTCATCAGGCCAGATTTACTAACCTGTGTAAAGTTTGCACCTGTTATTAAGAAGGGAATAGGGAAGACAAACATATGCTTGTATAATGCACATGTTGTTCCCAATAACAGGTGTTGCCTTGATATTGCACTTCTCCAAATGCTAAGTCAGTCCGCCCCCCTCCCCTGTTCTAGCAGCCCTGAGCCCCTGCCAGGTATCCTCCTCTAACCCATCATTACTGGATCAAACTAGCAGCACTTCATGCTGTTTTCTCAACCTTTCATGTTCCTGCCACACTCCCCAACAAAAACAAACAAAAAAAATGTAATCTAGGCCGTGCAATGTGTGAATGTTTCATATCCCAGCATTTGGAAAACACACACACACACACACACACACACACACACACACAATGCACTAGCGACTCCGTTAATTTTAGAAGACATTCACCCTCATCCCCCTCTCCTTCCCCCTTCCTCTCCTTCCTCCATATTTTCTCTCCCTCAAACATCCCCCTATCCATCCCCCCTCCATCCCTTCCCCCCCAGCTGGAACAATATGGAACAGGGGTCTGCTGTAGACAGAATATCTTCAGAGAGGGGTGCTACCAATTAAAGGGTGCCCTGCTTCGCTTTGAAGAACTGCTTGCCACAAGACAAAGCACTGTGTTTGCAATCTAGTCTAGTGCCTCCTCGCTGGCCCGAACTCATCAATCCTGCCTGGCTGCAGCGGGTGGTAGAGGGGCAGGGGCAGGGAGAGGTGGGGGGCAATAGCACGAGCCAGGGTCACTTCATCATCAACATCAGAGCAGCGCCAGCTTCTCAGCACCCGCCTGGCTCTCCCCCTGATCTCCATCCCATCCACTGGCATGGTAAATGTCAGCAGTGCCCATCAACCACCCCACAGCTCCACATGGCCACGTTAGGACTCATACCCTGGGCACAAGGTTCTACTGTTTGCACCCCCTTTACCCTTGATCTGTCCTGGTCTGAGTCCCAATTGACATGCTGTTCCCTATATAGTGCACTACTTTTGATCAGAGCCAGGGTCTCTTCATCATCACAAATCAGAGCCAGGGCCTCTTCATCATCACCATCAGAGCCAGGGCCTCTAGGGCTCTGGTCTAAAGTAGTACACTATATAGGGAATATTGGGACTCAGCCCTGGTCGACACAGGGATAGCTAGACATCAGTCATGGAGGCCCAGCTGCTGTACTAAGAGTCATACCCTTCCTGTGAGCCACTGGGACTATATTTACAGTACCAGGGATATGGGCCATTTCATGGTGCCATACTACTTACTACTGTGTGTCTATTCAGCCCACAGCCAGTAAACATAGACTACTAGGATACCTTTCATGATGTGGAGACGCAAATAGGACTGGTTCATCAGGATTTAATGACCCACACACTAAGTCATTTCTATGTCATACAGTATGTATATCATGCTATATGATAAAATATCATTTTTTTGCATCTGGTTTGAGCTGTAAGCCATTGTTTACCCAATTGAGATCATCCATCTTTGACTGAACAGCTCAGAACTGTGTAGCATTAGAGACCAGTAGAGATCTGATAGAAGAGAGCTGTGTAACATTACAGATCAGTAGATATCTGATAGAAGAGAGCTGTGTAACATTAGAGACCAGTAGAGATCTGATAGAATAGAGCTGTGTAGCATTAGAGACCAGTAGAGATCTGATAGAAGAGAGCTGTGTAGCATTAGAGACCAGTAGAAATCTGATAGAATAGAGCTGTGTAGCATTAGAGACCAGTAGAGATCTGATAGAATAGAGCTGTGTAACATTAGAGACCAGTAGAGATCTGATAGAAGAGAGCTGTGTAACATTAGAGACCAGTAGAGATCTGATAGAAGAGAGCTGTGTAGCATTAGAGATCAGTAAAGATCTGATAGAATAGAGCTGTGTAACATTAGAGACTAGTAGAGATCTGATAGAATAGAGCTGTGTAACATTAGAGACCAGTAGAGATCTGATAGAATAGAGCTGTGTAACATTAGAGACCAGTAGAGATATGATAGAATAGAGCTGTGTAGCATTAGAGACCAGTAGAGATCTGATAGAAGAGAGCTGTGTAGCATTAGAGACCAGTAGAGATCTGATAGAAGAGAGCTGTGTAGCATTAGAGACCAGTGGAGATCTGATAGAAGAGAGCTGTGTAACATTGGAGACCAGTAGAGATCTGATAGAAGAGATCTGTGTAGCATTAGAGACCAGTAGAGATCTGATAGAAGAGAGCTGTGTAGCATTAGAGACCAGTAGAAATCTGATAGAATAGAGCTGTGTAGCATTAGAGACCAGTAGAGATCTGATAGAATAGAGCTGTGTAACATTAGAGACCAGTAGAGATCTGATAGAAGAGAGCTGTGTAACATTAGAGACCAGTAGAGATCTGATAGAAGAGAGCTGTGTAACATTAGAGATCAGTAGAGATCTGATAGAATAGAGCTGTGTAACATTAGAGACCAGTAGAGATCTGATAGAAGAGAGCTGTGTAACATTAGAGACCAGTAGAGATCTGATAGAAGAGAGCTGTGTAACATTAGAGATCAGTAGAGATCTGATAGAATAGAGCTGTGTAACATTAGAGACCAGTAGAGATCTGATAGAAGAGATAGACCAGTGTAGCCAGTCAGTACAGTGCAGTCTATTGGTCAGCCTGTTAGTCTGGGTCCCCTCAGACCAGAGCTCATCTCCTCCCCTCCTCTCCACCCCCTCTCATTTCCTCCCCTCCTCTCCTCCCCCTCTCATCTCATCTCATCTCCTCCCCTCCTCTCCACCCCCTCTCATTTCCTCCCCTCATCTCCTCCCCCTCTCATCTCATCTCATCTCCTCATCCTCTCATCTCATCTCCTCCACTCCTCTCCTCCCCTCTCCTCCCCTCTCATCTCCTCCCTCTCTAATCTCCTCCCCCTTTCATATCCCCCTCTCTCATCTCCTCCCCCTCTCCTCTCCCCCCTCTCATCTCCTCCCCCTCTCATCTCCTCCCCCTCTCATCTCCTCCCCTCCTCTCCTCTCATCTCCTCCCCCTCTCATCTCCTCCCCTCCCCTCCCCCCTCTCATCTCATCTCCTCCCCTCCTCTCCTCCCCTCTCATCTCCTCCCCCTCTCATCTCATCTCCTCCCCTCCTCTCCTCCCCTCTCATCTCCTCCATGACATGTACTTACTACATGCTGATGTCCCACTCTAATATCTTTAAAGGAAATCTCTCTGTCATGTTTTCTATTTTGCTCATCCTCCTGGAGTGGGGATATTTCTCTCCGTCTCCTGGAGGGAGCTGGATATTTCTCTCCTTCTCCTGGAGGGAGCTGGATATTTCTCTCCTCCTCCTGGAGGTGGCTGGATATTTCTCTCGTCCTCCTGGAGGTGGCTGGATATTTATCTCATCCTCCTGGAGGGGGCTGGATATATCTCTCCGTCTCCTGGAGGGAGCTGGATATTTCTCTCCGTCTCCTGGAGGGAGCTGGATATTTCTCTCCTCCTGAAGGGAGCTGGATATTTCTCTCCGTCTCCTGGAGGGGGCTGGATATTTCTCTCCTTCTCCTGGAGGGGACTGGATATTTCTCTCCTTCTCCTGGAGGGGGCTGGATATTTCTCTCCTCCTCCTGGAGGGGGCTGGATATTTATCTCCTTCTCCTGGAGGGGGCTGGATATTTATCTCATCCTCCTGGAGGGAGCTGGATATTTATCTCATCCTCCTGGAGGGGCCTGGATATTTAGCTCCTCCTGGAGGGGGCTGGATATTTATCTCATCCTCCTGGAGGGAGCTGGATATTTATCTCATCCTCCTGGAGGGAGCTGGATATTTATCTCCTCCTCCTGGAGGGGGCTGGATATTTATCTCCTCCTCCTGGAGGGGGCTGGATATTTATCTCATCCTCCTGGAGGGGGCTGGATATTTATCTCATCCTCCTGGAGGGGGCTGGATATTTATCTCCTCCTGGAGGGGGCTGGATATTTATCTCCTCCTGGAGGGGGCTGGATATTTATATCCTCCTGGAGGGAGCTGGATATTTATCTCCTCCTGGAGGGGGCTGGATATTTATCTCCTCCTCCTGGAGGGGGCTGGATATTTATCTCATCCTCCTGGAGGGAGCTGGATATTTATCTCATCCTCCTGGAGGGAGCTGGATATTTATCTCATCCTCCTGGAGGGAGCTGGATATTTATCTCCTCCTCCTGGAGGGGGCTGGATATTTATCTCATCCTCCTGGAGGGAGCTGGATATTTATCTCCTCCTCCTGGAGGGGGCTGGATATTTATCTCATCCTCCTGGAGGGGGCTGGATATTTATCTCCTCCTCCTGGAGGGGGCTGGATATTTATCTCATCCTCCTGGAGGGAGCTGGATATTTATCTCCTCCTCCTGGAGGGAGCTGGATATTTATCTCCTCCTCCTGGAGGGGGCTGGGTATTTATCTCATCCTCCTGGAGGGAGCTGGATATTTATCTCCTCCTCCTGGAGGGGGCTGGATATTTATCTCATCCTCCTGGAGGGGGCTGGATATTTATCTCCTCCTCCTGGAGGGGGCTGGATATTTATCTCATCCTCCTGGAGGGAGCTGGATATTTATCTCCTCCTCCTGGAGGGGGCTGGATATTTATCTCATCCTCCTGGAGGGGGCTGGATATTTATCTCATCCTCCTGGAGAGGGCTGGATAGTTCTCGCCACTTATTTCTTCTCTCTCACTCAATTTGTTTTTCACTTCTATAGAAATTCCTAGCCACTCAACAGCCTGTCTTTCTCTCGGCCATCACGCAAGGCCCGTCCTCCTAGCTCTTTGGTTTGGTGTGCTCTGATATGTCATTAGCATGAATAATCAGGGGCAGAGACTGACCTCTTACACACACACACACACACACACACACACACACACACACACACACACACACTCTCACTCTCACTCCTCTGTTCCTGCTTTAATTACTCTCGCCTCATCTGGGCCTTTCTTCTAATTTGATGGTAAATAATGACAGAGATGATACCAGCTAATTTTCACCACTCAACCCAGTTATATAAATTAAATTGATTGCCTTGCCCATCACCATTACCTGTATTTGAACATGTGAATGTCTCTTTGTGTGTGTTGAGGTATGCGTGTGGTGTGTGCCACCCTGCCATCCGGTCCTGTCCCCTTAACTGAGTGTTGCAGTAGTAGAGTGGGACAGAGACACAGAGTTGGCAGCAGTCAGATGAGGAAAGTGTCTTCGTTGGCCCACTGACTTGATGTGATCATGTAAGTCTGGGTGTGTTATGCAAAGGCTGCTGTCAGCAATGCCACTCTATCTCTGCTGTGCTGGCAGTGACAGGTGCTGGGAGCTGCAGCGTGTGTGCATGTGTCTGTGTGTGTGTGCATGTGTGTGTGTCTGCGTGTGTGTGTGTGTGTGTGTGCGGGTGCGTGTCTGTGTGTGTGTGTGTGTGTGTGTGTGTGTGTGTCAAGTTTTGACCTCTTTCTTGTGCAATTCCCCACTTGAAAAGGACAGTCCCTCCACATGAAGATTTTAACTGGATTTCACTCAATAAACAGCCATGGAATCAGTTGTTTGTCTTTTATTTACCATTCTTTGGTTGGCAGTAAACAGGTGAAAAACCTCAAAAAAGAGATGACAAATACAAGTTACTATTTGAGTTGACAGCCCAATCAAATACACAAACTTATCCACATTCACCCCAGATAAACACATTTCTGCCACCATAAAACACAAGGTTTCCACTTTTAAGCAAATGTTTCCCAAAATAGAAACCCACCATTTTTTATCAAATGAGCAGAATCTGTATATTTTCTCTAAATTTGCATTTTAGCCAAATACATTCAAAATATTTTTAGTAGTAAAAAATTACATTTCTTTTCTAATCAGTAGTTTTAAGCAGACAAATCTTACATTTTTTAGCCAAAGATTTTAGACTATACATTTGTTACTGAATTAAGAACTTGGTTTACTAAGATTTCTACAAAGTTTAAATTACTTTTAACCATTTCAAACAAGTTCTTTGTCAACAATGAATTTGGCTCTTCTTACTTTTCCTTTATACCCCACAAACAACATTTGAAGTTATAAATACCACTGCAAAAGTCCTATCAAAGTTAAGAGTTAAGAGTCTGTGTTTTCCAGAGTATCATTAGCAGTGCACTGCTTAAGTCAGTATAGTCAAGCATGGCCAATATGGCGCTTACCGGCTGTCTTTCACAGTTTTGTGGAGGGCTTGGACTTGCACAGTCACCTTGATCACAAAGATGAAGTTTCCTTGGTCTTGTGGTGTTATAAATGCTCCTTTCACTGCGGTCTAAAGACAACAGCAGAGCCAGGTGCTGGCACGCCCAGATTGCCTGGAAGATTTGTTCCACCTGGTTCACCACTGATTGAAGGAGGAGGAGTTTCACCACTGAGGAGCTCCCAGGCAGTTTGTCAGCACACCTCCCACTCAATCTTCCCACGGGAACCGATGGAAAGATCGTAAATCAGCACCTACATACTGCCGGTCAGCTCCGAGTTTGATCCTCAACTGGTAGCAAGACAACCAGGCGTCGAACATCTCTGTGCAGGACTGTGGTTTGCGTAGCTTCTTTCAGGACTTTGGCCGATGGCCGGTTTAGTGCGGGTTTTGTGACAGGAAGGCAGGAGCTTTGGACCACTTTGACGTTCACGTCTCGAACAATGCCCTTAGCATCTGGATTAACACTCACCACCCTTCCTAGCTTGAATTGGCCCCTCATTGCATTTTGGTCACACAACCAGACAATATCTCCGACAGCAACGTTGCGATATGAAGTGTGCCATTTACTTCTCAGAAATAAGTTTGGGCCGGCAAGCTGGCTCCAAGACCTCCAGAACTTGTTGACCTGGTTCTGCATCTGAGTCTCTTGTAAGGGTAGTTCGCAAAGTCAAATGTTCTGATCTCACCGCTTGGAGAGGCTCGGCCCAGGAGAAGTGTGTTGGGTGACACATACTGCACGCTTTCTTCATGGCTCTGCACCCTGGCATCTATTGGGCATTCGTTGGCAAGGTTTGCAGCAAGTTGTAGTGTTGTCTGAAGCTCGCTGTAGCTAAGGCCAGTGTTGTTGCCCAGACTCTGCAGTGCCTTCTTGAGAATGCGAACAGCGGCTTCAGCAGCCCCATTGCGGTGAGGTGAGTCAGCAGGGTGAATTGTCCACTCCCATTTGGTACCTTTTTGAGCCGACATCTCTTCTATTGAAGTTCTATTCTGAGCATCCAGGAACTGGTACAGCTCTCTTAGGACAGGTTTGGCGCCGATGAAGTTTGTCCCCGGGTCGGACCAGATCTTTCTTGGGTGCCCTCTAATTGCAGTAAAGCGTTGGTAAGCCATCAAGAAGCTCTCTGTCGACATTGTGTTGACCAGGTCTGCATGAATTGCCCTGCTGGCCATACAGCTGAAGACGACACCCCACACTTTCATTGAGACCCGTTTCTTGATGTCATCTTTGACAAGGTACGGTCCGAAGAGGTCGACTGTAGTGAACTCGAACGGAGCTGCAGGTGTGGCTCTTTCAGCAGGTAAGTCAGCCATTACCTGTTCGCACCTTCTTGCTCTTGACTTTTTGCAGAAAAGGCAGTTATCCACTACTTTTTGGGAAATTTTCCTTCCTTGGATGACCCAGGCTTTCCTCCTCATTTTCAGCAGGGTTGCAGCCACACCTTCATGACCCTCCTCGTGCGCCTCCCGTGCCAATAAAGTAGAGACCCATGCATTGAAAGGCAGAAGGGGAACTGCAGCGCCATCCTCCCTGAAGCCATGGATTCTCCCACCGCAGACTAGTAACCCAGATTCTGGCTCTCTGTACACAACCAAGCGGTCCGTAGTGGTAGTTGGGAACGTCACCCCCTCTTGAGCAGCAAGATAGATGTCTCTTATTGCCTCTTGACGTTCTGTGGCGGTGATAACTCCTTTTGTGGGAATCGCCTCCCACTTTGGGGTCTCGATGGACTTTGTTGCAGATCCAAACTTTTTGGCGGCTCTCCAGATAAAAGCAACAGTCTTGATTAGACACTTTAGGCTACTAAAGCGCCTCTCATCCACCAAGTTTAGGACAGCTGCACCAGCAGGAAATCGTCCCACAAGACTTGGAAGACTTATTTTCGCTCGGGCTCTGGTGAGTGCTGCCACAAATGACTTCTTTTGCATATTGTTAATGCTCTCTCGAGCTGTCACAGACACATCTTTTGACGACATAATTGGCCACTCGCTCTCTGGAAGATATAGAAACTCTGGCCCTTGCTGCCACTCTGAATGGGCATCAAGTTCCTTTGGCCCAGCTCCTCGAGTGATAATGTCGGCTATGTTGAGTGGTCCAGGGATCCACCACCAGTCCTGTAGCCGTGTGCTCTCTTGGATCTCTCCAATTCTATTAGCGAAGAAAGTCTGAAATCCATCGCTTTCACGCTGGATAGCTCCAAGAACAGTCTGACTGTCTAACAAATGGTACCACCTTTTTATCTGGATCTGGGTATGCTGTTCAAAGTACTTTTTCAGGCGGCTTGCAAAGACTGCACCGCAAAGTTCTGCTTTGACTGCATCCCCCTTCTGGTCTAGTGGTGTCAGCTTTGCTTTTGACTCCACTAGTCGAATTGTTAATTGTTTGTTGCAGTTCCACCGCAGGTAGAGGACAGCACCATAGGAGCTTTCACTGCCATCTGAAAAAGTGACAGCGACTGGTTCAGTTGTTGCCTTTGGTGGAGTAAGAGCTCTTGGGAACATTACTTTGCTTAGCTGGACGTATTCCTCAAAAATTCCAATTGCATCTTTGCGGAGCTCATCCGACAGGGGAAGGTCCCATGTGTCCTTGACCATGCTGCACTTTGGTTTTGCCTCTTGGAATGCCCTTCGGACCAAGATAGCCCCTCTTTGCTTTGATGGCATTGTCAGGCCAACTGGGTCGTACAAACCAGCAACTTGACTCAGCAGTTCACGTCTTGTCAGCGGGTCTGGTGTCTGTGCTCGTACTTCTTCTAGCAGTAAGTCTTGCCCAAGTCTCATCTTTTTCTTCCGCCTGGAGAAGTTGACCCTCACCATGACATGCAACATGTCTTCATCCACAATGTAGCCGAGACCGAGCGCCTTGTCTTCCTCCTTAAGCTGATTTGGCAGGACAACAACATTTGGTGATGCCTTTTCTCTTTCTCCTTTATTTTGGCCTGAGAAGACCCAAGGCTTCAGTGCAAACCCTCCTGCTTTTAGAATCAGCTCCACATTCTTTGTGATGACTTCGAGTTTTTCACGGCAGTTGTGGGATGTCAAGATGTCATCGACGTAGCTGTGCTCATGTAATACTTGGCATTCATCTGTGAGGTGGCTGAATTGAGGCAGGTTAGCCGTCTCCCTCATGGCCAGTTGTGCTATGCACCCTGCTGGCTTGTCCCCGATATTCACTCTGGTTATGGCGTATTGTTCCACCTCATCGCCCTCTGAATCCCGCCACAAGAACCGGTGTAGATGGACTTCCCTCTCCTCGAGCCACACAGAATTGTACATTTTTCTGACGTCTCCTAGAGCGGCGTAGGAGCCTTGGCGGAACTTGAGGAGGACAGCTCGAATCGGATTGAGAACGTCAGGGCCTTTCATCAGAAGGTCATTGAGACTTTGGCCTTTGTACTTCTGACTGCTGTTCCAGACAAGTCTTACCGGAGTTGTAACAGAGTGGGGGTTGGGTGCGATAAGATGACTAATATACCAGACAGGTCCATTCCAGTTGGTTAGATCCTCTTTGGTCAGCTTTCTTGCAGCCCGGCGGTCAACCATTTCGTGGACTTGAGCACCATAGGCTTTTTTCCACTGCGGTTCTTTGGCGAGCTGTCTCTCTGTTCTGAGAAAGGTTGCCTCCACTGCTTTTATGTTGTTTGGCAATGTAGATGGGTCAATGAGCCATGGATTCCTTGCATGCCAGTGTGGACTATCACTGTGGTCATCAGCACCAACATAAGTCAGGCCACCCTTAACAACTTCCAGCTCCCTTTCTTCAGCCAGAGTCATTTCTTTGCCACCAAGTTGACAACTGCCGCAGCGACATCCTCCACATTTCGGGGCGCAGATATGTTCTTCATACATCAATGCTGCTGCTCTCATGGATCTGGCGAAGTGCGCTCTGGACTGGTGTGCTGTAACTGTAGCCTCTTCAAACAGACTAGGGTGTGTCCCTGCAATTGTCTTTCCCAATGGCCCATCCCATAGTACAAGGTCCCCAACGGTGCGTATTTTCTGTGGGACCAGTCGCCCTTCCTTATGGCTTATCAAAAGCTGTATCTGTCTTGGTCTAACAAGTTCATTTTGGGGGACATCTGGAAAGAATTTTTGGAGTCTTTTGGCTGTCACATGTTTGTGAATCTCTGCAATGCTGTCCAAACCATAGCAGAGGAGTTGGTGGGATCTGACATTGCCTTGCTCTGTGCGGACCCGGATCTTTAGGAGGTACCGTTTTGTGGTGACTTGAACTTTCATTCCTCCCACACCATGGACAACAAGGGTTATGGCTTCACTTCTAAGGTTCAAACGATCAGCTGCATCATGAGTTATATAGTTTGTATCCGATGCCAGGTCGATCAAAGTCCCAACTTTTTGTCCTGCATTGGCCGTGACCTCTAAGAGCATCATGATGACTGGCCACTCCACTATTCCATTCTCTGCTAGAAGACTGGGTTGGTTGGACACAAGAGAGGTTCTGGCTATAGTGTTGCAAAAGGCATTGCAACACTTCTCTGCAAGTTCAGGTGAGAGACTTTTAATGAACTCTTCTTGGGCTTGGGTATAACGCCCTCTTGTCTCACCTCCCACTTTGCTGTTATTGGACCTCTGGACGACATTCCCTTTGGATGTACCAGCTCTCGGGCAGAGGTAATAGTGGTGTTCTGCAGCACGCTGTTCTATGCAGTCTGGCCTCCTGCACAGAAACTCTGATTTACAATAGTCACCTTCCTTGTGAATCTCCATGCATCTTTTGCAGGCTCCCAGCTTCAGGACAGCATCTCTTTTCTCTGACAGCTTAAGCGTGCGAAACTTTTGGCAGAAATATAGCCTTTTCTTATGCTTGCAGTCTCCGCAGACCACACATCCTTGAGCCTGGTCGCTTAGTTGGGTGGAGGTTCTGGTTCGAGCTTGCCGAGGTTCAGATTTCGGTTTTGGTTCCTCCTCTCTCAGTTGGTCCAGCTTCTCATAGATGGCTTCTTGACCTTGAAGAAACTTGTGGAGGTAGTCAAATCGCTTGTCTTCTTCAGCTTCATCACCTTTGCCAGCTACATGAAGAAGCCATTCCTTCTTCAGGCCATCAGGAAGTTTACTCTCTATTGTCTTTGTTACAAGAGGGTTCTTTATAGCACCGGTCTTGCCAAGCTCGTTCAGATCGACCAGGGCTTTTTCTACAGATTGGATGAGCTCAACAATCCTCCTGGGCTGGTTACCTTTAACTGCTTGGAGTCTTTGGAGCTCTTCTACTATCTCAAGGGCTATAGTTGTCTTATTTCCAAAGCGGTTCTCCAAGACCCGGAAAACCTCCTCAGCAGTTGTGTAAGTTGTAAGGTGAAGGTCTCGTATGGTCTTCTCATCCACACTGTCGAGAAGTTGGAACCTTTTAACCTCTCTGGATCCAGTAGGTTCTCCCTGCATCTGGAGCGCTTCCCAGTCTTTTTTCCACCGGTGAAACTCTCGGCGGATGCCAGAAAACTTTGGGAGTTCAGCAGGCTTTAATTTAATTGCTGGTGTGGCCACAGAACTGTTTGAAGTAGTACTCAATCTGCTGGTTTCTCCTCTAACGTGTGCCCCTGTAAAGTCTGCTTGTCTTATTGTGAGAATTGGCAGGATAGTTTCAAGGTCTTTGATACGACTCTGGAAATGTTGTTGCTCTGCTGGGGGGGCCCAGCACTTCCAATGTTTATGCACCTCCTTCGCAGCCTTCACAAGTTTCTCTAGTTGTCCGATCATGAAGAGATATGCATCTGGGTTTTTACTTGGGTCCACAGCTCCCACGTTTTCTGCTTGCGACTCTGCTGTTGTAATTGCTTGTGTCAGTTCATATTCCCCGAAATTGGCCCACAATGTCTTTTGTATGAGGTCCTTTAGCTCTTGCAGTTTTTCCTCACACTCTTTGGCTGTTTTGACCAAGTCAGACTTCTGCTGCTCGCTCAACTTCTCTGCATCAGAGTTTTCTTCAATACATTGCCCCTCTACATCATCGTTGGCTTCCAGGACTTTGCCAGCTTCTGCAGTGAGCTTCCTAAAATTGTCTCTGAGCTCCTCTTTTGACATCATTGTATGCATTCGTAGCACATTATTGGCCAGACGGGAAAACTGACGCTTCGCTGATGTCCTTGCGGTCTTTAGCTGCTCCACCAGTAATGAATCAGCCATTTCAATCACAGCAGCAGGCGGGAACAGTCTTTACTTGTCTCTCTGGACACGTGTGGTCACTTTTCTGGTCCTTTTCCAGTCTTGAGCCACGGTTTTTCACTGTCAAGTTTTGACCTCTTTCTTGTGCAATTCCCCACTTGAAAAGGACAGTCCCTCCACATGAAGATTTTAACTGGATTTCACTCAATAAACAGCCATGGAATCAGTTGTTTGTCTTTTATTTACCATTCTTTGGTTGGCAGTAAACAGGTGAAAAACCTCAAAAAAGAGATGACAAATACAAGTTACTATTTGAGTTGACAGCCCAATCAAATACACAAACTTATCCACATTCACCCCAGATAAACACATTTCTGCCACCATAAAACACAAGGTTTCCACTTTTAAGCAAATGTTTCCCAAAATAGAAACCCACCATTTTTTATCAAATGAGCAGAATCTGTATATTTTCTCTAAATTTGCATTTTAGCCAAATACATTCAAAATATTTTTAGTAGTAAAAAATTACATTTCTTTTCTAATCAGTAGTTTTAAGCAGACAAATCTTACATTTTTTAGCCAAAGATTTTAGACTATACATTTGTTACTGAATTAAGAACTTGGTTTACTAAGATTTCTACAAAGTTTAAATTACTTTTAACCATTTCAAACAAGTTCTTTGTCAACAATGAATTTGGCTCTTCTTACTTTTCCTTTATACCCCACAAACAACATTTGAAGTTATAAATACCACTGCAAAAGTCCTATCAAAGTTAAGAGTTAAGAGTCTGTGTTTTCCAGAGTATCATTAGCAGTGCACTGCTTAAGTCAGTATAGTCAAGCATGGCCAATATGGCGCTTACCGGCTGTCTTTCACAGTTTTGTGGAGGGCTTGGACTTGCACAGTCACCTTGATCACAAAGATGAAGTTTCCTTGGTCTTGTGGTGTTATAAATGCTCCTTTCACTGCGGTCTAAAGACAACAGCAGAGCCAGGTGCTGGCACGCCCAGATTGCCTGGAAGATTTGTTCCACCTGGTTCACCACTGATTGAAGGAGGAGGAGTTTCACCACTGAGGAGCTCCCAGGCAGTTTGTCAGCACAGTGTGTGTGTGCATGCATGTGCGTGATAGAAACTCAGCTAGCTCTGTTATTATCACCCACATTATCTCCATCTTCTGTCTCAGTGTGGGGGCAGACAGGCCACAGAACATGGAATAGCTCAACATCTTAATGCTAGTGGTTAAAACACAGCCAGCTGTGGGCAGGCAGCTAGAGTAGAGCTGGAATACTGCAGGGCCTTTAGGCTAAGTGGGCTGTTTCAGCACCACGGACAACTTCAGCAACAGAGACAGCTTCAGCACCATGGCTAGCTCCACATGGAGACTAGTATCAGGTTAAGAACAGTCTTCTCATAGTATTACACTGCATCGTATCATCCTGCTCTTGTCTTTCCTTTTGCTTAGTCAAACTGGTGGGTTACAGCAATATGACTATATCGAAGCCAGACTAGCAGTGGCCCAGACTAGCAGTGGCCCAGACTAGCAGTGGCCCAGACTAGCAGTGGCCCAGACTAGCAGTGGCCCAGACTAGCAGTGGCCCGGGTGTGTCAGGTTTAAGTGTGTGTGGGTTCTAGGAAGAGGAAAAGTGAAGTTGAGAGACGTTTATGCCAATGCCACAGACATAATGGAGGCTAAGCACAGTGCACAATCTCCTCTTCTCCTTGCAGATTGTTCTACCACTTTCCCTCTTGTCTTTCATCCCTCTTTCCCAAACACATCTCAGAGCCATTAAAATATCAGCTGGAGCAAGGAGGCAGAATATAGCTTTGGCGCATAAATACTGACACCCTTAATGCTGCATACTTTACTACTATTACCCTCGCTGTCACATTTAGAGTCATTTTATCTTCAAAATCATATTGGAACTATGTTATCTCAGCCAACACATCTTTTTCACATTATGTTTCCATTGTGCAATAGAGGCCAATAGGCTGGTGACAGCCAGTAGCGTATTCCACTAAGCTCAATAGAGGCCAATAGGCTGGTGACAGCCAGTACTGTATTCCACTAAGCTCAATAGAGGCCAATAGGCTGGTGACAGCCAGTACCGTATTCCACTAAGCTCAATAGAGGCCAATAGGCTGGTGACAGCCAGTACCGTATTCCACTAAGCTCAATAGAGGCCAATAGGCTGGTGACAGCCAGTACTGTATTCCACTAAGCTCAATAGAGGCCAATAGGCTGGTGACAGCCAGTACCGTATTCCACTAAGCTCAATAGAGGCCAATAGGCTGGTGACAGCCAGTACTGTATTCCACTAAGCTCAATAGAGGCCAATAGGCTGGTGACAGCCAGTACCGTATTCCACTAAGCTCAATAGAGACCAATAAGCTGGTGACAGCCAGTACCGTATTCCACTAAGCTCAATAGAGGCCAATAGGCTGGTGACAGCCAGTACCGTATTCCACTAAGCTCAATAGAGGCCAATAAGCTGGTGACAGCCAGTACCGTATTCCACTAAGCTCAATAGAGGCCAATAGGCTGGTGACAGCCAGTACTGTATTCCACTAAGCTCAATAGAGGCCAATAGGCTGGTGACAGCCAGTACCGTATTCCACTAAGCTCAATAGAGGCCAATAGGCTGGTGACAGCCAGTACCGTATTCCACTAAGCTCAATAGAGGCCAATAGGCTGGTGACAGCCAGTACCGTATTCCACTAAGCTCAATAGAGGCCAATAGGCTGGTGACAGCCAGTACTGTATTCCACTAAGCTCAATAGAGGCCAATAGGCTGGTGACAGCCAGTACCGTATTCCACTAAGCTCAATAGAGGCCAATAGGCTGGTGACAGCCAGTACTGTATTCCACTAAGCTCAATAGAGGCCAATAGGCTGGTGACAGCCAGTACCGTATTCCACTAAGCTCAATAGAGACCAATAAGCTGGTGACAGCCAGTACCGTATTCCACTAAGCTCAATAGAGGCCAATAGGCTGGTGACAGCCAGTACCGTATTCCACTAAGCTCAATAGAGGCCAATAAGCTGGTGACAGCCAGTACCGTATTCCACTAAGCTCAATAGAGGCCAATAGGCTGGTGACAGCCAGTACCATATTCCAGAAACACACACAGGGACAGGCAGGGATCGATACACGCACGCACGCACGTACGTACGCACGCACGCACGCACGCACGCACGCACGCACGCACGCACGCACGCACGCACGCACGCACGCACGCACGCACACACACACACACACACACACACACACACACACACACACACACACACACACACTTATCCACCCTCCTAATGATGTTAAGAAAATGCACATTTTAATAGGCTAAATTGGAGCCACTGTCTTCATCTGGCGTTTTTCTCATCTCATTAGTATTTTCCTCCACCATTAGAATGAGTCTAACTCTGCATGAAAGGAAGGAACACAGAGCATGTCTGTAGCTCGGTGCCCTTGAAGAAGGCTTGGCAGCGTAACACTGTAACAGAAAACAAATATTCCTTGTCAGACTCTCTTCCTCTCTTCCTGTGGTTCTGACATCAGCTGCAGAGCCCCATTGAAAGGGGAGGAGAGTCAGCCAGCTACCTCTTGACATCATTTCCCAAGTTAAAGCTCCATCTCATTACTGTTTGACCAGCCTGGCCCTAACAGCAGTGGTCAGATGATCAGACCCAGTCCTGTTGTCTCAGGCTGCACTACACCATACCACACTAGAGCCGGCTGGAGGGAACAGGGACCTAGCATGAGCACAGGAGGGGGTAAAATAGCCTCACACTATCCCTATAACACTCCTGTTTGAATGCACACATACAGACACACAAAAAACAGACACCCCTTTCAGTGTCTGCTCAGTATGCCATGGGCAAGGACAGGTAATTATGGCACCCACACACTGAGCGAAACACTGGCTAATGACTGGTACATTACATAGTAAACATACACACACTGAGCAGAACACTGGCTAATGACTGGTACATTACATAGTAAACATACACACACTGAGCAGAACACTGGCTAATGACTGGTACATTACATAGTAAACATACACACACTGAGCAGAACACTGGCTAATGACTGGTACATTACATAGTAAACATACACACACTGAGCAGAACACTGGCTAATGACTGGTACATTACATAGTAAACATACACACACTGAGCAGAACACTGGCTAATGACTGGTACATTACATAGTAAACATACACACAGTGAGCAGAACACTGGCTAATGACTGGTACATTACATAGTAAACATACACACACTGAGCAGAACACTGGCTAATGACTGGTACATTACATAGTAAACATACACACACTGAGCAGAACACTGGCTAATGACTGGTACATTACATAGTAAACATACACACACTGAGCAGAACACGGGCTAATGACTGGTACATTACATAGTAAACATACACACACTGAGCAGAACACGGGCTAATGACTGGTACATTACATAGTAAACATACACACACTGAGCAGAACACTGGCTAATGACTGGTACATTACATAGTAAACATACACACACTGAGCAGAACACTGGCTAATGACTGGTACATTACATAGTAAACATACACACACTGAGCAGAACACTGGCTAATGACTGGTACATTACATAGTAAACATACACACACTGAGCAGAACACGGGCTAATGACTGGTACATTACATAGTAAACATACACACACTGAGCAGAACACGGGCTAATGACTGGTACATTACATAGTAAACATACGCACACTGTGTGAAGCTACTGCAACTACACAGAGGCAAAGCCCTGTTATCTGCTTAGCCTGAGCAAGCCCTAACACATGGAGGCTATGGCTAAAGAGTCCACTCCTCTAAACTCCTCTCTAAAGAGACTGCTCCTTCATGTCTTTCACTGGACTCAGAGAGGCAGAGTTTGGGTGACTGTGGGTCCCACTAATGTTCAGTTCAACAAGAATGCTGCTGAAGCAATTTAGCGTGGGGGACATCATTAGAAAACACTGCTTTAATGTGGGATTTGAAAACGATTGCTACAGACATCAGCCTCTTTGATGCAAGGAAAGCAAAGGTTAATCCGAATGGCTTTTTTTCAGGGGGTTTCTGCCTGCGCTCCGCTGCGCCACACTTTGAAAAACACATTGGACATGCATTTAAAAAGGCTGCTTTCTGCTTTCTTCCTGGAGAGGCAGGCTGGTTGAGAGGGCTGAGGAGAGGCAGGCTGGTTGAGAGGGCTGAGGAGAGGCAGGCTGGTTGAGAGGGCTGAGGAGAGGGGAGGAGAGGAGCTGAGAGCAGAACACTGCCTGACACACACCAAAAGGCTTCTGGATTTGGCCACGGACAATTGAATACTTACAAGTACTATTCTGAGAAATGTTCTTAGTGGCCAACAACATTAACACATTTTACATTTATACCAACAAAATAGTAAATGTATAACACATATTACATTTGTTATACCGTGTACCGCACATAATACAATATTTTATTTAACATTAACACTTCAAATACAGATTTAATTTCCATTTAATTTCCATCCTACACCTGATTCCATCACGACACAATGTTACAACATCTACAATTCCCTTATGATGTTGAGAGGTTCGGTCACTGCATCACTCATTGTGTGGGCTGTGGACATGATTGCTTTGTGTATGAGTGTGTGTGTGTGTGTGTGTGTGTGTGTGTGTGTGTGTGTGTGTGTGTGTGTGTGTGTGTGTGTGTGTGTGTGTGTGTGTGTGTGTGTGTGTGTGTGTGTGTGTGTGTGTGTGTGTGTGTGTGTGTGTGTGTGTGTGTGTGTGTGTGTGTGTGTGTGTGAGAGAGAGAGAGAGAGAGTGAGATGTGTGTGAGATATGTGTGAGGCCGGCTACCGAAAGGTTTCTGTGTGCGTGTGTAAGGTTGTAGAGTGAGAGGTGTCAGTGAGTGAGGAAAGGTGTGAGAGACTGTGGAGGGTTAAAGTTGACAATCGTGTACTGGATGTGTAAATATGTGACACGCCAGTCCAACGAGGGCGGATGGAGCTAGTTCCTACTTCAGGCTAGCCATGATTGGCTGAGATAACAGATAGGATGGCCATGCTGACGGTTGACCATGGTGACAGGTGACCATGCTGACAGTTGACCATGCTGACAGGTGACCATGCTGACAGTTGACCATGCTGACAGTTGACCATGCTGACAGGTGACCATGCTGACAGTTGACCATGCTGACAGTTGACCATGTTGACGGGTGACCATGCTGACAGTTGACCATGCTGACAGTTGACCATGCTGACAGTTGACCATGCTGACAGGTGACCATGCTGACAGGTGACCATGCTGACAGTTGACCATGCTGACAGTTGACCATGCTGACAGTTGACCATGCTGACGGTTGGCCATGCTGACGGTTGACCATGCTGACAGTTGACCATGCTGACAGTTGACCATGCTGACAGTTGACCATGTTGACGGGTGACCATGCTGACAGTTGACCATGCTGACGGTTGACCATGCTGACAGTTGACCATGCTGACAGTTGACCATGCTGACAGTTGACCATGCTGACGGTTGACCATGCTGACAGTTGACCATGCTGACGGTTGACCATGATGACAGTTGACCATGTTGACAGTTGGCCATGTTGACGGTTGACCATGCTGACGGTTGACCATGCTGACGGTTGGCCATTTGTTCACGTGAATTCTTAAGAGATGGGTGGGTCTATAGTTTAAGAGGGTGTGAACGATGCTGAATGGGGTAAGCAAAGAAGAACTCTCTCTCACACTCAACAAAATATTTCAAGGCCCTTTGTCTCATACTTGTCCCCTACGTGGGATAAGTTTATTAACTTTGAAATCAGCATGCTTCCTCCAATCACAATGGATGATATACCATTCTGGAGGTATATAAGCCCCAGTAGGGACATGCCGTCACATATTTGAGTGTAAGTGAGTGGCTGTTAGTAGTAGTACAATGTGTGAGATATGCAGGGTATTCGATATATATGTAGTAGGTATGTACTATAGGCCACATAGCATACTTGTGAGTGAGTGGGGTGTTGGTAGGAGTACACTGTGGGACATGCTGAAAATTCTAGATGTGCCTTAGGTGTGTACTGTACAGTTGTGAGTGAATGAGGTATTGGTGTTCTAGGCTAAATACAGTATGAGTGGTGTGCAGAGAGAGAGAGAGAGAGAGTGAGAGAGAGAGAGAGAGAGAGTGAGAGAGGGAAAGATAGTGAGTGTGAGAGAGGGAAAGAGAGTGAGTCTGAGAGAGGGAAAGAGAGCGGGAGAGAGAGAGTGTGAGAGAGGGAAAGAGAGCGAGTGAGAGACAGAGAGAGAGCGGGAGAGAGCGTGTGAGAGAGGGAAAGAGAGCAAGTGAGAGAAAGAGAGAGAGAGTGTGAGAGAGGGAAAGAGAGCAAGTGAGAGAAAGAGAGAGTGAGAGAGAGAGAGAGAGAGAGAGAGTGTGAGAGAGGGAAAGAGAGCGAGTGAGAGAAAGAGAGAGCGAGAGAGAGAGAGAGAGGGAAAGAGAGAGAGAAAAAGAGATTGGGAGATAGCGGTAGAGGTAAAGAACTAGCATTAGCAGACAGAGATAGGATGGATCAACATGTACAGAATGGTCACCTGGAGGAAAATGGGGGAGTCAAGGGGAGGGTTTAGTATATTTAAATCTAATCCAGAGGAGGGTCGTGCCATTTGTAATCGATGGAATTTCAATATTTCTCAGTGTTTTAGAATGAGTTGCTTATTAGGCTATAAATCAATGTGTCCCTGATGCCGCTCCTCATCTCTGATTCTCACATGGGTGCACAATATCAAGTTCACCTATAGGCTATTTAGTGTTGTCTGAATCAAATTATCCATAGCCTATAGTCTATAGGCCCCGAAGTGCATGCTCGGAGAAGCACAGAGCATAATCAGATAGCTGCTGGGATGGTGTAAATACAACTGGGCTGCATTATGGATATGCCAACCCTGAGCCCCGGCCTGCTCTGCTCTTGCTGATCAAAAACGTTTTTGTGTGCTACTTAACCAATAGCTGTGCTGTGTAGGGCTATAGTGGCAGTTCAGGAGGAGAGTAAAATCATTTTTGATTACGCCTAGTCCAAAAAAGTATATATTGCGTGTAGACTAGCCTATAGCCTATGTTCTGTTCAGTTTGAGAAGCAGAGCGCAAAGATGAGGAGGACCGGGGGTCAACTTTGATAGCTTGCTACTACTGTAATTGATTTTATTAAAAACAATATGTTTCTTGCCCATGATGTATTTAGCAGAGTTACTGAACTCACAATAAGCCAGATTTGAGTAACGACATTGTGGTGCTGAAACTTGAAGCAGCAGCCACGGCACAATGAGCTGGAAATGGAGAGCTCATGGTGCTGAAAGTAGGCACATTGAAGTAGGCATAATTCATTTCAAACGCCTTCATTTAACTTAGACTTAATTAGACTTAATATACAACAAAAGGGCTTTGTGTTGGAGCCTATTTCTTCCTATTTCAGAAATAAGAGGTAGACCTACCTGTTTGACAGACCACAATGTGGGTCAGCTCCTCCACCCACCATGCACTCTTTAAATAGCCTACCTCCCTGTCAGTGAAGGGCTGTTCAGTTAAAAACAAGACTCGAATTGAGAGGGTATGCCATAGGCCTACCTTTTATTAAAGAAAATGGCAAAAAGCACAGGCCTACCCCTTGTTAACTTAAGATTTGGTATTAAATAAAACAGATCTGATTATGCAAAGTGATCTTTAACAGCGCTTTGGTCCGTGAAGCTTTATGTTAGAAACAAGCTGTGAAATAACCAGGAAAGACTTGACTCCAATACATATGGGGATATCATTGTTTTGTTCTTTGACATTGAGGCTGAGCTATAACCTTCTAAAGCCGATGAGACAAAAAATGTACTTTGCTTGGGAAGTAATCTACTTCTGTCACTATCAATTGATTAAGCTATTCTCTTTCTGTACAGTAGAAGATGTTAAAACCCAGACAGCTTTTAGGGAAACACTTGTGACGTTCTCTCGTTGGTTAAGTCACGGAAGAAGAGGAGCCAGTAGTTAAAGCTGAACTTTTTCTGCATCAGCAGGCCTACTCTGTCTGGGATGGAAAGGTAGGCCTACTCTGTCTGGGGTGTAAAGGTAGGCCTACTCTGTCTGTGATGGAAAGGTAGGCCTACTCTGTCTGGGGTGGAAAGGTAGGCCTACTCTGTCTGGGGTGTAAAGGTAGGCCTACTCTGTCTGGGGTGTAAAGGTAGGCCTACTCTATCTGGGGTGGAAAGGTAGGACTACTCTGTCTGGGGTGTAAAGGTAGGCATACACTGTCTGGGATGTAAAGGTAGACCTACTCTGTCTGGGGTGGAATGGTAGGCCTACTCTATCTGGGGTGGAAAGGTAGGACTACTCTGTCTGGGGTGTAAAGGTAGGCCTACACTGTCTGGGATGTAAAGGTAGACCTACTCTGTCTGGGGTGTAAAGGTAGGCCTACTCTGTCTGGGGTGGAAAGGTAGGTCTACTCTGTCTGGGGTAGAAAGGTAGGTCTACTCTGTCTGGGGTGGAAAGGTAGGCCTACTCTGTCTGGGGTGTACAGGTAGGCCTACTCTGTCTGGGGTAGAAAGGTAGGTCTACTCTGTCTGGGGTGGAAAGGTAGGCCTACTCTGTCTGGGGTGTAAAGGTAGGCCTACTCTGTCTGGGGTGGAAAGGTAGGCCTACTCTGTCTGGGGTGGAAAGGTAGGCCTACTCTGTCTGGGGTGTAGAGGTAGGCCTACTCTGCCTGGGGTGGAAAGGTAGGTCTACTCTGTCTGGGGTAGAAAGGTAGGCCTCTCTGTGCCAGTGTATTTATCCTTCTGTTTCCTGTCTCTCTGTGCCAGTGTATTTATCCCTGTGTTTCCTGTCTCTCTGTGCCAGTTCGTCTTGTATGTTTCCAAGTCAACCAGCGTTTTTTTCGTTCTCCTTTTTCTAGTCCTCCCGGTTTGACCCTTGCCTGTTTCTGGACTTTGTACGCGCCTGCCTGACCATTCTGCCTGCCTTGACCACGAGCCTTGACCACGAGCCTGGATCTGGTTTTGACCTTTACCCTGTCCACGACCATTCTCTTGCCTACTCCTTTGGATTAATAAACATTGTAAGACTCCAACCATCTGCCTCCTGCATCTGGGTCTCGCCTTGTGCCTTGATCCTCTGCTATGTTTTAATGGTTATTTTGGGTATAGGGGAGGGTCACTTGTTTTCTTTTCAAGCGTTCAGGGAGGGTTTAGTTCAAATATATTTTACTGAAGGGAAGGCCATCCGTTTTCATTTCAGAGAAGTCTGATTTTCTCCATGTAACCCTTATTATAAATAAAATTCACTCCCTTAAGATATAGAGTTAGATAGCTAGAGTAGCAAACAGACCTAGTTGGTGCTGACAGATGTGTGGTAGCAGCAGGACCACAGGTGCTGCAGGCTATTTTAACGAGCAGGGGGAGGCAATGTGGACTAAACTCCCTCATCTGTTGCCGTCACACTGATGATGAGTCCTTTTTGGGGTCAGTTCGGCTCCGTTTCCTCTCCCTGCAGGACCAGTTCCGCTCCGCTCTGGCCAGATGGAATCCTGGGAGCACTGGTATGTGACATTGACACTGACCTGGAGCAAATGGCCCTGCAGCGCAGTGGGCTGAACAGTGCTGCTGACTGGCGCTGCAGAGGGAGGAAGGAAGCACTGGTACTGTCACGGCAGGGAACACAGGTGTTAGAATAGAGCTCCTATGTGAAGTCATTGTTATCTGGTGCACTACTAGATGATTGACAATAGATGGTGCCATAGGAGGTGGCACAGCTATGGCATACAGTCTGAAACAAGTGCAGAATGGCTACTAGGTGATTATTGTTATCTGGTACCATTGTAGGAAGTGGTACAGGAAACGACATAGTCATATAGAAGGGCAACATATCTTTACTGGATGACTGGCATTAAGTGGTGTGTGAGGATGCATCCCTGAACAAAGGCATGGTTGAAGTGTATATCCGGATGGGCTTTCTCAGACTGTCACTTCTCTGCAGACCCAGAAAGTAATTACATTGGTAATGGAAAATCTGTGTCACGCACTGAGTCACACAGACTCAAGTCTGAAATGTGTAATCAACCTGGATTTCCCATTAGATACAGACAAGGCTTTTGTTGTGTCTACCTCCTCCGCTGCCACCACTAAGCACCTATGAAGAGGCAGCTGGGCAGAGCAGAGGCAGCTGGGCAGAGCAGAGGCAGCTGGGCAGAGCAGAGGCAGCTGGGCAGAGCAGAGGCAGCTGGGCAGAGCAGAGGCAGCTGGGCAGAGCAGAGGCAGCTGGGCAGAGCAGAGGCAGCTGGGCAGAGCAGAGGCAGCTGAGCTATCATTAGACATGTTTCTGTTGTTTGTCTTGCTCTGAAACTTGTTTTAAAGAGTGAACATCAGTCGTAAGACGCTGTACTTTCATCATTTTACCAGAGCGGGTCACCATGAAAAATGCAGGATCAGTGGTGGGGTTTGAAAGAGGGTGAAAATGAATTTGTGTTTCTCCCTTTTAAAGTTCTCTTGTTTGACATGGACGGTACGGCTGGGTTGCACAGCTTATTGACTTAGCTGGGGCCTTGTGGCAGTCTGTGTGTGTGTCTGTGTGGGTGGGTGTGAATATGACAGAGGATATGACTGTGTGTGTGAATATGACAGAGGATATGACTGTGTGTGTGAATATGACAGAGGATATGACTGTGTGTGTGAATATGACAGAGGATAGGACTGTGGGTGTGTGTGAATATGACAGAGGATATGACTGTGGATGTGTGTGAATATGACAGAGGATATGACTGTGGATGTGTGTGAATATGACAGAGGATATGGCTGTGGGTGTATGTGAATATGACAGAGGATAGGACTGTGGGTGTGTGTGAATATGACAGAGGATATGACTGTGGATGTGTGTGAATATGACAGAGGATATGACTGTGGATGTGTGTGAATATGACAGAGGATATGGCTGTGGGTGTATGTGAATATGACAGAGGATAGGACTGTGGGTGTATGTGAATATGACAGAGGATAGGACTGTGGGTGTGTGTGAATATGACAGAGGATATGACTGTGTGTGTGTGTGTGTGTGAATATGACAGAGGATAGGACTGTGGGTGTGTGTGAATATGACAGAGGATATGGCTGTGGGTGTATGTGAATATGACAGAGGATATGACTGTGGGTGTGAATATGACAGAGGATAGGATGTGGGTGTGTGTGAATATGACAGAGGATATGACTGTGGGTGTGAATATGACAGAGGATAGGATGTGGGTGTGGGTGTGTGCGTGTGTGACTATGACAGGTCTCTGTCCCCTGCCTGTGACAATAGATAACAGCTTCTTGGTCCGGTGGTAGTGTGATCACCACATGGCCTGTCTGTCCCCCTAATCTCTCAGCATGCCTTCGTCCTGTCCTGGTCTGAGTACAAATGGCACCCTATTTTCTTTATAGTGCACTACCTTTGGCCAGGGCCCATACAGCTCTTGTCAAAATGAGTGCACTATATAAGGAATAGGGTGCCATTTGCGACACAGTACTGTCCTGCCAGCCCAGGTCGTGGAGCTGTGGCTCTGCTAGTTTGTTATTTACCACCCAGGTCTAATTAGGAACAAAATGTCATGTACCTTCTCACACTGCACACATACTGAGCCCTGAGTCTTACAGCAAATTAGCATTAGTGATTACAGATACATCCATGTCCTCGTTAGAAAACTGAAATGATGTGAATAAAATAACACTCCAGTGGACTTGTACCAGCATTGATTACAGTGACGTTACTATTAGCCAATTAAAAGGCTGAGATGTATGGGCAGTTTAATATAATAATTTATCAACGCTGAACTTTCATAGATTTATAAATACAGTCTGAGACTGCACCAAGGATAATGGATGCAATTTATTTTGCATAAATGACTAAGCTTCTTTGTATTTACGACTTAACAAATAACAGTGAAAGGCAATGGCAGAGTTACAATAAATTCACTCTGGTTTAAGTTACAGACCCTGCAGATCCCTCATTGAACATTAGGTAAACAACTCCTTCTTCCTTTACAAATTGCCATGCCAAACTCATCCAGGGGGCTTTTAGTAAGCTGAGTCTCTTCAGGTCCATTGTGAGTGGTAGAAAACAGCAGTCCCTGTGGATCCAGATAGGGCAGAAATCTACAGGAGCCAGGGATCACATGGAGGGATGGTATTATCCTCTCCAGGATGTGATGGGATATGAGAAGAGAGGTCATTTACACCAGGGAAATGGCTGCTGAGCGCCCTGTGGTTAGTTTCCCTCTCTGAGTTTGACCTCTGTGTGTGTCGGTAGGTAAGTAGTTAGGTACTGAGCGGGTGCAGATGTCCCGCTCTCGCCTCAGTGCCTCATTGCTCACACAGGTACCATTACTGCCACCATGCACTCCCAAACACACACCAGCAATGCCAAGTGAGAGGGCTTAGTCCTGGCAGGAGCCCAAAGGCCCTGAGAACACCACAGAACACCTCACTGCTGCTGCATGGGCATTTCTCAAGCTAACATTAGCCTGTCCTGCATAGTCACTCACAGTGCTGCACAAAGCTGGCTTTAAACCTGTCATTCTGTGCCTGACTATTAAGAAAAAGTCAAACATCCTAAACCAATATGACTACTGTGGTATCCCATAGCGTATTTTATCTGTCTCTCTGTTTTAGATATTTTGTTTTAGTCTAGCTGTGGCCTTGTCAATGATCAGAATTCTAAGAGACAAACACTAAGTCCCTCTGTGGTGGCAGCTGATCTGCTCGCTGTTTAGCTGTCTTCTGTATCATCTCAAAATACCTTTGCAAGCAAATTCTCTGGCTTATTTCCACAAATGCTGTGTTTGCTGTTCATAAGATCCATTTCAAATTGATGTAGGCCCAACCACCCCTCCACCCCATCCCTCACTCTCTATTTCTTCCTCTCTAACAAATATACATATCATCCCTCACTCTCTCTTTCTTCCTTTCTAACAAATATACATCTCATCCCTCACTCTCTCTTTCTTCTTCTCTAACAAATATACATATCATCCCTCACTCTCTCTTTCTTCTTCTCTAACAAATATACATATCATCCCTCACTCTCTCTTTCTTCTTCTCTAACAAATATACATCTCATCCCTCACTCTCTCTTTCTTCTTCTCTAACAAATAAACATATCATCCCTCACTCTCTCTTTCTTCTTCTCTAACAAATATACATATCATCCCTCACTCTCTTTCTTCCTCTCTAACAAATATACATATAATCCCTCACTCTCTCTTTCTTCCTCTCTAACAAATATACATATCATCCCTCACGCTCTCTCTTTCTTCCTCTCTAACAAATATACATATCATCCCTCACTCTCTCTTTCTTCTTCTCTAACAAATATACATATCATCCCTCACGCTCTCTTTCTTCCTCTCTAACAAATATACATATCATCCCTCACGCTCTCTCTTTCTTCCTCTCTAACAAATATACATATCATCCCTCACTCACTCTCTCTTTCTTCTTCTCTAACAAATATACATATCATCCCTCACTCTCTTTCTTCCTCTCTAACAAATATACATATCATCCCTCACTCTCTCTTTCTTCCTCTCTAACAAATATACATATCATCCCTCACTCTCTCGTTCTTCTTCTCTAACAAATATACATATCATCCCTCACTCTCTCTTTCTTCTTCTCTAACAAATATACATATCATCCCTCACTCTCTCTTTCTTCTTCTCTAACAAATATACATATCATCCCTCAATCTCTTTCTTCCTCTCTAACAAATATACATATCATCCCTCACTCTCTTTCTTCTTCTCTAACAAATATACATATCATCCCTCACTCTCTCTTTCTTCCTCTCTAACAAATATACATCTATCCCTCACTCTCTCTTTCTTCCTCTCTAACAAATATACATATCATCCCTCACTCTCTCTTTCTTCTTCTCTAACAAATATACATATCATCCCTCACTCTCTCTTTCTTCCTCTCTAACAAATATACATATCATCCCTCACTCTCTCTTTCTTCTTCTCTAACAAATATACATATCATCCCTCACTCTCTCGTTCTTCTTCTCTAACAAATATACATATCATCCCTCACTCTCTCTTTCTTCCTCTCTAACAAATATACATATCATCCCTCACTCTCTCTTTCTTCTTCTCTAACAAATATACATAATATCCCTCACTCTCTCTTTCTTCTTCTCTAACAAATATACATATCATCCCTCACTCTCTCTTTCTTCTTCTCTAACAAATATACATATCATCCCTCACTCTCTCTTTCTTCCTCTCTTACAAATATACATATCATCCCTCACTCTCTCTTTCTTCCTCTCTAACAAATATACATATCATCCCTCACTCTCTCTTTCTTCCTCTCTAACAAATATACATATCATCCCTCACTCTCTCTTTCTTCCTCTCTAACAAATATACATATCATCCCTCACTCACTCTTTCCTCCTCTCTAACAAATATACATATCATCCCTCACTCACTCTTTCCTCCTCTCTAACAAATATACATATCATCCCTCACTCTCTCTTTCTTCCTCTCTAACAAATATACATATCATCCCTCACGCTCTCTTTCTTCCTCTCAAACAAATATACATATCATCCCTCACTCTCTCTTTCTTCCTCTCTAACAAATATACATATCATCTCTCACTCTCTCTTTCTTCATCTCTAACAAATATACATATCATCCCTCACGCTCTCTTTCTTCCTCTAACAAATATACATATCATCCCTCACTCTCTTTCTTCTTCTGTAACAAATATACATATCATCCCTCACTCTCTTTCTTCCTCTCTAACAAATATACATATCATCCCTCACTCTCTCTTTCTTCCTCTCTAACAAATATACATATCATCCCTCACTCTCTCGTTCTTCTTCTCTAACAAATATACATATCATCCCTCACTCTCTCGTTCTTCTTCTCTAACAAATATACATATCATCCCTCACTCTCTCTTTCTTCCTCTCTAACAAATATACATATCATCCCTCACTCTCTCTTTCTTCCTCTCTAACAAATATACATATCATCCCTCACTCTCTCTTTCTTCCTCTCTAACAAATATACATATCATCCCTCACTCTCTCTTTCTTCCTCTCTAACAAATATACATATCATCCCTCACTCTCTCTTCCTTCCTCTCTAACAAATATACATATCATCCCTCACGCTCTCTCTTTCTTCCTCTCTAACAAATATACATATCATCCCTCACTCTCTTTCCTCTTCTCTAACAAATATACATATCATCCCTCACTCACTCTTTCTTCCTCTAACAAATGTACATATCATCCCTCACGCTCTCTTTCTTCCTCTCTAACAAATATACATATCATCCCTCACTCTCTCTTTCTTCCTCTCTAACAAATATACATATCATCCCTCACTCTCTCTTTCTTCCTCTCTAACAAATATATATATATAATCCCTCACTCTCTTTCTTCTTCTGTAACAAATATACATATCATCCCTCACTCTCTCTTTCTTCCTCTCTAACAAATATACATATCATCCCTCACTCTCTCTTCCTTCCTCTCTAACAAATATACATATCATCCCTCACGCTCTCTCTTTCTTCTTCTCTAACAAATGTACATATCATCCCTCACTCTCTCTTTCTTCCTCTCTAACAAATATACATATCATCCCTCACTCTCTTTCTTCTTCTCTAACAAATATACATATCATCCCTCACTCTCTCTTTCTTCCTCTCTAACAAATATGCATATCATCCCTCACTCTCTCTTTCTTCCTCTCTGACAAATATACATATCATCCCTCACTCTCTCTTTGTTCTCTAACAAATATACATCTCATCCCTCACTCTCTCTTTCTTCTTCTCTAACAAATATACATATCATCCCTCACTCTCTCTTTCTTCCTCTCTAACAAATATGCATATCATCCCTCACTCTCTCTTTCTTCCTCTCTAACAAATATACATATCATCCCTCACTCTCTCTTTCTTCTTCTCTAACAAATGTACATATCATCCCTCACTCTCTTTCTTCTTCTCTAACAAATATACATATCATCCCTCACTCTCTCTTTCTTCCTCTCTAACAAATATGCATATCATCCCTCACTCTCTCTTTCTTCCTCTCTGACAAATATACATATCATCCCTCACTCTCTCTTTGTTCTCTAACAAATATACATCTCATCCCTCACTCTCTCTTTCTTCTTCTCTAACAAATATACATATCATCCCTCACTCTCTCTTTCTTCCTCTCTAACAAATATGCATATCATCCCTCACTCTCTCTTTCTTCCTCTCTAACAAATATACATCTCATCCCTCACTCTCTCTTTCTTCTTCTCTAACAAATATACATATCATCCCTCACTCTCTATATACATATCCATATTTGCTCTCTTGCTCTAAATCAGTAAAATGCACATACAGACACACTCATACACACACTCATAAGCACACTCAGACACATTCAGACACACACACTCACGAACGCACACTCATATACACACTCATACGCACTCAGACACACACTCATATATATACACACACACACACACACACACACACACTCATATATATACACACACACACACACACACACACACACACACACACACACACACACACACACACACACACACACACACACACACACACACACACACACACACACACACACACACACACACACACATACATACACACACACACACACACACACACACATACACACATACACAGGCACACACACACACACACACACATACACAGGCACACACACAATAACACAAATACATCCACTTGCTATGTATGTTAAATCCTACAGAAACAAATACTAAGACACACACACACACAAACACACACACATGACTGCGTACAAACACAGAGAAACTCTGTGCCCCACAGCATAACATCCATCATAGCAACAACACAGAGCCATAGCTTGAAGAAAGCCGAGTTTTGCTCACAATAACAAGCACCGCTAAATGCACTGAGCCCCGGGCAGAAACGTAGAGATAAACACAAAATAAACAGCTATCTAAACACATGCAAGCAGGACAACTAGAATTGGATGAATAATTCCACTTAGATGTTTAGAAACATTAGGAAAATCCAAACCGTACTACTCATTAAGGTATGTATACTTGCATTGTAATGTACATGCAGATGCTGTTAATGGCTGAATACACCTAAGTCATTTGGACTTGATGAACTGGAGTTTATCCCCTCCATCCAACACATGCAATATTTGCACGTGCCTCTTTTGGAGGTTGAGTTGCTAACCCATTAATTAGAGTCCACATGATCGTGGCTTTAGTTCGGGAAAGGTTAGGTAAGGACATGAGGTAAAGCGATGTGTAGTCACCGATGTGTGTGACTGACTTAATAAAGGGATTGCTGTAATGAACACTAGCTGTGTTGACAAGGTCAAGGACTTAATGTGGCTTTGTTCAAGCACAAATATTAATCAGGGAAATGACAAAACAACGGTAATGGAATTTGTTGTCGCTGTCATATTACATCCTCCAATGGGTTTGTGTTCCATCGCCCTCCTCCATCCCCTGTTTGCTTGACAACAATCCCTCTTAGATGTGCTTGACTTCCCTGTCAGAATCAGAGAGGCAGAGGGGGATAAAGACACACACACACACACACACACACACACACACACACACACACACACACACACACACACACACACACACACACACACACACACACACACACACACACACACACACACACACACACACACACACACACACACACACACACACACACACACACACACACTCTGGGAGAAGCAGACTATAGGGAGGAGTCGCAAGGTTATCAATAGTACCCACCGTGGGGACATTCAGCCACACAGAGGACACATGGAGGGGATGCCAGTGATAGAGAAGAGAGAGACTCATCACTGTTTATTCTCTTACCCCCCCTGCCGACCCCTCTCTCCATTATTCTGTGTTTGTTTAATAGAGAGGATTGGGTGTGTTGTGTGTGTGTGTGTGTGTGTGTGTGTGTGTGTGTGTGTGTGTGTGTGTGTGTGTGTGTGTGTGTGTGTGTGTGTGTGTGTGTGTGTGTGTGTGTGTGTGTGTGTGTGTGTGTGTGTGTGTGTGTGTGTGTTAATGTGGACAGAGTACAGTGGGTGAGGCTCACTGTCTTTGAAGAAATCAGGAGGAGATGTAAGGGCTCTCTCACTGACTGATTACATTGGCCCTCTCTCACCCTCTGTCTCTCTGACTCTTTCTTCTCTCTTCTCTCTTCTTCTCTCTCTCTCTCTCTCTCTCTCTCTCTATCCCTATTTCTCCATTCCTCTCTCCTGCTCTCTTAGCACACAGCCCTCTATTGACATGCGCTCTGTAGCACTGTTCTTTAAAGGAAAATTGATTTCACGTAAGAGAGTCCTGGAGCACTTTTTCCATGTGTAATGTCCCAGGGGTCTGAGAAAGAATGGGTCTTTCCTTAGAGCAAGAATAAAGAGATTGGTTCCTATACAGCTCCATCTGAACCTATCCATCCCTATTATCTCTATACCATGTGTGCATTCTTACATGTGCAGAGCATCAACTTGAGTTTGGAGACTGGCTTCAAGCTGAATTAGCCACAATTATTCCAATTGACTCGACCCCGCTTGAATGAATGTGCGACCCAAAAAAATAAGCTGAGCAAAAAAAACGAACAAACAAAATCAATCTGTTGTCATCAATTAGCCACCAGGTCCGCCCTCAGAGCAGTCGTTGTGTCAGCTGTGTCTGTCCCCTAAAACCCTTCCTCATGGATGCCAAGGATAATTGTAAAGAAAAGGGCCTGTTTTGGCACGACACAGTGTGTACTTGTTCTGGTACAGACATTGGGATGCTGAAGCAGTGCCAGAGTGGAATGGTGCAACGGGACAGCAAGAGATAGAATAAATCTCCCACTCCGCAGCTATCCACTCACCCAGTATACTGCTGTACCCATCCACTCATCCAGTATACTGCTGTACCCATCCACTCATCCAGTATACTGCTGTACCCATCCACTCATCCAGTATACTGCTGTACCCATCCACTCATCCAGTATACTGCTGTACCCATCCACTCATCCAGTATACTGCTGTACCCATCCACTCATCCAGTATACTGCTGTACCCATCCACTCAGCCAGTATACTGCTGTACCCATCCACTCATCCAGTATACTGCTGTACCCATCCACTCATCCAGTATACTGCTGTACCCATCCACTCATCCAGTATACTGCTGTACCCATCCACTCATCCAGTATACTGCTGTACCCATCCACTCATCCAGTATACTGCTGTACCCATCCACTCATCCAGTATACTGCTGTTCCCAGCCACTCATCCAGTATACTGCTGTACCCATCCACTCACCCAGTATACTGCTGTACCCATCCACTCATCCAGTATACTGCTGTTCCCAGCCACTCATCCAGTATACTGCTGTACCCATCCACTCAGCCAGTATACTGCTGTACCCATCCACTCATCCAGTATACTGCTGTACCCATCCACTCACCCAGTATACTGCTGTACCCATCCACTCAGCCAGTATACTGCTGTACCCATCCACTCAGCCAGTATACTGCTGTACCCATCCACTCAGCCAGTATACTGCTGTACCCATCCACTCAGCCAGTATACTGCTGTACCCATCCACTCATCCAGTATACTGCTGTACCCATCCACTCATCCAGTATACTGCTGTACCCAGCCACTCATCCAGTATACTGCTGTACCCATCCACTCATCCAGTATACTGCTGTACCCAGCCACTCATCCAGTATACTGCTGTACCCATCCACTCATCCAGTATACTGCTGTACCCATCCACTCATCCAGTATACTGCTGTACCCATCCACTCATCCAGTATACTGCTGTACCCATCCACTCAGCCAGTATACTGCTGTACCCATCCACTCATCCAGTATACTGCTGTACCCATCTACTCAGCCAGTATACTGCTGTACCCATCCACTCAGCCAGTATACTGCTGTACCCATCCACTCATCCAGTATACTGCTGTACCCATCCACTCATCCAGTATACTGCTGTACCCATCCACTCATCCAGTATACTGCTGTACCCATCCACTCAGCCAGTATACTGCTGTACCCATCCACTCATCCAGTATACTGCTGTACCCATCTACTCAGCCAGTATACTGCTGTACCCATCCACTCAGCCAGTATACTGCTGTACCCATCCACTCAGCCAGTATACTGCTGTACCCATCCACTCAGCCAGTATACTGCTGTACCCATCCACTCAGCCAGTATACTGCTGTACCCAGCCACTGCTGTGCAGGATTGGATTCTCTGCCCGCGAACTACAACGGTTCCTGATCAGTAACCTGCTTCTTTCTATTAGGTAGTGTCTGCAGGCTCTGGCCTTGTGCGTTAGACAGGCAGAGTGGACCCACACTTAGTGGAGTGTGTTATATTCCACTACTACTGAGGGTTCGGGTCAATATGCTGGGAATCTATTCCTCTCCTCCTCCAGATTGGAAAGAGAAAATAATATTAGGTATCAGCTTTGGCTTTAATTTCTAGCTGTGGCAGATGGGCTACTGGGGTGTTGGCTGGCTAGGTGGGTGGTGGAGGGCTGGGCCCTGTTCTTCCATCTCCCTCCCTGTCCTGTCCCCCAGGGTGTGCTATATTCATCAGCAGCAGTAGCTAGCGTGAATGTCAGAGAGGAGATTAGCACGGTGTCAGGAATGACAGGGGTTATTTCAGGAGCGGCCATTTGTAACCAACCCAAAATCAGATGAATTACTCCAGGCCTCTGCTTGTTAGCGTGGTTGTGTGTTAGCATGCCGCAAAGTGTTTTGATAAGCTGATTTATTTGTTTTGCTAATGTTAAACGTATCCGCAATTGCCAACACTTTGCACAGCTGTAATGCTGCACCAGTATCGGATCACGATGAGTCAAGTAACTACCACTATCTGATTCACTGTAGATGAGTCAAGTAACTACCACTATCTGATTCACTGTAGATGAGTCAAGTAACTACGACTATCTGATTTACTGTAGATGAGTCAAGTAGCTACCACTATCTGATTCACTGTAGATGAGTCAAGTAACTACCACTATCTGATTCACTGTAGATGAGTCAAGTAACTACCACTATCTGATTTACTGTAGATGAGTCAAGTAGCTACCACTATCTGATTCACTGTAGATGAGTCAAGTAGATACCACTATCTGATTCACTGTAGATGGGTCAAGTAACTACCACTATCTGATTCACTGTAGATGGGTCAAGTAGATACCACTATCTGATTCACTGCAGATGAGTCAAGTAGATACCTCTATCTGATTCACTGCAGATTAGTCAAGTAGCTACCACTATCTGATTCACTGTAGATGGGTCAAGTAACTACCACTATCTGATTCACTGTAGATGGGTCAAGTAACTACCACTATCTGATTCACTGTAGATGGGTCAAGTAACTACCACTATCTGATTCACTGTAGATGGGTCAAGTAACTACCACTATCTGATTCACTGTAGATGAGTCAAGTAGCTACCACTATCTGATTCACTGTAGGTGAGTCAAGTAGCTACCACTATCTGATTCACTGTAGATGAGTGAAGTAGCTACCACTATCTGATTCACTGTAGATGAGTCAAGTAACTACCACTATCTGATTCACTGTAGATGAGTCAAGTAACTACGACTATCTGATTTACTGTAGATGAGTCAAGTAGCTACCACTATCTGATTCACTGTAGATGAGTCAAGTAACTACCACTATCTGATTCACTGTAGATGAGTCAAGTAACTACCACTATCTGATTTACTGTAGATGAGTCAAGTAGCTACCACTATCTGATTCACTGTAGATGAGTCAAGTAGATACCACTATCTGATTCACTGTAGATGGGTCAAGTAACTACCACTATCTGATTCACTGTAGATGGGTCAAGTAGATACCACTATCTGATTCACTGCAGATGAGTCAAGTAGATACCTCTATCTGATTCACTGCAGATTAGTCAAGTAGATACCACTATCTGATTCACTGTAGATGGGTCAAGTAACTACCACTATCTGATTCACTGTAGATGGGTCAAGTAACTACCACTATCTGATTCACTGTAGATGAGTCAAGTAGCTACCACTATCTGATTCACTGTAGGTGAGTCAAGTAGCTACCACTATCTGATTCACTGTAGATGAGTGAAGTAGCTACCACTATATGATTCACTGTAGATGAGTCAAGTAACTACCACTATCTGATTCACTGTAGATGAGTCAAGTAACTACCACTATCTGATTCACTGTAGATGAGTCAAGTAACTACCACTATCTGATTCACTGTAGATGAGTCAAGTAGATACCACTATCTGATTCACTGTAGATGAGTCAAGTAACTACCACTATCTGATTTACTGTAGATGAGTCAAGTAACTACCACTATCTGATTCACTGTAGATGAGTCAAGTAACTACCACTATCTGATTCACTGTAGGTGGGTCAAGTAGCTACCACTATCTGATTTACTGTAGATGAGTCAAGTAACTACCACTATCTGATTCACTGTAGATGAGTCAAGTAACTACCACTATCTGATTTACTGTAGATGAGTCAAGTAGCTACCACTATCTGATTCACTGTAGATGAGTCAAGTAGCTACCACTATCTGATTCACTGTAGATGAGTCAAGTAACTACCACTATCTGATTCACTGTAGATGAGTCAAGTAGCTACCACTATCTGATTCACTGTAGGTGGGTCAAGTAACTACCACTATCTGATTCACTGTAGGTGGGTCAAGTAGCTACCACTATCTGATTCACTGTAGATGAGTCAAGTAGCTACCACTATCTGATTCACTGCAGATTAGTCAAGTAGATACCACTATCTGATTCACTGCAGATTAGTCAAGTAGATACCACTATCTGATTCACTGTAGGTGGGTCAAGTAGCTACCCCTATCTGATTCACTGTAGGTGGGTCAAGTAGCTACCACTATCTGATTCACTGCAGATTAGTCAAGTAGATACCACTATCTGATTCACTGCAGATTAGTCAAGTAGATACCACTATCTGATTCACTGCAGATTAGTCAAGTAGATACCACTATCTGATTCACTGCAGATTAGTCAAGTAACTACCACTATCTGATTCACTGTAGGTGGGTCAAGTAGCTACCACTATCTGATTTACTGTAGATGAGTCAAGTAACTACCACTATCTGATTTACTGTAGATGAGTCAAGTAGCTACCACTATCTGATTCACTGTAGGTGGGTCAAGTAGCTACCACTATCTGATTCACTGTAGATGAGTCAAGTAGCTACCATTATCTGATTCACTGTAGATGAGTCAAGTAGCTACAACTATCTGATTCACTGTAGGTGGGTCAAGTAGCTACCACTATCTGATTCACTGTAGATGAGTCAAGTAGCTACCACTATCTGATTTACTGTAGGTGGGTCAAGTAGCTACCACTATCTGATTCACTGTAGATGAGTCAAGTAACTACCACTATCTGATTCACTGTAGATGAGTCAAGTAACTACCACTATCTGATTTACTGTAGATGAGTCAAGTAGCTACCACTATCTGATTCACTGTAGATGGGTCAAGTAGATACCACTATCTGATTCACTGTAGATGGGTCAAGTAACTACCACTATCTGATTCACTGTAGATGGGTCAAGTAGCTACCACTATCTGATTCACTGCAGATTAGTCAAGTAGATACTACTATCTGATTCACTGCAGATGAGTCAAGTAGATACCACTATCTGATTCACTGCAGATTAGTCAAGTAGATACCACTATCTGATTCACTGTAGATGGGTCAAGTAACTACCACTATCTGATTCACTGTAGATGGGTCAAGTAACTACCACTATCTGATTCACTGTAGATGAGTCAAGTAGCTACCACTATCTGATTCACTGTAGGTGAGTCAAGTAGCTACCACTATCTGATTCACTGTAGATGAGTGAAGTAGCTACCACTATCTGATTCACTGTAGATGAGTCAAGTAACTACCACTATCTGATTCACTGTAGATGAGTCAAGTAACTACCACTATCTGATTCACTGTAGATGAGTCAAGTAACTACCACTATCTGATTCACTGTAGATGAGTCAAGTAGCTACCACTATCTGATTTACTGTAGATGAGTCAAGTAGCTACCACTATCTGATTCACTGTAGGTGGGTCAAGTAGCTACCACTATCTGATTCACTGTAGATGAGTCAAGTAGCTACCACTATCTGATTTACTGTAGATGAGTCAAGTAGATACCACTATCTGATTCACTGTAGATGAGTCAAGTAGCTACCACTATCTGATTCACTGTAGGTGAGTCAAGTAGCTACCACTATCTGATTCACTGTAGATGAGTCAAGTAGCTACCACTATCTGATTCACTGTAGGTGGGTCAAGTAGCTACCACTATCTGATTCACTGTAGATGAGTCAAGTAGCTACCACTATCTGATTCACTGTAGATGAGTCAAGTAGCTACCACTATCTGATTCACTGTAGATGAGTCAAGTAGCTACCACTATCTGATTCACTGTAGGTGGGTCAAGTAGCTACCACTATCTGATTCACTGTAGATGAGTCAAGTAGCTACCACTATCTGATTTACTGTAGATGAGTCAAGTAGATACCACTATCTGATTCACTGTAGATGAGTCAAGTAACTACCACTATCTGATTTACTGTAGATGAGTCAAGTAACTACCACTATCTGATTCACTGTAGATGAGTCAAGTAACTACCACTATCTGATTCACTGTAGGTGGGTCAAGTAGCTACCACTATCTGATTCACTGTAGATGAGTCAAGTAGCTACCACTATCTGATTTACTGTAGATGAGTCAAGTAGATACCACTATCTGATTCACTGTAGATGAGTCAAGTAGCTACCACTATCTGATTTACTGTAGATGAGTCAAGTAGATACCACTATCTGATTCACTGTAGATGAGTCAAGTAACTACCACTATCTGATTTACTGTAGATGAGTCAAGTAACTACCACTATCTGATTCACTGTAGATGAGTCAAGTAACTACCACTATCTGATTCACTGTAGATGAGTCAAGTAGCTACCACTATCTGATTCACTGTAGGTGGGTCAAGTAGCTACCACTATCTGATTCACTGTAGATGAGTCAAGTAGCTACCACTATCTGATTTACTGTAGATGAGTCAAGTAGATACCACTATCTGATTCACTGTAGATGAGTCAAGTAACTACCACTATCTGATTTACTGTAGATGAGTCAAGTAACTACCACTATCTGATTCACTGTAGATGAGTCAAGTAACTACCACTATCTGATTCACTGTAGGTGGGTCAAGTAGCTACCACTATCTGATTTACTGTAGATGAGTCAAGTAACTACCACTATCTGATTCACTGTAGATGAGTCAAGTAACTACCACTATCTGATTTACTGTAGATGAGTCAAGTAGCTACCACTATCTGATTCACTGTAGATGAGTCAAGTAGCTACCACTATCTGATTCACTGTAGATGAGTCAAGTAGCTACCACTATCTGATTCACTGTAGGTGGGTCAAGTAACTACCACTATCTGATTCACTGTAGGTGGGTCAAGTAGCTACCACTATCTGATTCACTGTAGATGAGTCAAGTAGCTACCACTATCTGATTCACTGCAGATTAGTCAAGTAGATACCACTATCTGATTCACTGCAGATTAGTCAAGTAGATACCACTATCTGATTCACTGTAGGTGGGTCAAGTAGCTACCACTATCTGATTCACTGTAGGTGGGTCAAGTAGCTACCACTATCTGATTCACTGCAGATTAGTCAAGTAGATACCACTATCTGATTCACTGCAGATTAGTCAAGTAGATACCACTATCTGATTCACTGCAGATTAGTCAAGTAGATACCACTATCTGATTCACTGTAGGTGGGTCAAGTAGCTACCACTATCTGATTTACTGTAGATGAGTCAAGTAACTACCACTATCTGATTTACTGTAGATGAGTCAAGTAGCTACCACTATCTGATTCACTGTAGGTGGGTCAAGTAGCTACCACTATCTGATTCACTGTAGATGAGTCAAGTAGCTACCATTATCTGATTCACTGTAGATGAGTCAAGTAGCTACCACTATCTGATTCACTGTAGGTGGGTCAAGTAGCTACCACTATCTGATTCACTGTAGATGAGTCAAGTAGCTACCACTATCTGATTTACTGTAGATGAGTCAAGTAGCTCCCACTATCTGATTCACTGTAGATGAGTCAAGTAGCTACCACTATCTGATTCACTGTAGGTGGGTCAAGTAGCTACCACTATCTGATTCACTGTAGATGAGTCAAGTAGCTACCACTATCTGATTTACTGTAGATGAGTCAAGTAGATACCACTATCTGATTCACTGTAGATGAGTCAAGTAACTACCACTATCTGATTTACTGTAGATGAGTCAAGTAACTACCACTATCTGATTCACTGTAGATGAGTCAAGTAACTACCACTATCTGATTCACTGTAGGTGGGTCAAGTAGCTACCACTATCTGATTCACTGTAGATGAGTCAAGTAGCTACCACTATCTGATTTACTGTAGATGAGTCAAGTAGATACCACTATCTGATTCACTGTAGATGAGTCAAGTAACTACCACTATCTGATTTACTGTAGATGAGTCAAGTAACTACCACTATCTGATTCACTGTAGATGAGTCAAGTAACTACCACTATCTGATTCACTGTAGATGAGTCAAGTAGCTACCACTATCTGATTCACTGTAGGTGGGTCAAGTAGCTACCACTATCTGATTCACTGTAGATGAGTCAAGTAGCTACCACTATCTGATTTACTGTAGATGAGTCAAGTAGATACCACTATCTGATTCACTGTAGATGAGTCAAGTAACTACCACTATCTGATTTACTGTAGATGAGTCAAGTAACTACCACTATCTGATTCACTGTAGATGAGTCAAGTAACTACCACTATCTGATTCACTGTAGGTGGGTCAAGTAGCTACCACTATCTGATTTACTGTAGATGAGTCAAGTAACTACCACTATCTGATTCACTGTAGATGAGTCAAGTAACTACCACTATCTGATTTACTGTAGATGAGTCAAGTAGCTACCACTATCTGATTCACTGTAGATGAGTCAAGTAGCTACCACTATCTGATTCACTGTAGATGAGTCAAGTAGCTACCACTATCTGATTCACTGTAGGTGGGTCAAGTAACTACCACTATCTGATTCACTGTAGGTGGGTCAAGTAGCTACCACTATCTGATTCACTGTAGATGAGTCAAGTAGCTACCACTATCTGATTCACTGCAGATTAGTCAAGTAGATACCACTATCTGATTCACTGCAGATTAGTCAAGTAGATACCACTATCTGATTCACTGTAGGTGGGTCAAGTAGCTACCACTATCTGATTCACTGTAGGTGGGTCAAGTAGCTACCACTATCTGATTCACTGCAGATTAGTCAAGTAGATACCACTATCTGATTCACTGCAGATTAGTCAAGTAGATACCACTATCTGATTCACTGCAGATTAGTCAAGTAGATACCACTATCTGATTCACTGTAGGTGGGTCAAGTAGCTACCACTATCTGATTTACTGTAGATGAGTCAAGTAACTACCACTATCTGATTTACTGTAGATGAGTCAAGTAGCTACCACTATCTGATTCACTGTAGGTGGGTCAAGTAGCTACCACTATCTGATTCACTGTAGATGAGTCAAGTAGCTACCATTATCTGATTCACTGTAGATGAGTCAAGTAGCTACCACTATCTGATTCACTGTAGGTGGGTCAAGTAGCTACCACTATCTGATTCACTGTAGATGAGTCAAGTAGATACCACTATCTGATTTACTGTAGATGAGTCAAGTAGCTACCACTATCTGATTCACTGTAGATGAGTCAAGTAGCTACCACTATCTGATTCACTGTAGGTGGGTCAAGTAGCTACCACTATCTGATTCACTGTAGATGAGTCAAGTAGCTACCACTATCTGATTCACTGCAGATTCTGTACTGTAGCTTCAGTCAGTTAATGATTCCCGGATTGCTGCTTGCTTCACTGGGTTGATGATTAAAGGGTTAAATTGGGAGAAAGACCCACTGGGCTGACAAGGCTCTGCGGGAGCTTGAGGATATTTATGTTATTTATACAGTAGGAGGAGTAATGGTTTTTATGGTTTCAGTCAGTTCTGCTTCTTTAAAAGTCTACCTGGTCTAAATAATTCATTGTGCGGTACGGTAGGAGTCTGACCCACAGCTCACCACCACTCCACATTGCATATAAAACAAGAGCATGTTCTACTGCAGCAGAGAGGGGTTCTACTGAAGCAGAGAGGGGTTCTACTGCAGCAGAGAGGGGTTCTACTGAAGCAGAGAGGGGTTCTACTGCAGCAGAGAGGGGTCCTACTGAAGCAGAGAGGGAAACTACTGAAGCAGAGAGGGGTTCTACTGCAGCAGAGAGGGGTTCTACTGCAGCAGAGAGGGGTTCTACTGCAGCAGAGAGGGGTCCTACTGAAGCAGAGAGGGGTTCTACTGAAGCAGAGAGGGGTTCTACTGCAGCAGAGAGGGGTTCTACTGCAGCAGAGAGGGCTCCTACTGCAGCAGAGAGGGGTCCAACTGAAGCAGAGAGGGGTCCAACTGAAGCAGAGAGGGGTTCTACTGCAGCAGAGAGGAGTTCTACTGAAGCAGAGAGGGGTTCTGCTGAAGCAGAGAGGGGTCCTACTGCAGCAGAGAGGGGTCCTACTGCAGCAGAGAGGAGTCCTACTGAAGCAGAGAGGGGTTCTACTGCGGCAGAGAGGGGTTCTACTGCAGCAGAGAGGGGTCCTACTGCAGCAGAGAGGGGTCCTACTGAAGCAGAGAGGGGTTCTACTGCGGCAGAGAGGGGTCCTACTGCAGCAGAGAGGGGTCCTACTGAAGCAGAGAGGGGTTCTACTGCGGCAGAGAGGGGTCCTACTGCAGCAGAGAGGGGTCCTACTGCGGCAGAGAGGGGTTCTACTGCGGCAGAGAGGGGTCCTACTGCAGCAGAGAGGGGTCCTACTGCAGCAGAGAGGGGTTCTACTGCGGTAGAGAGGGGTTCTACTGCAGCAGAGAGGGGTCCTACTGAAGCAGAGAGGGGTTCTACTGCGGCAGAGAGGGGTCCTACTGCAGCAGAGAGGGGTCCTACTGCGGCAGAGAGGGGTTCTACTGCGGCAGAGAGGGGTCCTACTGCAGCAGAGAGGGGTCCTACTGCAGCAGAGAGGGGTTCTACTGCGGTAGAGAGGGGTTCTACTGCAGCAGAGAGGGGTCCTACTGCGGCAGAGAGGGGTTCTACTGCAGCAGAGAGGGGCTTTTCAACAGCAGATCCAAGGTGCAAAGGCGTTTCAAGGTCAATTCAAGGAGGACTCGACACACTGCACGACATCAGAGGAGAAAATCACTTTGTACTATAAGAATATATTACCCGTTATGCTAGCACTTATGAGCAGATGAAAACAAGGAGCTATTGTACAGCTGACACAACTATCAGGGGAATCAGATGCTAGGGGATATAATGCCTGGAAACATCCCCTAGGCACATCACATGTTTCTCACATAGCACCTGTTGCAGTTGTATGTCGACATCCTCTGGTTACGTCCCAAACGGCACCCTATTCCATACATAGTACACTACTTTTGACCTGGGCCCTTGGTCAAAAGTAGTGCACTATGCTGGGAATAGGGTGCCGTTTTGGGACACAGCTCTGTGTTGTTTCATTCAGCACCAGAGCTCGTCTACTGGTCCTGGTGTGACATGCCTGAGCCTGGAGGATGGAAGATTGCAGCTGAAACCATCTAGCTCACTGGCTTATGTGAGGTACATGTATGACAGTGGATACAGAGGGTTAAGAGGGGCTTAGGGAGGTAAAGTAAGCCCAGTCCCCCATCTCCCAGTGACTCAGTCCCAGAAGGCCAGGGGTAATGTTAACTGATGCAGCAACACCCAGCACCCACACAGCTGCTGCTCTCTAACCATGCAGACGGACAATTCAATATAGACGTGTACCTATAGACTCTTCCAATAGTGGTTGGTGGTTGGGGCTCTCTAGAGGCTTGGTCACATACATGTTATGGAGTTTAGTCAGTAGACATCATAGCTACAGCAGCCTCTAGGTACTGTCTCACAGGTTCACTGTCTGGGTCCAAATAGATACAATCCAACTATCACCTGAATCACTTCCTGTTAATCAAGCATTATCAGCAGCTGATTGGTCCTAGGAACTACAGTATATGTCCATCTAGTGTCCAATCAGACCCCCCTCTCTATCTTCACCAATGTACAACAACATTATCCCAACCCCAGTCATTGTTTTGCCAGACAGACTAATTTAAACAAAAAACGGTGAAATAATAACGCATTTCAATTTGCTAAGTGTGCCAAAGTAGCTTCATCTAGAATCAGATAAATGTGTTAGGCAGGCTGTGTGTGGTTGCAATTATGTCTCAGTGGGGGATTTGCTCTGCAGACAGGAGGGGGTCTCTGGTGTCACGTTAACAGAGTCACTAGCTTCACGTGTTGCCCCCGCTCTGCATCACACCGCCGCCACCAAAGCTGTGCTCCCTCGCAACCAGGTGACTTTATCAGCAACTAAATAGGAAACCATGATTCTTAACGGCTTTGATAATGGCTCTGACTGGTTTTACAGCTTGTCAAACAACAAGATATTTTCAATTACCTTCACTGCTTTTGAACAGAACTTTGAAATAAATAAAACCTGGGTAATGGTTTTAAAAAGAAGATAATGCCTCAGTGTCCCTCTGTGGGAGAAATGGACTGAAAAGTTGACATCGGGTGTTGGTGTGGGTGTTTCTGTGGGTGTGGGTGTTGCTGTGAGTGGTGTGGGTTTTGCTGTGGGTGTTGGCGTTGGTGAGTGGTGTGGGTGTTGGTGTGGGTGTTGGTGTGAGTGGTGTAGGTGTTGGTGTGAGTGTTGGTGTGGGTGTGGGTGTTGGTGCGGTTGTTGCCGCGGGTGTTGGTGTGGGTGTTGGTGTGGGTGTTGCTGTGGGTGTTGGTGTGGGTGTTGCTGTGGGTGTTGCTGTGGGTGTTGGTAGGGGTGTTGGTGCGAGTGTGGGTGTTGGTGTGGGTGTTGCTGTGGGAGTTGGTGTGGGTGTTGCTGTGGGTGTTGGTGTGGGTGTTGCTGTGGGTGTTGGTGTGGGTGTTGGTGTGGGTGTTGCTGTGGGTGTTGGTGTGGGTGTTGCTGTGGGTGTTGCTGTGGGAGTTGGTGTGGGTGTTGGTGCGAGTGTGGGTGTTGGTGTTGGTGTGGGTGTTGCTGTGGGTGTTGGTGTGGGTGTTGGTGTGGGTGTTGGTAGGGGTGTTGGTGCGGGTGTTGGTAGGGGTGTTGGTGCGGGTGTTGGTGTGGGTGTTGCTGTGGGTGTTGGTGTGGGTGTGGGTGTTGCTGTGGGAGTTGCTATGGGTGTTGGTGTGGGTGTTGGGGTGAGTGGTGTGGGTGTTGGTGTGGGTGTTGGTGTGGGTGTTGGTGTGGGTGTTGGTGTGAGTGCTGGTGCTGGTGCGGATGTTGGTGTGAGTATTGGTGCGGTTGTTGCTGCGGGTGTTGGTGTGGGTGTTGCTGCGGGTGTTGGTGTGGGTGTTGTTAAGGGTGTATATACTCTATCACTCCCTCTCTAAATACTATATCACTTCCTCTCTATATACTCTATCACTCCCTCTCTTTACTCTCTATCACTCCCTCTCTATATACTCTATCACTCCCTCTCTTTACTCTCTATCACTCCCTCTCTATATACTCTATCACTCCATCTCTATATACTCTATCACTCCCTCTCTTTACTCTCTATCACTCCCTCTCTTTCTTTTCACTCCATCACTCCCTCTCTTTACACTCTATCACTCCCTCTCTATATACTCTATCACTCCCTTTCTATATACTCTATCCCTCTCTATATACTCTATCACTCCCTCTCTATATACTCTATCACTCCATCTCTATATACTCTATCACTCCATCTCTTTACTCTCTATCACTCCCTCTCTTTACTCTCTATCACTCCCTCTCTATATACTCTATCCCTCTCTATATACTATATCACTCCCTCTCTTTATACTCTATCACTCCCTCTCTTTTCACTCAATCACTCAATCTCTATATACTCTATCACTCCCTCTCTTTATACTCTATCAATCCCTCTCTTTTCACTCCATCACTCAATCTCTTTATACTCTATCACTCCCTATCTATATACTCTATCACTCCCTATCTATATACTCTATCACTCCCTATCTATATACTCTATCACTCCCTCTCTATATACTCTATCACTCCCTCTCTTTACACTCTATCACTCCCTCTCGGTATACTCTATCACTCCCTCTCTTTACACTCTATCACTCCCTCTCTTTACACTCTATCACTCCCTCTCTTTACACTCTATCACTCCCTCTCTATATACTCTATCACTCCCTCTCTTTACACTCTATCACTCCCTCTCTTTACACTCTATCACTCCCTCTCTTTACTCTCTATCACTCCCTCTCTTTACACTCTATCACTCCCTCTCTTTACTCTCTATCACTCCCTGTCTTTACACTCTATCACTCCCCCTCTTTATACTCTATCACTCCCTCTCTTTACACTCTATCACTCCCTCTCTTTACACTCTATCACTCCCTCTCTTTACACTCTATTACTCCCTCTCTTTACTCTCTATCACTCCCTGTCTTTACACTCTATCACTCCCTCTCTTTATACTCTATCACTCCCTCTCTTTACACTCTATCACTCCCTCTCTTTACACTCTATCACTCCCTCTCTTTACACTCTATCACTCCCTCTCTTTACACTCTATCACTCCCTCTCTTTACACTCTATCACTCCCTCTCTGTATACTCTATCACTCCCTCTCTTTACACTCTATCACTCCCTCTCTATATACTCTATCACTCCCTCTCTTTACACTCTATCACTCCCTCTCTATATACTCTATCACTCCCTCTCTTTACACTCTATCACTCCCTCTCTATATACTCTATCACTCCCTCTCTTTACACTCTATCACTCCCTCTCTATATACTCTATCACTCCCTCTCTTTACACTCTATCACTCCCTCTCTATATACTCTATCACTCCCTCTCTATATACTCTATCACTCCCTCTCTTTACACTCTATCACTCCCTCTCTATATACTCTATCACTCCCTCTCTTTACACTCTATCACTCCCTCTCTTTACACTCTATCACTCCCTCTCTGTATACTCTATCACTCCCTCTCTATATACTCTATCACTCCCTCTCTTTACACTCTATCACTCCCTCTCTATATACTCTATCACTCCCTCTCTTTACACTCTATCACTCCCTCTCTTTACACTCTATCACTCCCTCTCTGTATACTCTATCACTCCCTCTCTATATACTCTATCACTCCCTCTCTTTACACTCTATCACTCCCTCTCTTTATACTCTATCACTCCCTCTCTTTACACTCTATCACTCCCTCTCTTTATACTCTATCACTCCCTCTCTATATACTCTATCACTCCCTCTCTTTACACTCTATCACTCCCTCTCTATATACTCTATCACTCCCTCTCTATATACTCTATCACTCCCTCTCTTTACACTCTATCACTCCCTCTCTATATACTCTATCACTCCCTCTCTTTACACTCTATCACTCCCTCTCTTTACACTCTATCACTCCCTCTCTGTATACTCTATCACTCCCTCTCTATATACTCTATCACTCCCTCTCTTTACACTCTATCACTCCCTCTCTATATACTCTATCACTCCCTCTCTTTACACTCTATCACTCCCTCTCTATATACTCTATCACTCCCTCTCTTTACACTCTATCACTCCCTCTCTTTACACTCTATCACTCCCTCTCTTTACACTCTATCACTCCCTCTCTTTACACTCTATCACTCCCTCTCTTTACACTCTATCACTCCCTCTCTGTATACTCTATCACTCCCTCTCTTTACACTCTATCACTCCCTCTCTGTATACTATATCACTCCCTCTCTTTACACTCTATCACTCCCTCTCTATATACTCTATCACTCCCTCTCTATATACTCTATCACTCCCTCTCTTTACACTCTATCACTCCCTCTCTTTACACTCTATCACTCCCTCTCTATATACTATATCACTCCCTCTCTTTACACTCCATCACTCCCTCTCTATATACTATATCACTCCCTCTCTTTACACTCTATCACTCCCTCTCTATATACTCTATCACTCCCTCTCTTTACACTCTATCACTCCCTCTCTATATACTCTATCACTCCCTCTCTTTACACTCTATCACTCCCTATCTTTAAACTCTATCACTCCCTCTCTATATACTCTATCACTCCCTCTCTTTACACTCTATCACTCCCTCTCTATATACTCTATCACTCCCTCTCTTTTCACTCCATCACTCAATCTCTATATACTCTATCACTCCCTCTCTTTATACTCTATCAATCCCTCTCTTTTCACTCCATCACTCAATCTCTTTATACTCTATCACTCCCTATCTATATACTCTATCACTCCCTATCTATATACTCTATCACTCCCTCTCTATATACTCTATGACTCCCTCTCTTTATACTCTATCACTCCCTCTCTGTATACTCTATCACTCCCTCTCTATATACTCTATCACTCCCTATCTATATACTCTATCACTCCCTATCTATATACTCTATCACTCCCTATCTATATACTCTATCACTCCCTCTCTATATACTCTATCACTCCCTCTCTTTACACTCTATCACTCCCTCTCGGTATACTCTATCACTCCCTCTCTTTACACTCTATCACTCCCTCTCTTTACACTCTATCACTCCCTCTCTGTATACTCTATCACTCCCTCTCTTTACACTCTATCACTCCCTCTCTATATACTCTATCACTCCCTCTCTTTACACTCTATCACTCCCTCTCTTTACACTCTATCACTCCCTCTCTATATACTCTATCACTCCCTCTCTTTACACTCTATCACTCCCTCTCTATATACTCTATCACTCCCTCTCTTTACACTCTATCACTCCCTCTCTATATACTCTATCACTCCCTCTCTTTACACTCTATCACTCCCTCTCTATATACTCTATCACTCCCTCTCTATATACTCTATCACTCCCTCTCTTTACACTCTATCACTCCCTCTCTATATACTCTATCACTCCCTCTCTTTACACTCTATCACTCCCTCTCTTTACACTCTATCACTCCCTCTCTGTATACTCTATCACTCCCTCTCTATATACTCTATCACTCCCTCTCTTTACACTCTATCACTCCCTCTCTATATACTCTATCACTCCCTCTCTTTACACTCTATCACTCCCTCTCTTTACACTCTATCACTCCCTCTCTGTATACTCTATCACTCCCTCTCTATATACTCTATCACTCCCTCTCTTTACACTCTATCACTCCCTCTCTTTATACTCTATCACTCCCTCTCTTTACACTCTATCACTCCCTCTCTTTATACTCTATCACTCCCTCTCTATATACTCTATCACTCCCTCTCTTTACACTCTATCACTCCCTCTCTATATACTCTATCACTCCCTCTCTATATACTCTATCACTCCCTCTCTTTACACTCTATCACTCCCTCTCTATATACTCTATCACTCCCTCTCTTTACACTCTATCACTCCCTCTCTTTACACTCTATCACTCCCTCTCTGTATACTCTATCACTCCCTCTCTATATACTCTATCACTCCCTCTCTTTACACTCTATCACTCCCTCTCTATATACTCTATCACTCCCTCTCTTTACACTCTATCACTCCCTCTCTATATACTCTATCACTCCCTCTCTTTACACTCTATCACTCCCTCTCTTTACACTCTATCACTCCCTCTCTTTACACTCTATCACTCCCTCTCTTTACACTCTATCACTCCCTCTCTTTACACTCTATCACTCCCTCTCTGTATACTCTATCACTCCCTCTCTTTACACTCTATCACTCCCTCTCTGTATACTATATCACTCCCTCTCTTTACACTCTATCACTCCCTCTCTATATACTCTATCACTCCCTCTCTATATACTCTATCACTCCCTCTCTTTACACTCTATCACTCCCTCTCTTTACACTCTATCACTCCCTCTCTATATACTATATCACTCCCTCTCTTTACACTCCATCACTCCCTCTCTATATACTATATCACTCCCTCTCTTTACACTCTATCACTCCCTCTCTATATACTCTATCACTCCCTCTCTTTACACTCTATCACTCCCTCTCTATATACTCTATCACTCCCTCTCTTTACACTCTATCACTCCCTCTCTTTAAACTCTATCACTCCCTCTCTATATACTCTATCACTCCCTCTCTTTACACTCTATCACTCCCTCTCTATATACTCTATCACTCCCTCTCTTTACACTCTATCACTCCCTCTCTATATACTCTATCACTCCCTCTCTTTACACTCTATCACTCCCTCTCTATATACTCTATCACTCCCTCTCTTTATACTCTATCACTCCCTCTCTTTACACTCTATCACTCCCTCTCTTTACTCTCTATCACTCCCTCTCTATATACTCTATCACTCCCTCTCTTCACACTCTATCACTCCCTCTCTTTACACTCTATCACTCCCTCTCTTTACACTCTATCACTCCCTCTCTTTACACTCTATCACTCCCTCTCTTTACACTCTATCACTCCCTCTCTTTACACTCTATCACTCCCTCTCTTTACACTCTATCACTCCTTCTCTATACACTCTATCACTCCCTCTCTTTACACTCTATCACTCCCTCTCTTTACACTCTATCACTCCCTCTCTTTACACTCTATCACTCCCTCTCTTTACACTCTATCACTCCCTCTCTTTACACTCTATCACTCCCTCTCTTTACACTCTATCACTCCCTCTCTATATACTCTATCACTCCCTCTCTATATACTCTATCACTCCCTCTCTTTACACTCTATCACTCCCTCTCTATATAATCTATCACTCCCTCTCTATATACTCTATCACTCCCTCTCTTTACACTCTATCACTCCCTCTCTGTATACTCTATCACTCCCTCTCTTTACACTCTATCACTCCCTCTCTATATACTCTATCACTCCCTCTCTTTACACTCTATCACTCCCTCTCTGTATACTCTATCACTCCCTCTCTTTACACTCTATCACTCCCTCTCTATATACTCTATCACTCCCTCTCTTTACACTCTATCACTCCCTCTCTATATACTATATCACTCCCTCTCTTTACTCTCTATCACTCCCTCTCTATATACTCTATCACTCCCTCTCTTTACTCTCTATCACTCCCTCTCTATATACTCTATCACTCCCTCTCTTTACACTCTATCACTCCCTCTCTATATACTATATCACTCCCTCTCTTTACTCTCTATCACTCCCTCTCTATATACTCTATCACTCCCTCTCTTTACTCTCTATCACTCCCTCTCTATATACTCTATCACTCCCTCTCTTTACTCTCTATCACTCCCTCTCTTTACACTCTATCACTCCCTCTCTTTACACTCTATCACTCCCTCTCTTTACACTCTATCACTCCCTCTCTTTACACTCTATCACATCCCTCTCTTTACACTCTATCACTCCCTCTCTTTACTCTCTATCACTCTCTCTCTTTACTCTCTATCACTCCCTTTCTATATACTCTCTATCACTCATTCTCTTTACTCTCTATCACTCCCTTTGTATATACTCTATCACTCCCTCTCTTTACTCTCTATCACTACCTCTCATAACTCTCTATCTCTCCCTCTCTTTACTCTCTATCACTCCCTCTCTTTACTCTCTATCTCTCCCTCTCTTTACTCTCTATCACTCCCTCTCTTTACTCTCTATCACTCCCTCTCTTTACTCTCTATCTCTCCCTCTCTTTACTCTCTATCACTCCCTCTCTTTACTCTCTATCTCTCCCTCTCTTTACTCTCTATCACTCCCTCTCTTTACTCTCTATCACTCCCTCTCTTTACTCTCTATCACTCCCTCTCTTTACTCTCTATCACTCCCTCTCTTTACTCTCTATCTCTCCCTCTCTTTACTCTCTATCACTCCCTCTCTTTACTCTCTATCACTCCCTCTCTTTACTCTCTATCACTCCCTCTCTTTACTCTCTATCACTCCCTCTCTTTACTCTCTATCACTCCCTCTCTTTACTCTCTATCACTCCCTCTCTTTACTCTCTATCACTCCCTCTCTTTACTCTCTATCTCTCCCTCTCTTTACTCTCTATCTCTCCCTCTCTTTACTCTCTATCACTCCCTCTCTTTACTCTCTATCACTCCCTCTCTTTACTCTCTATCTCTCCCTCTCTTTACTCTCTATCACTCCCTCTCTTTACTCTCTATCTCTCCCTCTCTTTACTCTCTATCACTCCCTCTCTTTACTCTCTATCACTCCCTCTCTTTACTCTCTATCTCTCCCTCTCTTTACTCTCTATCACTCCCTCTCTTTACTCTCAATCTCTCCCTCTCTTTACTCTCTATCACTCCCTCTCTTTACTCTCTATCTCTCCCTCTCTTTACTCTCTATCACTCCCTCTCTTTACTCTCTATCACTCCCTCTCTTTACTCTCTATCACTCCCTCTCTTTACTCTCTATCACTCCCTCTCTTTACACCCTATCACTCCCTCTCTTTACTCTCTATCACTCCCTCTCTTTACTCTCTATCTCTCCCTCTCTTTACTCTCTATCACTCCCTCTCTTTACTCTCTATCTCTCCCTCTCTTTACTCTCTATCACTCCCTCTCTTTACTCTCTATCACTCCCTCTCTTTACTCTCTATCTCTCCCTCTCTTTACTCTCTATCACTCCCTCTCTTTACACCCTATCACTCCCTCTCTTTACTCTCTATCACTCCCTCTCTTTACTCTCTATCACTCCCTCTCTTTACTCTCTATCTCTCCCTCTCTTTACTCTCTATCACTCCCTCTCTTTACACCCTATCACTCCCTCTCTTTACTCTCTATCACTCCCTCTCTTTACTCTCTATCTCTCCCTCTCTTTACTCTCTATCACTCCCTCTCTTTACTCTCTATCTCTCCCTCTCTTTACTCTCTATCACTCCCTCTCTTTACTCTCTATCACTCCCTCTCTTTACTCTCTATCTCTCCCTCTCTTTACTCTCTATCACTCCCTCTCTTTACACCCTATCACTCCCTCTCTTTACTCTCTATCTCTCCCTCTCTTTACTCTCTATCACTCCCTCTCTTTACACCCTATCACTCCCTCTCTTTACTCTCTATCACTCCCTCTCTTTACTCTCTATCACTCCCTCTCTTTACTCTCTATCTCTCCCTCTCTTTACTCTCTATCACTCCCTCTCTTTACTCTCTATCACTCCCTCTCTTTACTCTCTATCTCTCCCTCTCTTTACTCTCTATCACTCCCTCTCTTTACTCTCTATCTCTCCCTCTCTTTACTCTCTATCACTCCCTCTCTTTACTCTCTATCACTCCCTCTCTTTACTCTCTATCTCTCCCTCTCTTTACTCTCTATCACTCCCTCTCTTTACTCTCTATCACTCCCTCTCTTTACTCTCTATCTCTCCCTCTCTTTACTCTCTATCACTCCCTCTCTTTACTCTCTATCACTCCCTCTCTTTACTCTCTATCACTCCCTCTCTTTACTCTCTATCTCTCCCTCTCTTTACTCTCTATCACTCCCTCTCTTTACTCTCTATCACTCCCTCTCTTTACTCTCTATCTCTCCCTCTCTTTACTCTCTATCACTCCCTCTCTTTACTCTCTATCTCTCCCTCTCTTTACTCTCTATCACTCCCTCTCTTTACTCTCTATCACTCCCTCTCTTTACTCTCTATCACTCCCTCTCTTTACTCTCTATCACTCCCTCTCTTTACTCTCTATCTCTCCCTCTCTTTACTCTCTATCACTCCCTCTCTTTACTCTCTATCTCTCCCTCTCTTTACTCTCTATCACTCCCTCTCTTTACACCCTATCACTCCCTCTCTTTACTCTCTATCTCTCCCTCTCTTTACTCTCTATCACTCCCTCTCTTTACACCCTATCACTCCCTCTCTTTACTCTCTATCACTCCCTCTCTTTACTCTCTATCACTCCCTCTCTTTACTCTCTATCTCTCCCTCTCTTTACTCTCTATCACTCCCTCTCTTTACACCCTATCACTCCCTCTCTTTACTCTCTATCACTCCCTCTCTTTACTCTCTATCACTCCCTCTCTTTACTCTCTATCACTCCCTCTCTTTACTCTCTATCTCTCCCTCTCTTTACTCTCTATCGCTCCCTCTCTTTACTCTCTATCACTCCCCTCTCTTTACTCTCTATCTCTCCCTCTCTTTACTCTCTATCACTCCCTCTCTTTACACCCTATCACTCCCTCTCTTTACTCTCTATCTCTCCCTCTCTTTACTCTCTATCACTCCCTCTCTTTACTCTCTATCACTCCCTCTCTTTACTCTCTATCACTCCCTCTCTTTACTCTCTATCTCTCCCTCTCTTTACTCTCTATCACTCCCTCTCTTTACTCTCTATCTCTCCCTCTCTTTACTCTCTATCACTCCCTCTCTTTACTCTCTATCTCTCCCTCTCTTTACTCTCTATCACTCCCTCTCTTTACTCTCTATCACTCCCTCTCTTTACTCTCTATCACTCCCTCTCTTTACTCTCTATCACTCCCTCTCTTTACACCCTATCACTCCCTCTCTTTACTCTCTATCACTCCCTCTCTTTACTCTCTATCTCTCCCTCTCTTTACTCTCTATCACTCCCTCTCTTTACTCTCTATCTCTCCCTCTCTTTACTCTCTATCACTCCCTCTCTTTACTCTCTATCACTCCCTCTCTTTACTCTCTATCTCTCCCTCTCTTTACTCTCTATCACTCCCTCTCTTTACACCCTATCACTCCCTCTCTTTACTCTCTATCACTCCCTCTCTTTACTCTCTATCACTCCCTCTCTTTACTCTCTATCTCTCCCTCTCTTTACTCTCTATCACTCCCTCTCTTTACACCCTATCACTCCCTCTCTTTACTCTCTATCACTCCCTCTCTTTACTCTCTATCTCTCCCTCTCTTTACTCTCTATCACTCCCTCTCTTTACTCTCTATCTCTCCCTCTCTTTACTCTCTATCACTCCCTCTCTTTACTCTCTATCACTCCCTCTCTTTACTCTCTATCTCTCCCTCTCTTTACTCTCTATCACTCCCTCTCTTTACACCCTATCACTCCCTCTCTTTACTCTCTATCTCTCCCTCTCTTTACTCTCTATCACTCCCTCTCTTTACACCCTATCACTCCCTCTCTTTACTCTCTATCACTCCCTCTCTTTACTCTCTATCACTCCCTCTCTTTACTCTCTATCTCTCCCTCTCTTTACTCTCTATCACTCCCTCTCTTTACTCTCTATCACTCCCTCTCTTTACTCTCTATCTCTCCCTCTCTTTACTCTCTATCACTCCCTCTCTTTACTCTCTATCTCTCCCTCTCTTTACTCTCTATCACTCCCTCTCTTTACTCTCTATCACTCCCTCTCTTTACTCTCTATCTCTCCCTCTCTTTACTCTCTATCACTCCCTCTCTTTACTCTCTATCACTCCCTCTCTTTACTCTCTATCTCTCCCTCTCTTTACTCTCTATCACTCCCTCTCTTTACTCTCTATCACTCCCTCTCTTTACTCTCTATCACTCCCTCTCTTTACTCTCTATCTCTCCCTCTCTTTACTCTCTATCACTCCCTCTCTTTACTCTCTATCACTCCCTCTCTTTACTCTCTATCTCTCCCTCTCTTTACTCTCTATCACTCCCTCTCTTTACTCTCTATCTCTCCCTCTCTTTACTCTCTATCACTCCCTCTCTTTACTCTCTATCACTCCCTCTCTTTACTCTCTATCACTCCCTCTCTTTACTCTCTATCACTCCCTCTCTTTACTCTCTATCTCTCCCTCTCTTTACTCTCTATCACTCCCTCTCTTTACTCTCTATCTCTCCCTCTCTTTACTCTCTATCACTCCCTCTCTTTACACCCTATCACTCCCTCTCTTTACTCTCTATCTCTCCCTCTCTTTACTCTCTATCACTCCCTCTCTTTACACCCTATCACTCCCTCTCTTTACTCTCTATCACTCCCTCTCTTTACTCTCTATCACTCCCTCTCTTTACTCTCTATCTCTCCCTCTCTTTACTCTCTATCACTCCCTCTCTTTACACCCTATCACTCCCTCTCTTTACTCTCTATCACTCCCTCTCTTTACTCTCTATCACTCCCTCTCTTTACTCTCTATCACTCCCTCTCTTTACTCTCTATCACTCCCTCTCTTTACTCTCTATCTCTCCCTCTCTTTACTCTCTATCACTCCCTCTCTTTACTCTCTATCTCTCCCTCTCTTTACTCTCTATCACTCCCTCTCTTTACACCCTATCACTCCCTCTCTTTACTCTCTATCTCTCCCTCTCTTTACTCTCTATCACTCCCTCTCTTTACTCTCTATCACTCCCTCTCTTTACTCTCTATCACTCCCTCTCTTTACTCTCTATCACTCCCTCTCTTTACACCCTATCACTCCCTTTCTATATACTCTCTCTGCTCCCTCTCTTTTCTTCTCTCACTCTCTCTCTGTTCCCTCTCTTCTCTTCTGTCACTCTCTCTGCTCTCTCTCCCTCCCCTCTGTAGGTCCTCTGGAGGCTGTAGACTCTATTAATAGCAGGGTGATGGAGGGGAAAGGGGAGAGGGAGAAGAGAGGGAGTATAGAGGAAGAGGAGGAGAAGAGGATGGGCCTGCACCACAAGACTCTAGCTCTGAGGCACAGACAAGGCAGTCATGCCTGTTGCAGGGCAGCCAAGCCATCCACAGTCTGTCTCAACCCCACAGATACACCCATCCACAGTCTGTCTCAACCCCACAGATACACCCATCCACAGTCTGTCTCAACCCCACAGATACACCCATCCACAGTCTGTCTCAACCCCAGATACACCCATCCACAGTCTGTCTCAACCCCACAGATACACCCATCCACAGTCTGTCTCAACCCCACAGATACACCCATCCACAGTCTGTCTCAACCCCACAGATACACCCATCCACAGTCTGTCTCAACCCCACAGATACACCCATCCACAGTCTGTCTCAACCCCAGATACACCCATCCACAGTCTGTCTCAACCCCACAGATACACCCATCCACAGTCTGTCTCAACCCCACAGATACACCCATCCACAGTCTGTCTCAACCCCACAGATACACCCATCCACAGTCTGTCTCAACCCCACAGATACACCCATCCACAGTCTGTCTCAACCCCACAGATACACCCATCCACAGTCTGTCTCAACCCATAACAAAGGGCTTAGCTAGCTACCATCTCCCAGCACCCCTAAAGACACACGCTCTTCCATTTCTATTTCTACCAACCTGTGTGGGTTTAACAATATGCGACAATGGACTATAGAATTCTGTCAGTCTCTCTCTGGACAATGTGATTCACTGACAGCACTGCTGCTTATACTGATTCTGCTTTGCATTTACAGTAAAGCATTAACAATAAACTCAACATAAAACATATCCACAATGCTGATACAACTCAATTCAGAAAGCAAATACTGCTATTGACTAACACATACATGGAAGCTCATTCACCAGTACATCACTGGGGCCGAGCTCCCTGCCATCCAGGACCTCTATAGCAGGCGGTGTCAGAGGAAGGCCCTAAATATTGTCAAATACTCCAGCCACCCAAGTCATAGACTGTTCTTTCTGTTATCACATGGCAAGCGGTACCAATGCACCAAGTCTGGAACCAACAGGACCCTGAACAGCTTCTACCCCCAAGCCATAAAGCTGCTAAATAGTTTGTCTGGGTAGCTATTGGTTAATTATCTGCATAGACCCTTTTTGCATTAACTCTTTTGACTCGCATACACTGCTGTTACTGTTTATCCTGTTGCCTAGTCACTTCATCCACTACCTCAGTTACCTCGTACCCCTGCACATGGACGCGGTACTGGTACCCCGTCTTTATAGTTATTATGACACATTGTGGATTTATTCCTCGTGTTATTTTGAAATGTTTCTATCATTTCTATTGTTTCTCTCTGCATTGTTGGGAAGGGCTCGTAGGTACGCATTTCACTGTTAGTCTACACCTGTTGTTTACCAAGCATGTGACAAATAACATTTGATTTGATTTATAATAAATACCATATTTTCTATATTTCTGAAAACTTCAGCAAATGGCATATTTACTTGTTCCTGAGCTGAGCATTTATCTTGAGAAGACAGATGCAGGGAACTGGCACCTCTGCAGGGAACTGGCACCTCTGCAGGGAACTGGCACCTCTGCAGGGAACTGGCACCTCTGCAGGGAACTGGCACCTCTGCAGGGAACTGGCACCTCTGCAGGGAACTTGCACCTCTGCAGGGAACTGGCACCTCTGCAGGGAACTGGCACCTCTGCAGGGAACTGGCACCTCTGCAGGGAACTGGCACCTCTGCAGGGAACTGGCACCTCTGCAGGGAACTGGCACCTCTGCAGGGAACTGGCACCTCTGCAGGGAACTTGCACCTCTGCAGGGAACTGGCACCTCTGCAGGGAACTGGCACCTCTGCAGGGAACTGGCACCTCTGCAGGGAACTGGCACCTCTGCAGGGAACTGGCACCTCTGCTGCCCTGTATGATGGAGCTGCCATTAAAACGTTGAAGAGAGAGCACATCCAGTAGAGTTGGTGGATGAACGCTCGGTTCAGAGTGCTTGTGTCCCGAGGTCGGCTCTGTGGGGGAGCTCTTTGCTGCCAGATTTGTTCAGTCATTTGGACACAGATCAAGAATGGTGAGTGCCTGTATTTTTCGCTTTGAAATTAATTGGTTTTCTTTTCCATTTCCTAAAACTGCACTTAAGTGGCTGGTTTCAGAGGAAGGGGTGAGGGGGCGAGGGTGAGGAGGGAGATGAGTGGGGGTAGTCGTTTTTCCACCACTTAGTGTCACAGTAGAAGAGTTACAGTAGAAGGAAGAGAGCTATAACGATCCTTAGATCGTTACAGCACAGCTTTGTCCATTACAGACTGGTGAAAATCATATTTCTAACTGGTAGCACAGAGAGACATCTATGGCGTGCTGGGAAATAAAACATGGTGGGGTACTGTTGCTTGGGTGTCTTGTGAATGGCTTTAGTCAGTGTAATTGGGATGCAGTAAGAGAAAAATGTGCAGTGTGTGTATGTATGTGTGTGTGTGTGTGTGTGTGTGTGTGTGTGTGTGTGTGTGTGTGTGTGTGTGTGTGTGTGTGTGTGTGTGTGTGTGTGTGTGTGTGTGTGTGTGTGTGTGTGTGTGTGTGTGTGTGTGTGCCTGTGTGTGTGTGTGTGTGTGTGTGTGTGTGTGTGTGTGTGTGTGTGTGTGTGTGTGTGTGTGTGTGTGTGTGTGTGTGTGTGTGTGTGTGTGTGTGTGTGCCTGTGTGCCTGTGTGTGTCTGTGTGCCTGTGTGCCTGTGTGCGTGTGCGTGTGCGAGCGTGCGTGTGTGTGTTGACACTCTGCTCAGCAGGGTTTAGGAGTTAATATGTCTGAGTCTGGGGCCTGCTGCTACAAGACAGGAACGTTTCAGTGCAGTCATTAATCAGGTGTCTGACAGATTAGCACAAAAACACTTGTCTGATTCACTCGTACTGTTTTCACCCTTTTCTCTCTCTATCCCTCTACTTTCACTATTTCTACTCCTCTCATCCCCCAATCCAATCCTCCATCCCATCTAATCAACAACAAGAAGTCCAGTCAGTCTACAACCTCAGTAAGTATCAATACCCCATTGGTTACAGCCGTGACTCATCTCGAGTCTCTGTGGTTGAAACAATAACTTCAGACTATGTTATTGTCTATGAACGACTTTGGAACAGGGCAGTCTAATAGGCTGTACCAAAATAATAGCAGTAACATTCATAAATAAAGGAGCTGTCAGTCAGAAGAATGGCCCTGCTGAATAGCACTGGCATGCTGGGCCCTCAGGTCAACTGGTGCATTCATGTCCTGTTTTTCTATGCACTCCACCCAGCTGATTACCTTTGAAGGCCAGATAGATTACTGCCGAGGCTCATGCCATGCTGCCATCACAAATCCTTTCAGTCTCTGTCCATGTATTGCAGTATTGTATTGTCAGACCCAGGCATTGAACCAGGTTGCTGGGGATATTTGTGTGAAAGAGAGCGAGAGACTGACATACAGAGGGAAGGGGAGGGGTGTGAGGAAGAGAGAAATGGAGAGAGCAGGAGAAAGAGACAGCAGGGGAAAGAGAGGGAGAGATGGGGGGGGAGAGATGGGGGGGGGGGGAGATGGGGGGGAGAGATGGGGGGGGGGAGGGAGAGAGATGGGGGAGAGAGAGGGAGCAAGAGAGAGTGTGTGAGAGGGAGAGAGAGGAGAGAGACAGCAGAAGAGAGAGGGGGGAGAAAGAGAGAGAGCGAGAGGAGAGAGACAGGGGGAGCGAGAGACAGGGGGAGCGAGAGACAGGGGGAGCGAGAGACAGGGGGAGCGAGAGACAGGGCGAGCGAGAGACAGGGCGAGCGAGAGACAGGGGGAGCGAGAGAGAGAGAGAGAGAGAGAGAGAGAGAGAGAGAGAGAGAGAGAGAGAGAGAGAGAGAGAGAGAGAGAGAGAGAGAGAGAGAGAGAGAGACAGCACAGCACAGCACAGCACAGAAGAATACCAGAAAGCAACCTGGAACCAAAATATCCAAACACTCTTAGATAACTTTCTGGATACCACATTCACTCACAGTAAAGAAGGCATCAATCTAGCAGTACAAAACATCAACTATATATTCAGGCAAACGGCAAAAGAAGCACAATTGAAATTGATAAAAAACAAAACAAAAAAGATCACAGATGACAACTGGTTTGATGCAGATTGTAAAATTATAAGGAAAAAAATTAGAACACTATCCAACCAAAAGCACAGAGACCCAAATAATGGTGAATTACGCCTTCATTACTGTGAGACTTTAAAACTCTATAAACGTACACTCAGAACCAAAAAAGCCCAGTACAACAGAAAGCAGCTGACGCTAATTGAGGAGTCCATAAACACAAACAACTTCTGGCAAAATTGGAAAAAAATAAAAAAAATCTAAACAAGAGGAATTAGCGATACAAAATGGTGACATATGGACAACCCATTTTAAAACACTCTACAACACCGTTCAAATTGACACAAACACAGAACAACGCCAAATTCATGAGAAGTTGAATGGATTAGAAAAAGCTATAAAGGACAATCAAAATCCATTGGACTCCCCAATTACTGACCAGGAGCTCTATAAGAAACTTCAGGCTCTCAAATTTAAAAAGGCATGCGGACCTGATGGCATCCTAAATGAGATGCTCAAACTCACTAGTGCAAAATTTAAATTGGCTATATTAAAACTGTTTAATTTGATCCTGAGTGTAGGTTATTTCCCTGATATCTGGAATCAAGGACTCATAACCCCAATCTTTAAAAACGGAGACAAATTTGACCCTAACAATTACAGAGGCATTTGTGTGAACAGTAACCTGGGGAAGGTTTTCTGTAGTATTATAAATGTCCACCAAAATAATACCAAAATATACGCTTGCTTTATCGACTTCCAAAAAGCATTTAATTCTATTTGGCATACAGGACTGTTCTACAAAGTTATTGAAAGTGGTGTAGGGGGTAAAACATATGACATAATTAAATCAATGTATACTGGCAATACGTGCAGCATTAAAATTGGCAAGAAAAGAACAGAATTCTTTAACCAGGGGCGGGGCCTTCGTCAGGGTTGTAATCTGAGCCCTGCACTCTTCAATATTTACATCAACGGATTGGCCACTATTCTAGAAAAATCCTCAGCCCCTGGTGTTAGTCTCCACAATTCAGAGGTTAAATGCCTACTCTTCGCAGATGACCTATGCCTGCTGTCACCCACAGCACATGGCCTACAGCAGAGCCTGGACCTGCTAGAGCAGTACTGCCAGACCTGGGCCCTGGCAGTAAACCCCAAAAATACTAAAATAATGATTTTCCAGAGAAGATCCAGATCTCAGGGAATTAGACCAAAGTTCTCAATTGGTACAAAATATATAGAGTAGTGCACACACTACAATTACTTAGGTTTAAAAATAAGCTCAACTGGACACCTTAATGAGGCAGTGAATGAACTGAGAGAGAAAGCACGCAGGGCATTCTACGCCATTAAAAAGCAAATTCAAATTGAAATACCTATTAAAATTTGGCTAAAACTAATTGAATATATCATTGAACCAATTGCACTTTATGGCAGCGAGGTGTGGGGTCCACTTGCAAAACAAGATTTCATCAAATGGGACAAACATCCCATTGATGTCACGATCGTGTGGAAGAGATTCGGACCAAAACGCAGCATGAGGAAAATAAGCCATCTTCTTTTAATAAATGAACGAAGATGAACATGAAACGAAAACACTATACAAACAAATAAAAAACAACAAATGATCGTGAAGCTAAATAACGCAAGTGCACAGACAAGCAACAAACGTTAAACAAGACAACTACCCACAAAAGCCTACTGCCTATGGCTACCTTAAATATGGCTCCCAATCAGAGACAAATGAATGACAGCTGTCTCTGATTGAGACCCAATCTAGGCAGCCATAGACATAACTAGACAACCTAACAATACTCTATCCCATACACATACAACACCCATAGACTAACCAAAACACACACAACATACAATGCCCACCCCAACTCACGCCCTGACCAACTAAACATAATCAAAATAACATAAAAATAGGTCAGGAACGTGACATAACCCCCCCCTCAAGGTGCGTACTCCGAACGCACCACCAAAATTCTAGGGGAGGGTCTGGGTGGGCATCTGTCCACGGTGGTGGTTCCGGCTCTGGACGCTGTCCCCACACCACCATAGTCACTCCCCGCTTCCGTATCCCCCCCCCAATGACCACCCTCCAACTAAACCCACCTAACTGAAGGGGCAGCATCGGGATAAGGGGCAGCACCGGGATAAGGGGCAACACCGGGCTGAGGGACGGCAGCTCCGGGCTGAGGGACGGCAGCTCCGGGCTGAGGGACGGCAGCTCCGGACTGAGGGACGGCAGCTCCGGACTGAGGGACGGCAGCTCCGGACTGAGGGACGGCAGCTCCGGACTGGCTGGCGGATCCTGGCTGGCTAGCTCTGGCTGGTCATGGCTGGCTGACGGCTCTGGCTGGTCATGGCTGGCTGACGGCTCTGGCTGGTCATGGCTGGCTGAAGGCTCTGGCTGATCCGGTCTGGCGGAAGGCTCTGGCTGATCCGGTCTGGCGGAAGGCTCTGGCTGATCCGGTCTGGCGGAAGGCTCTGGCTGATCCGGTCTGGCGGAAGGCTCTGGCTGATCCGGTCTGGCGGAAGGCTCTGGCTGATCCGGTCTGGCGGAAGGCTCTGGCTGATCCGGTCTGGCGGAAGGCTCTAGCGGCTCCTGTCTGGCGGACGGCTCTAGCGGCTCCTGTCTGGCGGACGGCTCTGTAGGCTCATGGCAGACGGGCGGCTTTGCAGGCTCATGGCAGACGGGCGGCTTTGCAGGCTCATGGCAGACGGACAGTTCAGACGGCGTATGGCAGACGGGCAGTTCAGACGCCGCTGGGCAGACGGGCAGTTCAGGCGCCGCTGGGCAGACGGGCAGTTCAGGCGCCGCTGGGCAGACGGGCAGTTCAGGCGCCGCTGGGCAGACGGAAGACTCTGGCCGGCTGAGACGCACTGTAGGCCTGGTGCGTGGTACCGGAACTGGAGGTACCGGGCTAAGGACACGCACCTTCAGGCTAGTGCGGGGAACAACAACAGGGCACACTGGACTCTCGTGGCGCACTCTAGGCCTGGTGCGTGGTACCGGAACTGGAGGTACCGGGCTGAGGGCACGCACCTCAGGGCGAGTGCGGGGAGAAGGAACAGTGCGTACAGGGCTCTGGAGACGCACAGGAGGCTTGGTGCGTGGTGCCGGAACTGGAGGCACTGGGCTGGAGACACGCACCATAGGGAGAGTGCGTGGAGGAGGAACAGGGCTCTGGAGATGCACTGGAAGCCTGGTGCGTGGTGTAGGCACTGGTGGTACTGAGCTGGGGTGGGAAGGTGGCGCCGGATATACCGGACCGTGAAGGAGGACACGTGCTCTTGAGCACCGAGCCTCCCCAACCTTACCAGGTTGAATGGTCCCCGTAGCCCTGCCAGTGCGGCGAGGTGGAATAGCCCGCACTGGGCTATGCAGGCGAACCGGGGACACCACCTGTAAGGCTGGTGCCATGTACGCCGGCCCGAGGAGACGTACTGGAGACCAGATACGTTGGGCCGGCTTCATGGCACTCGGCTCGATGCCCAACCTAGCCCTCCCAGTGCGGCAAGGTGGAATAGCCCGCACTGGGCTAAGCACGCGTACTGGGGACACCGTGCGTTCTTCCGCATAACACGGTGTCTGCCCGTACTCCCGCTCTCCACGGTAATCACACACCTCAGGGCGAGTACCGTGTATGCTACGCCAAACCAACATCTCTCTCTCTTCGCTCTCCCCCAATATCACCAACAACTCATCAAATGTCTCATAATCTCCCATCCTTTCACTTTCCTCCAATCTGTCCAATAACTCCTCCACATTCTCCGACTCGTACCTCAATTTAGCCCACTGCTCCTTCTGGTAAGCACGGGGAACTGGCTCAAATCTCCCACTTGACCCAGCCATACTCCCCGTGTGCCCCCCCCCAAGAATTTTTTGGGGGAGCCTCTCGGGCTTCCAGCCACTCTGCCTTGCTAGCTCCCGCTGCTGCTGCTGCTGCCGCCGTTGCCTGTTGCCACGCTGCTTGGTCCGGCTTTGGTGGGTAGTTCTGTCACGATCGTGTGGAAGAGATTCGGACCAAAACGCAGCATGAGGAAAATAAGCCATCTTCTTTTAATAAATGAACGAAGATGAACATGAAACGAAAACACTATACAAACAAATAAAAAACAACAAATGATCGTGAAGCTAAATAACGCAAGTGCACAGACAAGCAACAAACGTTAAACAAGACAACTACCCACAAAAGCCTACTGCCTATGGCTACCTTAAATATGGCTCCCAATCAGAGACAAATGAATGACAGCTGTCTCTGATTGAGACCCAATCTAGGCAGCCATAGACATAACTAGACAACCTAACAATACTCTATCCCGTACACATACAACACCCATAGACTAACCAAAACACACACAACATACAATGCCCACCCCAACTCACGCCCTGACCAACTAAACATAATCAAAATAACATAAAAATAGGTCAGGAACGTGACAATTGAAACCCTGCATGCAGAGTTCTGTAAGATTATCCTACATGTCCAGAGGAAAACTACAAACAATGCATGCAGGGCAGAATTAGGCCAATATCCACTAATAATAAAAACTCAAAAAAAGAGCAATTAAGTTTTGGAAACATCTAAAATACAGTGACCCTCTCATATCATTACCAAGCCCTGCAATGCCAAGAGCTGAGCAAAGAAAAGAGTCCCCTCATCCAGCTGGTCCTGGGGCTGAGTTCACAAACCTGTTCTACTAACACACTGAAGCCTCAGGACCAGAACATCCAATCAATCAGAATAAACCAAATTACAACACAGTCAAAACAAAACTACATTGCTTATTGGGAAACACAAGCACAAACACAAAGCAAAATGCAGTGCTATCTGGCCCTAAATCGACAGTACACCGTGGCTAAATATTTGACCATGGTTACTGATCAAAACCTTAGAAAAACCTTGACAAAGTACAGGCTCAGTGAGCACAGCCTTGCCATTGAGAAGGGTAGACACAGGAAAACCTGGCTCCCTGTAGAGGAAAGGCTGTGCAACCACTGCACAACAGCAGAACCTGAGACGGAGCTGCATTTCCTGACAAAATGTCAAAAATATAAAACAATTAGAGAGTGTCATTTTCCCAAATCTGAAACCCTTATTCAAGGTTTCAAAGACCTCTCTGATGAGGATAGGCTACCCGTCCTGTTGGGGGAGGACGCAGAGAGCTGTGGGTTGGCAGCGCACTACATTGCTGCCTGCCATAAGATGAGGGACAGTGTCTGACAGAACAACCAACCTCATGTACTCTACTGTATGTTTATTGTTATTGTTCAATGTATGGTTATTTTGACACTTGGTTATTGTTGTTACTGTTGTCCCGTTGACAATTTTGATTCTCCTTTTTATATTGTAAATAAGCTTTGGCAATATGTACACTGTTACGTCATGCCAATAAAGCAAATTGAATTGAATTTAATTTAATTTAATTGAGAGAGAGAGAGAGAGAGAGAGAGAGAGAGAGAGAGAGAGAGAGAGAGAGAGAGAGAGAGAGAGAGAGAGAGAGAGAGAGAGAGAGAGCTGTTGAGAGAGAGAGAGAGCTGTTGAGAGAGAGAGAGAGCTGTTGAGAGAGCTGTTGAGAGAGAGAGAGAGCTGTTGAGAGAGAGAGAGAGCTGTTGAGAGAGAGAGAGAGCTGTTGAGAGAGCTGTTGAGAGAGAGAGAGAGCTGTTGAGAGAATGGCCTTTGGTGATGAAGGCGAATAATTTCAATACCCTGTTAGTTTCAAACAAACAGATGAAAAGAAGCTCACAAATAATAACAAGTGCTTGTTTGATGACCTTTCTGCTTCACTCTCTCCCTGTCATTCCTTCCATCTCTATCAATCCCTTCATTTATCATGCATATATCTGTTTACACGTACAGTACATATGTTGGTATTTCACTATGCTTGTGTGTATGATTCTGTTTTTTTTTTTTTTTTTTTTTTTCACCTTTATTTAACCAGGTAGGCTAGTTGAGAACAAGTTCTCATTTGCAACTGCGACCTGGCCAAGATAAAGCATAGCAGTGTGAACAGACAACACAGAGTTACACATGGAGTAAACAATAAACAAGTCAATAACATGGTAGAAAAAAAGAGAATCTATATACAATGTGTGCAAACGGCATGAGGTAGGCAATAAATCGAATAATTACAATTTAGCAGATTAACACTGGAGTGATAAATCATCAGATGATCATGTGCAAGAAGAGATACTGGTGTGCAAAAGAGCAGAAAAGTAAATAAATAAAAGCAGTATGGGGGGTGAGGTAGGTAAATTGGGTGGGTAGTTTACAGATGGACTATGTACAGCTGCAGCGATCGGTTAGCTGCTCGGATAGCAGATTTTTAAAGTTGTTGAGGGAGATAAAAGTCTCCAACTTCAGAGATTTTTGCAATTCGTTCCAGTCGCAGGCAGCAGAGAACTGGAAGGAAAGGCGTCCAAATGAGGTTTTGGCTTTAGGGATGATCAGTGAGATACACCTGCTGGAGCGCGTGCTGCGGGTGGGTGTAGCCATCGTGACCAGTGAACTGAGATAAGGCGGCACTTTACCTAGCATAGCCTTGTAGATGACCTGGAGCCAGTGGGTCTGACGACGAACATGTAGCGAGGGCCAGCCGACTAGGGCATACAGGTCGCAGTGGTGGGTCGTATAAGGTGCTTTAGTAACAAAACGAATGGCACTGTGATAAACTGCATCCAGTTTGCTGAGTAGAGTATTGGAAGCTATTTTGTAGATGACATCGCCGAAGTCGAGGATCGGTAGGATAGTCAGTTTTACTAGGGTAAGTTTGGCGGCGTGAGTGAAGGAGGCTTTGTTGCGGAATAGAAAGCCGATTCTTGATTTGATTTTGGATTGGAGATGTTTGATATGAGTCTGGAAGGAGAGTTTGCAGTCTAGCCAGACACCTAGGTACTTATAGATGTCCACATATTCTAGGTCGGAACCGTCCAGGGTGGTGATGCTAGTCGGGCGTGCGGGTGCAGGCAGCGAACGGTTGAAAAGCATGCATTTGGTTTTACTAGCGTTTAAGAGCAGTTGGAGGCCACGGAAGGAGTGTTGTATGGCATTGAAGCTCGTTTGGAGGTTAGATAGCACAGTGTCCAAGGAAGGGCCGGAAGTATATAGAATGGTGTCGTCTGCGTAGAGGTGGATCAGGGAATCGCCCGCAGCAAGAGCAACATCATTGATGTATACAGAGAAAAGAGTCGGCCCGAGAATTGAACCCTGTGGTACCCCCATAGAGACTGCCAGAGGACCGGACAACATGCCCTCCGATTTGACACACTGAACTCTGTCTGCAAAGTAGTTGGTGAACCAGGCAAGGCAGTCATTAGAAAAACCGAGGCTACTGAGTCTGCCGATAAGAATATGGTGATTGACAGAGTCGAAAGCCTTGGCCAGGTCGATGAAGACGGCTGCACAGTAATGTCTTTTATCGATGGCGGTTATGATATCGTTTAGTACCTTGAGCGTGGCTGAGGTGCACCCGTGACCGGCTCGGAAACCGGATTGCACAGCGGAGAAGGTACGGTGGGATTCGAGATGGTCAGTGATCTGTTTGTTGACTTGGCTTTCGAAGACCTTAGATAGGCAGGGCAGGATGGATATAGGTCTGTAACAGTTTGGGTGCAGGGTGTCTCCCCCTTTGAAGAGGGGGATGACCGCGGCAGCTTTCCAATCCTTGGGGATCTCAGATGATACGAAGGAGAGGTTGAACAGGCTGGTAATAGGGGGTGCGACAATGGCGGCGGACAGTTTCAGAAATAGGGGGTCCAGATTGTCAAGCCCAGCTGATTTGTATGGGTCCAGGTTTTCCAGCTCTTTCAGAACATCTGCTATCTGGATATGGGTAAAGGAGAAGCTGGGGAGGCTTGGGCGAGTAGCAGCGGGGGGGGCGGGGCTGTTGGCCAAGGTTGGAGTCGCCAGGAGGAAGGCATGGCCAGCCATTGAGAAATGTTTGTTGAAGTTTTCGATTATCACGGACTTATCAGTGGTGACCGTGTTACCTAGCCTCAGTGCAGTGGGCAGCTGGGAGGAGGTGCTCTTGTTTTCCATGGACTTTACAGTATCCCAGAACTTTTTGGAGTTAGAGCTACAGGATGCAAATTTCTGCTTGAAAAAGCTGGCCTTTGCTTTCCTGACTGACTGCGTGTATTGGTTCCTGACTTCCCTGAACAGTTGCATATCGCGGGGGCTCTTCGATGCTATTGCAGTTCGCCACAGGATGTTTTTGTGCTGGTCGAGGGCAGTCAGGTCTGGAGTGAACCAAGGGCTATATCTGTTCTTGGTTCTGCATTTTTTGAACGGAGCATGCTTGTCTAATATGGTGAGGAAGTAACTTTTAAAGAATGACCAGGCATCCTCAACTGACGGGATGAGGTCAATATCCTTCCAGGGTACCCGGGCCAGGTCGATTAGAAAGGCCTGCTCGCAGAAGTGTTTTAGGGAGCGTTTGACAGTGATGAGGGGTGGTCGTTTGACCGCGGACCCGTGGCGGATACAGGCAATGAGGCAGTGATCGCTGAGATCTTGATTGAAGACAGCAGAGGTGTATTTGGAGGGCAGGTTGGTCAGGATAATGTCTATTAGGGTGCCCATGTTTACGGATTTAGGGTTGTACCTGGTGGGTTCCTTGATGATTTGTGTGAGATTGAGGGCATCAAGCTTGGATTGTAGGACTGCCGGGGTGTTAAGCATATCCCAGTTTAGGTCACCTAACAGAACAAACTCTGAAGCTAGATGGGGAGCGATCAATTCACAGATGGTGTCCAGGGCACAGCTGGGAGCTGAGGGGGGTCGGTAGCAGGCGGCAACAGTGAGAGACTTATTTCTGGAGAGATTAATTTTTAAAATTAGAAGTTCGAACTGTTTGGGCATAGACCTGGAAAGTATGACAGAACTTTGCAGGCTATCTCTGCAGTAGATTGCAACTCCTCCCCCTTTGGCAGTTCTATCTTGACGGAAAGTGTTATAGTTGGGTATGGAAATCCCAGAATTTTTGGTGGCCTTCCTAAGCCAGGATTCGGACACGGCAAGGACATCAGGGTTGGCAGAGTGTGCTAAAGCGGTGAGTAAGGCAAACTTAGGGAGGAGGCTTCTGATGTTGACATGCATGAGGCCAAGGCTTTTTCGATCACAGAAGTCAACAAATGAGGGTGACTGGGGACATGCAGGGCCTGGGTTTACCTCCACATCACCCGAGGAACAGAGGAGTAGTAGGATGAGGGTGCGGCTAAAGGCTATCAAAACTGGTCGCCTAGAGCGTTGGGGACAAAGAATAAAAGGAGCAGATTTATGGGCGTGGTAGAATAGATTCTGGGCATAATGTGCAGACAGGGGTATGGTGGGGCACGGGTACAGCGGAGGCAAGCCCAGGCACTGGGTGATGATAAGAGAGGTTGTATCTCTGGACATGCTGGTCTCAATGGGTGAGGTCACCGCATGTGTGGGGGGTGGGACAAAGGAGGTATCAGAGGTACGGAGAGTGGAACTACGGGGTCCATTGCAAACAAAAACAATGATAATGATAACTAGCCTGAACAACAGTATGCAAGGCATATTGATATTTGAGAGAGACATACAATAAGGCATAAAGTGATTGCAGGTCTTGATTGGGAGAGCTAGCTAAAACAACAGGTAAGATAACAGCATCAACAGGGTGCTAGTCTAACACAGCAACAACAGGTAAAAATGGCGACGACTAGGCAGAGAGGGTCGGATTAACTACACACAGATCCTGAGTTAAAGCACAGAGCCGACAGATAAAACACAAATAAACAGAATGGAGTACCGTGAATTAATGGACAGTCAAGCAGGCATCAGCTATGTAGCCAAGTGATCATAGTGTCCAGGGGGCAGCCGTAGATGGAGCAGGGAGGCCTCCACTAAGCTAGCACGCGGCGTTTAAAGTTAGTAGCCCGGGGGGTGGTCTGCTCAGACGGAGGGGGTCTGCTCAGACGGAGGCCGGTTGAGGGCACAGCGGGTGGGGTATTCGTCTGCAGACCAGACGTGGTCGTGTCGACAGAGAATCCAAGCCGGATGGCGATGGCGAAAGAGAGGTTGTGAATTGTAGAATTGTGTTTGCTAACTGGTGCTAGCTTCGTGGCAGTGGCGCTAGCTGCGCTAGCTGCAAGCTAGCTGTGAGGATCAGAAGTAGTGGCTCAGGGATTACGGCAGGAATCCGGCGTTGTTGTCGAGAGACAGTCCGATGCTGGTAAATTGGTGAGTAATATCCAGGCTAATAACAGGGCTGGTGTCTGTGCAGAAGGTAAAAGCTGCTAGCAGCGGCAAAAAATGGCTAAATTAGCTTGTAGCTGATTTAGACCAGTTGTGATGGATTGGCAGGGCTCTGTGTCGGCAAAAAAAGGTCCAGGCCAATTGGCAAAATATGTATTGTAGCACAAGAATTAGCCGGAGGACCTCTTCGGCTAGCCGGGAGATTGGCCTAGCTCGAGGCTAGCTCAAGGCTAACTGTTGCTTGCTTCGGGACAGAGACGTTAGCCAGGAGTAGCCACTCAGATTGCAGCTAGCTATCTGATCCGGTGTAAAGGTCCAGAGCTTGCGGTAGTAATCTGGAGATTTGGTAGAGAAAAAGCAGTCCGATATTCTCTGGGTTGATATCGCGCTGTGCAGACTGGCATGTATTGACCAAGCTGAGGCTGGCTGGTGTCCGAGTTAACGGTAAAGACCACTAGCAGTGACTAACTGATAACTAGCTAGTAGTTAGTTAGCTGGCTAGCTAGCTTCTGATGGGGGTTCCGGTTCTAAAGTATAAAAATAGCAGATCCGTACCACATTGGGTGTTGGGGGTTGCAGGAGAGTATATTCAGTCCGTAGATGGAAAGTGAGATTAAAATATAAACGGAAAAAACGAGGAAAACGATTATTTACACGGGACAAGACAGTTTTCTGCATTTGTCATGGCTTCTGTCCTCTCTACTCCTCTGTCTCCATCTTGTTCCCAGCCACAGCTGCTGGTTGGGTAGCGTAGTAGACTCTCATGTCCCCCCTACTCCTCTGTCTCCATCTTGTTCCCAGCCACAGCTGCTGGTTGGGTAGCGTAGTAGACTCTCATGTCCTCTCTACTCCTCTGTCTCCATCTTGTTCCCAGCCACAGCTGCTGGTTGGGTAGCGTAGTAGACTCTCATGTCCTCTCTACTCCTCTGTCTCCATCTTGTTCCCAGCCACAGCTGCTGGTTGGGTAGCGTAGTAGACTCTCATGTCCTCTATCTATCCGTGTCAGCACCTGAAAATCCATTAGTGATGACTGGAATGGCAGGAGGCCATGTTTTCACTACAGCAGCCCCAACCAACAGGATCCTAACCCTTGCAGGTGTAATGTGATTTCCCTGTATCCTCCAACCTTCTGGCTCATTGAAAGCATGTATGGATGAGCCGGGAGCCAGTAATAAAGCACAACTTCCCACTGGCTTGGCCTTTTCACACAAGCTGTTGTGGTCGTATCACACTCCTTTTCATTTAGCTGTGCTCTTAGTCAATGACTTGAATGGAATGTACAGACATCCTGAAGGTCTATATATTATTTTATTTAACTAGGCATGTCAGTTAAGTACAAATTCTTATTTACAATGATGGTTTACCAGGGAACAATGGGTTAACTGCCTTCAGGAGCAGAACAACAGATTTTTACCTTGTCAGCTCAGGGATTCGATCCAGCAACCTTTCGGTTACTGGCACAACGCTCTAACCACTAGGCTTCCTGCCGGCGTCTATTGTTCCTGGGAGTCCTAGGAGAGGTCCTGGGAGAGGTCCTGGGAGAGGTCCTGGGAGAGGTCCTGGGAGAGGTCCTGGGAGAGGTCCTGGGAGAAGTCCTGGGAGAGGTCCTGGGAGAGGTCCTAGGAGAGGTCCTGGGAGAGGTCCTGGGAGAGGTCCTAGGAGAGGTCCTGGGAGAGATCCTAGGAAACTGAGATGTCCTGGGAGAGGTTTTGAGAGAGGTCCTGGGAGAGGTCCTGGGAGGGTTCTGGGAGAGGTCCTGGGAGAGGTCCTGGGAGAAGTCCTGGGAGAAGTCCTGGGAGAGGTCCTGGGAGAGGTCCTGGGAGAGGTCCTGGGAGAGGTCCTGGGAGAGGTTTTGGGAGAGGTCCTGGGAGAGGTCCTGGGAGGGTTCTGGGAGAGGTCCTGGGAGAGGTCCTGGGAGAGGTCCTGGGAGAGCGGAATGTCTGTCACTGTTCTATGCTGTCACGTTGCAGGAGCATGCTGGTGGATTGGGGTGAGGAGTGTGTGTGTGTGGTGGTGGGGGGGGGGATTGATGTGCATTAGTAGTACACAAGCCTGAACAGAGAAAGCAGCAGCACACTGTAGGCCTCCATGTTTCACTTCCTCCTCTGTATCACTAACACAACAACACTCTGCCACTGGGCCTGATACACACACGGCATGTAGCTCAACCACTAGATATTCACCAGCAACAACTGAAGAAGTCAGAGGAAGCCAAATCAGTATTGGGATGAACACATGGTCTCTCTCCGTCTCTCTGTCTCTCCATCTCTCTGTCTCTCTCTCTCTCTCTCTCTCTCTGTCTCGCACTTCATCTTAATGTCTCTCTGTCTCGCACGTCATCTTTAATGTCTCTCTGTCTGTCTCTCTCTCTCTCTCTCTCTCTCTCTCTCTCTCTCTCTCTCTCTGTCTCACACTTCATCTTTAATGTCTCTCTGTCTGTCTGTCTCTCTCTCTGTCTCTCTCTCTCTCTCTCTCTCTCTCTCTCTCTCTCTCTCTCTGTATCTCTCTCTCTCTCTCTCTCTCTCCGTATCTCTCTCTCTCTCTGTATCTCTCTCTCTGTATCTCTCTCTCTGTATCTCTCTCTCTCTCTATCTCTCTCTCTCTCTCTCTCTCTCTCTCTCTCTCTCTCTCTCTCTCTCTCTCTCTCTCTCTCTCTCTCTCTCTCTCTCTCTGTCTCTCTCTGTCTCTCTCTGTCTCTCTCTGTATCTCTCTCTTTCAATTCAATTCAATTCAATTCAAGGGGCTTTATTGGCATGGGAAACATGTGTTAACATTGCCAAAGCAAGTGAGGTAGGTAATATACAAAAGTCAAATAAACAATAAAAATGAACAGTAAACATTACACATACAGAAGTTTCAAAACAATAAAGACATTACAAATGTCATATTATATATATGCAGTGTTGTAACAATGTACAAATGGTTAAAGCACACAAGTTAAAATAAATAAACATAAATATGGGTTGTATTTACAGTGGTGTTTGTTCTTCACTGGTTGCCCTTTTCTTGTGGCAACAGGTCACAAATCTTGCTGCTGTGATGGCACACTGTGGAATTTCACCCAGTAGATATGGGAGTTTATCAAAATTGGATTTGTTTTCGAATTCTTTGTGGATCTGTGTAATCTGAGGGAAATATGTCTCTCTAATATGGTCATACATTGTTCTCTCTCTCTCTCTCTCTCTCTCTCTCTGTATCTCTCTCTCTCTCTCTCTCTCTCTCTCTCTCTCTCTCTCTCTCTCTCTCTCTCTCTCTCTCTCTCTCTCTCTCTGTATCTCTCTCTCTCTCCTTGAGAAATACCTGTGTGTGGCCGACACTTGGCCAACACCCTTCCTTCCCTCCCTCCTCGTCTCCACCTCGGTGCTGTGCAGCCACCCCCCGCTGTGACCGGCGGACACGGACTTGGCTGCCTCTCCCGCCATCTGCTCCCCTCCCATACCCATCCCTTCCTATAGAGGAGCGGGTGACATTTGGGAAGCACCCTCAGTCTGGGCTCAGACAGGAAATGTGGTGCCGTAATCACCCATCTTGTCAGAGCAGAGAACCATGGTCTCAGAAAAGCTGATTCAACTCTGACCCAGCGTTGGTGAGTCATCAGAGAGCATTGGTAAGCTGAGCTAGGTGATGCTGCAGGGCTATGTACTGCATGTATTTGGGCCAGTTTAATAGTGTCCTGACATTTCTCACAGACCTAAATGATGTTAAGTCTTCTGCCCATGGCTGTTATGTTTTTCCTGTCTGTGCAGCCAGATCTTGTCACGCCCTGGCCTTAGTATTCTTTGTTTTCTTTATTATTTTAGTTAGGTCAGGGTGTGACATGGGGAATGTTTGTGTTTTGTCTCGTCTTGGGTGGTTATATGGTAAAGGGGGTGTTGGGTTTAGTGTATGGGGTTGTGTATAGTGAATGCGTCTAGGTATGTCTATGGTTGCCTGAGTGGTTCTCAATCAGAGATAGCTGTCTTTCATTTGTCTCTGATTGGGAGCCATATTTAAGGCAGCCATAGGCATTATGCGTTTGTGGGTAATTGTCTATGTAGAACGTTTGTAGTTTGTATTTGCACTTACGTTTGTAGCTTCACGGTCGTTTGTTGTTTTGTTTTGTTTTGTTATAGTGTTCGTTTCGTGTTTCTCTCGTCTCTAATAAAAAGAGCATGTCTTTTTCACACGCTGCGCCTTGGTCCACTCAATATCCTCAAGACGATCGTGACAGAATTACCCACCAAACCAGGACCAAGCAGCGTGAAAGGAGGGAACAGCGATTTGTGGAGGAATGGACCCGGGAAAAGGATGAGTGGAGAACAACCTGGGAAGAGATAGACAGGTGGGCGTGCGATCCAGAGAAAGTGCCGGAGCCCGCCTGGGATTCGCTGGAGCAGTGCGAGGAGGGTTACAGGATAATGGAGTTGGAGAAAGGAGCACGACGGCGGGGTAGGAAGCCCTCGAGGAAACGCCAAAAATGTCTTGGGGAGGGGCTCATGGGGAGTGTGGCGAGTTCAGATAGGAGATCTGCGTCAACTTCCCGTGCTACCCGTGAGGAGCCGAAGAAAGAACCTGAGCCAGTCGGGCTGATATTGGAGGTGAGCAATGGGAATGATACAGAGACTGTTAAGGATTTATTGGGGAGTTTGGAGGAGAGTGAAATGAGGGAGCTGCTATGTTGGTGCGTGAGGCACAAAATCCACCCGACAGAGCGTGTGCGGGAAGTGATGTTACCTGAGTCAGCTCTTCATGCTCGTCCTGAGGTGCGTGCTAACCGTCTGGGAATGACAGTCCCACGAACCAGGCCTCCTGTACGCCTCCCTAGTCCTGCACCTCCTGTAGCAGCCCCATGTACTAACTCTCCTGTGGCAGCCATTCGTACCAGTCCTCCAGTTCCGGTACCACGTACCAAGCCTCCTGTGCGTCTCCAGAGCCCTGTGCGCCCTGTTCCTGCTCCCCGCACTAGCCTTCAGGTGCGTGTCCCCAGCCCAGTACCACCAGTTCCGGCACCACGCACTAGGCCTAATGTGCGTCTCCAGGGTCCAGTATGCCCTGTTCCTCCTCCCCGCACTAGCCCTGAGATGCGTGTCCCCAGCCCGGTACCACCAGTTCCGGCACCACGCACTAGGCCTAATGTGCGTCTCCAGGGTCCAGTATGCCCTGTTCCTCCTCCCCGCACTAGCCTTCAGGTGCGTGTCCCCAGCCCGGTACCTCCAGTTCCGGTACCACGCACCAAGCCTCCTGTGCGTCTCCGGAGCCCTGTACGCACTGTTCCTTCTCCACGCACTCGCCCTGAGGTGCGTGCCCTCAGCCCGGTACCACCAGTTCCGGTACCACGCACCAGGCCTATAGTGCGCCTCGAGAATTCAGTGTGCCCTGTTCCTGCTCCCCGCACTAGCCTTGAGGTGCGTGTCTCCAGTCCGGTACCACCAGTTCCGGCACCACGCACCAGGCCTACTGTGCGCCTCAGCAGGTCAGAGTCGGCCGTCTGCCCAACGCCGCCTGCACTGCTCGTCTGCCCAGCGCCGTCTGAGCTGCCTGCCTGCCCAGCGCCGTCTGAGCCATCCGTCTGCCCAGCGCCATCTGAGCCATCCGTCTGCCCAGCGCCATCTGAGCCATCCGTCTGCCCAGCACCATCTGAGCCATCCGTCTGCCCAGCGCCATCTGAGCCATCCGTCTGCCCAGCGCCATCTGAGCCATCCGTCTGCCCAGCGCCATCTGAGCCATCCGTCTGTCCCGAGCCATTAGAGCCGCCCGTCTGTCCCGAGCCGTCAGAGCCGTACGTCAGTCAGGAGCCGCTAGAGCCGCCAGTCAGCCAGGATCTGCCAGAGCCGCCAACCAGCCAGGATCTTCCAGAGCCGCCAGTCAGCCAGGATCTGCCAGAGCCGCCAATCAGCCAGGATCTGCCAGAGCCGCCAATCAGCCAGGATCTGCCAGAGCCGCCAGCCAGCCAGGATCTGCCAGAGCCGCCAGCCAGCCATGAGCAGCCAGAGTCGCCAGCCAGCCATGAGCAGCCAGAGTCGCCAGCCAGCCATGAGCAGCCAGAGTCGCCAGCCAGCCATGAGCAGCCAGAGTCGCCAGCCAGCCATGAGCAGCCAGGGTCGCCAGCCAGCCATGAGCAGCCAGGGTCGCCAGCCAGCCATGAGCAGCCAGAGTCGCCAGCCAGCCATGAGCAGCCAGAGTCGCCAGCCAGCCAGGATCTTCCAGAGCCGCCAGCCAGCCAGGATCTTCCAGAGCCGCCAGCCAGCCAGGATCTTCCAGAGCCGCCAGTCAGCCAGGATCTACCAGAGCCACCAAAGCGGGTATTGACAATGGTGGAGTGGGGTTCACGTCCCGCACCCGAGCCGCTGCCATAGGAAGGCCCACCCCGGACCCTCCCCTTTTGTGTTAGGTTTTGCGGCCGGAGTCCGCACCTTTGGGGGGGGGGTACTGTCACGCCCTGGCCTTAGTATTCTTTGTTTTCTTTATTATTTTAGTTAGGTCAGGGTGTGACATGGGGAATGTTTGTGTTTTGTCTCGTCTTGGGTGGTTATATGGTAAAGGGGGTGTTGGATTTAGTGTATGGGGTTGTGTATAGTGAATGTGTCTAGGTATGTCTATGGTTGCCTGAGTGGTTCTCAATCAGAGACAGCTGTCTTTCATTTGTCTCTGATTGGGAGCCATATTTAAGGCAGCCATAGGCATTATGCGTTTGTGGGTAATTGTCTATGTAGAACGTTTGTAGTTTGTATTTGCACTTACGTTTGTAGCTTCACGGTCGTTTGTTGTTTTGTTTCGTTTTGTTATAGTGTTCGTTTCGTGTTTCTCTCGTCTCTAATAAAAAGAGCATGTATTTTTCACACGCTGCGCCTTGGTCCACTCAATATCCTCAAGACGATCGTGACAGATCTAAATGTGTGGTCATGCTCTAGTGGTCTTCTAGAAAGTTCTAAATGTCTAGTTTTGTGTATCCAAGCTCAAGGGGACTTTCATCCATCTCAGGAGTGCACTACAGTGTTTGTGCTGAGTATTCCTTAAGCCCCAGCCACGGCTGTTCTCTTGTTACAACAGAGGGTTTTTTATTTCCCCTTTTCCCTTAGACATGTTTTTCTAAATAGCAGCTGTTGCTGGAGTAAAAATAGATGTGTGGAGTGCCTAGCATACGCATCTGACATAACCTCCCCTCTCCTGACAAGATGGTCGAGTGACTGCTCTAAGAGTGGAAATACATGTCCTCAACGATGGATGGCAAGTGGGAGAAGGAGAGATTAGGTGGAAACATTCTAGCCAATGAGAGGGCAGATACGCGTGTGAACAACAGGCACAACTGCGATATAAAGTTTTTATTTTTTTATGTTGCCGAAATGCCACGTGCATCCACTTATATCAGTGCATTTGTTACAATCTAACCATAACTTCTATTCGATCAAATAAGTCTCACGTAGCAAATTAGCAATTACATTTTTTGCTGACCAAATTTGACAGTCTCATTGACCTCCATACAAAAATGTCTCACATTGTGGTATTATTTTCATGGACAGATTTTAGGCGGAGTATACCCTCTCGCTTTGCGTCTTCCTCTCTGCCTGAGCCCTCCCTTTCACCCTCCCAGCTCCCAAAACCCTGGTGTAATATGAAGGAAACAGCAGGTAGTATACTCTATCCCCCCTGGAGGAAACAGCAGGTAGTATACTCTATCCACCCTGGAGGAAACAGCAGGAAGTATACTCTATCCACCCTGGAGGAAACAGCAGGTAGTATACTCTATCCACCCTGGTGGAAACAGCAGGTAGTATACTCTATCCACCCTGGAGGAAACAGCAGGTGGTATACTCTATCCACCCTGGAGGAAACAGCAGGTAGTATACTCTATCCACCCTGGAGGAAACAGCAGGTAGTATACTCTATCCACCCTGGAGGAAACAGCAGGTAGTATACTCTATCCACCCTGGAGGAAACAGCAGGTAGTATACTCTATCCACCCTGGAGGAAACAGCAGGTAGTATACTCTATCCACCCTGGAGGAAACAGCAGGTAGTATACTCTATCCACCCTGGAGGAAACAGCAGGTAGTATACTCTATCCACCCTGGAGGAAACAGCAGGTAGTATACTCTATCCACCCTGGAGGAAACAGCAGGTAGTATACTCTATCCACCCTGGAGGAAACAGCAGGTAGTATACTCTATCCACCCTGGAGGAAACAGCAGGTAGTATACTCTATCCACCCTGGAGGAAACAGCAGGTAGTATACTCTATCCACCCTGGTGGAAACAGCAGGTAGTATACTCTATCCACCCTGGAGGAAACACCAGGTAGTATCCTCTATCCACCCTGGTGGAAACAGCAGGTAGTATCCTCTATCCACCCTGGAGCAAACAGCAGGTAGTATACTCTATCCACCCTGGAGCAAACAGCAGGTAGTATACTCTATCCACCCTGGAGGAAACAGCAGGTAGTATACTCTATCCACCCTGGAGGAAACAGCAGGTAGTATACTCTATCCACCCTGGAGGAAACAGCAGGTAGTATACTCTATCCACCCTGGAGGAAACAGCAGGTAGTATACTCTATCCACCCTGGAGGAAACAGCAGGTAGTATACTCTATCCACCCTGGAGGAAACAGCAGGTAGTATACTCTATCCACCCTGGAGCAAACAGCAGGTAGTATACTCTATCCACCCTGGAGCAAACAGCAGGTAGTATACTCTATCCACCCTGGAGCAAACAGCAGGTAGTATACTCTATCCACCCTGGAGGAAACAGCAGGTAGTATACTCTATCCACCCTGGAGGAAACAGCAGGTAGTATACTCTATCCACCCTGGAGGAAACAGCAGGTAGTATACTCTATCCACCCTGGAGGAAACAGCAGGTAGTATACTCTATCCACCCTGGAGGAAACAGCAGGTAGTATACTCTATCCACCCTGGAGGAAACAGCAGGTAGTATACTCTATCCACCCTGGAGGAAACAGCAGGTAGTATACTCTATCCACCCTGGAGGAAACAGCAGGTAGTATACTCTATCCACCCTGGAGCAAACAGCAGGTAGTATACTCTATCCACCCTGGGGGAATTAGGCTGTTCACAGATGTGAACCAGAATTGATGGGGGTGAATTTAAAGGGAAATGACCCGTATGTTTCCATCAGCACCTAGATCCGGGATGTGCAACTTTGATGGGGTGGGAGCCACAAAAAAAATCTGAATTCATCATGAGGGGCCGCAGTGGCTCATTGGTCTGCGTCAATTAGCCCATGGGCCAATTGAGTGACTGTCAGCGACTGACATAACAAGAGAGAAACTGCTGATGCACAACCACATTTCGAAGTTGAACCTTGTGTATTCTACTATTCTACTCCCCATTACCACTGATCAAGCCAAGCTACCCTCCATTACTGTGGCTAGCCATGACGTATGGGCCTACATTAATCCTGCATGCGTTTGGAGTGGCTCGGATCATTTCCAAGTCAAACACAGTTCCTCTCTTTTCCATTAGTGTCATCCATTCCGCAGGGCCTTCTGTGATCAGACGATCTGTCTGACAGTTTAATGGCATGCAGGACATATGTTCACGTGCGGCTAATTCAAACTTAAATTAAATCATGTATTCAACAGCCAGTCTCTCCTATTAAACTCTCTCCGGAAACATAAAAAGGTGTGATTTTGAAAAGGCTATTATCCTCGTATTAAGCTCCAGTTTATGACACTCACAATAAAGTTATTTTTGATTATATTATTTCATTATTTCATGTTGAAGACTACATTTGCATGAGAGTCAACAGAGAAGGCAACATGAATGTGAGACTCATCCTGTAAGCCAGAACTGTCTAGTTGTTTCTTTCAACAAGATGCTACTTGTAGATTAGATCTACCTGCGCATATACTGTACGCACGCACACACACCGCACGCACACACATACACAAACACAGAAACGCATGCAAAAACACAGACAAAAACATCTAAAAACTCTGCAGACAGAGCAGAGCCCTTTATCCCAGAGATCTGATATTTAGATAGTTATCATAGCTCTGTTATCATAGCTCTGTTATCGTAGCTCTGTTATCATGGCTCTGTTATTGTCACGCCCTGGCCTTAGTTATCTTTGTTTTCTTTATTATTTTAGTTAGGTCAGGGTGTGACATGGGGGATGTTTGTGTGTTTTTGTCTTGTCTAGGGTGTTTGTATTGTCTAGTTTTTTTTTTGTAGAGTTCATGTGGTTGTGTTCAGTGTAGGTGTTTATGTAAGTCTATGGTTGCCTAGATTGGTTCTCAATTAGAGACAGCTGTCTATCGTTGTCTCTGATTGGGAGCCATATTTAGGCAGCCATAGTCATTAGGTACGTTGTGGGTAATTGTCTATGTCTAAGTTGCCTGTGTCTGCACTTTTGTTTATCATAGCTTCACGTTCATCGGTTTAATGTTTTGTCTAGTTTGTATTAGTGTTCGTTTTGTCTTCTTCTAATAAAGAGAAGAATGTATTTATATCACGCTGCGCCTTGGTCCTCTCTTTCACAATACGACGATCGTGACAGTTATCATAGCTCTGTTATCATGGCTCTGTTATCATAGCTCTGTTATCATAACTCTGTTATCATAGCTCTGTTATCATAGCTCTGTATTCATAGCTCTGTTATCATAACTCTGTTATCATAGATCTGTTATCGTAGCTCTGTTATCGTAGGGGGGCACATGGAGCTGGCGACTGAGCAGAGGGAAGAGCCAGAGACTGTCAGGGAGGCAATGGCGAAGTTGGGAGAGAGTGAGATGAGAGAGATGTTGTGCAATGACCAACCCCAAGTTATCATTGCTCTTTTATCATAGATCTGTTATCATAGATCTGTTATATTAGCTCCGTTATCATAGCTCTGTTATCATAGCTCTGTTATCATAACTATGTTGTCATAGCTCTCTTATCATTGCTATGTTATCATAGCTTTGTTATCATAGTCCTGTTATCATAGCTCTGTTATCGGTGCTCTGTTATCATAACTATGTTATAATAGCTCTGTTATCATAGCTCTGTTATCATAGCTCTGTTATTATAGATATTTTATCATAGCTCTGTTGTTATAGCTCTTTTGTCATAGCTCTGTTGTCATAGATCTGTTATCCTTGCTCTGTTATCATAACTCTGTTGTCATAGCTCTGTTATCGTAGCTCTGTTATCGTAGCTCTGTTATCATTGCTCTGTTATCATAACTCTGTTGTCATAGCTCTGTTATCATAGATATGTTATCATAGCTCTGTTATTATAGCTCTATTATCATAACTCTTTTATCATAACTCTGTTGTCATAGCTTTGTTGACATAGCTCTTGTTATCATAGCTTTGTTGTCATAGCTCTGTTATCATTGCTCTGTTATCATAGATATGTTATCATAGATCTGTTATATTAGCTCTGTTATCATAGCTCTGTTGTCATAACTCTTTTGTCATAGCTCTGTTATCATTGCTCTGTTATCATAGCTCTGTTATCATAACTCTGTTGTCATAGCTCTGTTATCATAACTCTGTTGTCAGCTCTGTTATCATAACTCTGTTGTCATAGCTCTGTTATCATAAATCTGTTGTCATAGCTCTGTTATCATAGCTCTGTTGTCATAGATCATGTTATCATAGCTCTGATATTATAGATCTGTTTAATTTATCTGTTATTATAGCTCTGTTATCATAGCTCTTGTAAGATGTCAAAACAGGTGTTGTTTCCAGCATTTTGAGTGATTGAGGCCTTTACCTCTGTCAGAATCAGGTGGAATGGAGGGGACCAGATCAGGTCCAACCCAGCGGGGGGAGGGAGGAGGCAGGCCTTCCACCAAAACAGATCAACACAGACAGAGTAAACAACAGAAAGTGAGGCATGACTGCTCCTTCAGACCGTGCTGTGGAGTGACTCACCACACCTACAGTCCCGGACAGAGTAGCAGCAGCATGGCCCATAGGTCAGACTCTGATGCTGCGATGTCCATTCCTTGCCACGCCACCATGACACACCCTGCTACAAATCACCCCGCCACAACCAGAGCACATCCCTGTCTGGGGCCTCTCTGGGGCCTGGGCACAGCCTCTGAACCAGGCCTGAGCACAGAGAGCCTCTCCCTGGACACTTCCAGTAGCCAGGCCTGTAAGCCTCTAGACACCTCCTGGGGAGGAGAGTCCTCTGGAGCAGCTGCCTCTTCTCATAATCACAGCTCAATATTATCTAGCACTGGTCAGGACATGAGTGGTCGACTAGACGGAATCACAATCACATAGTGTCTTTTCATCAAACAGGAAAAAGGTTGAATGTTCAGTGTATGGATGTATGGGGGCATTATAAATAAATACATGCAACACTCTTAATGCAAATGCACAGTGGAGGATGAACCACCAGTTGATTGGGTGCTCGCTGCATGGAAGCCACATGCTATCCCTAAAGCAATACAGTTAGGTGCTTTATAATGGGCTTACACATCGTCTGAACATTCTCCTCCATAATTCTCCTGTAGGGAAGCAGCACACACTATTACCATGAATAATACCACTGCTAGTGGTACTTTAAGGAGCGAGAACCCTGAGTCTCTGTGGGTGCTTATTCAAAAGACCTGTCATTATGCTGTCAATTCCTTTCCTTCATCTCTCTTAACGATATGTATCCCTGCGCATATTTTCAAACCCCTTTCCTGCGGACGACCTCTGTCGCTCTTTACCATCCATTGATCAGAGAGAGTAAGGGACTGCTGCTCTGGGCGGCTGACACAGTCAGTCCCACCACATCAACCTGGTGATGGAGAGTTTGGCATCATGGGCCATTTAAGTGCTAATACCACGGTCTATGGTCCCAGATGGCACTTGGCATTACAAGGAGAATGACCACCTTTAAGCATTTCTCTAGATTATTTTTTCCTTTGGTCTTTTGACCAATCACATCAAATCTTTTCACGTGAAATCTTTTTCAGAGCTGATCTGATTGGTCAAAAGAACAATTAGTGAAAAAAAATATCAGAATTGGGCTGCCTGTCTAAACGCAGCCAATGTGTCCCATAACTATAGGCCGGGAATAGGGTGCCATTTGGGACGCAGGCTTCACTTCTATGGTAACAGTAGCTGAGCTCAGCCATACACAACAAGAGGTTCTTCTCCAGCCTGTGTGTCTCATTTGACGGTCTCATGGGTCTTATGTTCCGGTACACCCAGTCAGCACCACAGAACCTCTACAACCTCCCTCTGCTTTTTACTGAGCGTTTTCATCCTCCTCAGACGGCGGCTCCGCATTAATATTCTCCCACAGATCAGAGAGAAACGAGAGCCCGGACCCATGCGCTGCCTCTGCTCGCTGCTAGTGACTGACTGACCTTTCATCTGTGCATCAGGCAGAGAGACACTGAGACACTGAGGTGAGGTTACTCAAATAATATTCTAACGCTGCAGGAATTTTTCATCCGCCAGCAGCTGTTTTCGTAACCCTTTCTGAGGGCAGCAGCCACTGTGGTCTCTGGGCTCTGCAGTGGTGCCAGGGAGGGACTGTATTTTTGGCATGTCAGGCCTGACTTCCGTGGGAATGTGTGTGTGAATGGGAGGGGAAGCGAGGAGACGGGGCAGGGGTTGGCAGGAGTGACTGGTCAGCTGGAGGGACTGGTCATCTTTTGGGTGTTTGGTCGTGTGAGTAGAGAACGTGTGTGTGTGTGTGTGTGTGTGTGTGTGTGTGTGTGTGTGTGTGTGTGTGTGTGTGTGTGTGTGTGTGTGTGTGTGTGTGTGTGTGTGTGTGTGTGTGTGTGTGTGTGTGTGTGTCTCCTTGGCAGGTTTCCCTATGAGGGAGTGAAGCGAGAGACAGGATCTCTATCCCAGGAGAGACAGCTCACCCCCCTGTGCCAATTTGGGCCCTGTTGCTGGTGCATGATGGGAAGGAAAAAGATCCCTCCCACCTCCTCTATTCCTCCTCAGTAAACAGAACCCTGACCTGAATACAGATTCTCTAGAATAACACACAGTGTATAGTAGAGAAGGGTAGACATGACTTTTTCACTATTCATTCTCTAAAATCCCTCCTTTCCCCTGCAGACTACCAGGTGAGACTTTCATTGTGAGGATTTGCGAAATCATGCCTAGACATGTGAGAGAGCGAGAGAGCAGACAGAGAGAACACTGTGAAGAGGAAGAGAACAGACAGAAAGAACACTTTGAAGAGGAAGAGAACAGACAGAGAGAACACTGTGATGAGGAACAGAACAGACAGATAACACAGTGGAGAGGAAGAGAAGAGACAGAGAACACTGTGAAGAACCCAAACATTTCATCATATTACTCCAGTACTAGCCTCCCTACACTGGCTTCCTGTTTAGGCAAGGGCTGATTTCAAGGTTTTACTGCTAACCTACAAAGCATTACATGGGCTTGGTCCTACCTATCTTTCCAATTTGGTCCTGCCGTACATACCTACACGTACGCAACGGTCACAAGACGCAGGCCTCCTAATTGTCCAGCTTTTTACTTAGAATTTCTAAGCAAACAGCTGGAGGCAGGGCTTTCTCCTATAAAGCTCAATTTTTATGGAATGGTCTGCCTACCCATGTGAGAGACGCAGACTCGGTCTCAACCTTTAAGTCTTTACTGAAGACTCATCTCTTCAATGGTCATATGATTGAGTGTAGTCTGGCCCAGGAGTGTGAAGGTGAACGGAAAGGCTCTGGAGCAAAGAACCGCCCTTGCTGTCTCTACCTGGCCGGTTCCCCTCTCTCCACTGGGATTCTCTGCCTCTAAGCCTTTTACAGGGGCTGAGTCACTGGCTTACTGGTGCTCTTCTATGTCGTCCCTAGGAGGGGTGCGTCACTTGAGTGGGTTGAGTCACTGATGTGGTCTTCCTGTCTGGGTTGGCGCCCCCCCTTGGGTTGTGCCGTGGCAGAGATCTTTGTGGGCTATACTCGGCCTTGTCTCAGGATGGTAAGTTGGTAGTTGAAGATATCCCTCTAGTGGTGTGGCGGCTGTGCTTTGGCAAAGTGGGTGGGGTAATATCCTACCTGTTTGGCCCTGTCCGGGGGTATCATCGCATGGGGCCTCCGTTTCTCCTGACCCCTCCTGTCTCAGCCTCCAGTATTTATGCTGCAGTAGTTTATGTGTCGGGGGACTAGGGTCAGTCTGTTATATCTGGAGTATTTCTCCTATCTTATCCGGTGTCCTGTGTGAATTTAAGTATGCTCTCTCTAATTCTCTCTTTCTTTCTCTCTTTCTTTCTTTCTCTCTCTCGGAGGACCTGAGCCCTAGGACCACGCCTCAGGACTACCTTGCATGATGACTCCTTGCTGTCCCCAGTCCACCTGGCCGTGCTGCTGCTCCAGTTTCAACTGTTCTGCCTGCGGCTATGGAACCCTGACCTGTTCACCGGACGTGCTACCTGTCCCAGACCTGCTGTTTTCAACTCTCTAGAGACAGCAGGAGCGGTAGAGATACTCTTAATGATCGGCTATGAAAAGCCAACTGACATTTACTCCTGAGGTGCTGACTTGCTTCACCCTCGACAACTACTGTGATTATTATTATTTGACCATGCTGGTCATTTATGAACATTTGAACATCTTGGCCATGTTCTGTTATAATCTCCACCCGGCACAGCCAGAAGAGGACTGGCCACCCCCCATAGCCTGGTTCCTCTCTAGGTTTCTTCCTAGGTTTTGGCCTTTCTAGGGAGATTTTCCTAGCCACCGTGCTTCTACACCTGCATTGCTTGCTGTTTGGGGTTTTAGGCTGGGTTTCTGTACAGCACTTTGATATAACAGCTGATGTAAGAAGGGCTATATAAATCAATTTGATTTGAAGGGAAAGAGAACAGACAAAGAACACTGTGAAGAGGAAGAGAACAGACAGAGAACACTGTGAAGTGGAAGATAACATACAGAGAGAACACTGTGAAGGGGAAGAGAACAGACAGAGAGAACACTGTGAAGGGGAAGAGAACAGAGAGAGAACACTGTGAAGAGGAAGAGAACAGACAGAGAGGACACTGTGAAGGGGAAGAGAACAGACATATAACACTGTGAAGCGGAAGATAACAGACAGAGAGAACACTGTGAAGAGGAAGAGAACAGACAGAGAGAACACTGTGAAGCGGAAGAGAAGAGACAGAGAGAACACTGTGAGGGGGAATAGAATAGACAGAGAGAACACTGTGAAAGGGAAGAGAACAGACAGATAACACTGTGAAGCGGAAGAGAACAGACAGAGAGAACACTGAAGAGGAAAAGAACAGACATATAACACTGCGAAGAGGACGAGGACAGACATATAACACTGTGAAGAGGAAGAGAACAGACAGAGAGAACACTGTGAAGATGAAGAGAACAGACATATAACACTGTGAAGGGGAAGTGAACAGACAGAGAGAACACTGTGAAGGAGAAGAGAACTGACAGAGAACACTGTGAAGGGGAAGATAACAGACAGCGAGAACACTGTGAGGAGGAAGAGAACAGACAGAGAGAACACTGTGAAGAGGAAGAGAACAGACAGAGAGAACACTGTGAAGAGGTAGAGAACAGACATATAACACTGTAAAGAGGAAGAGAACAGACAGAGAGAACACTGTGAAGAGGTAGAGAACAGACAGAGAGAACACTGTGAAGAGGAAGAGAACAGACAGAGAGAACACTGTGAAGAGGTAGAGAACAGACATATAACACTGTAAAGAGGAAGAGAACAGACAGAGAGAACACTGTGAAGGGGAAGAGAAGAGACATAGAGAACATTGTGAAGAGAAAGAACAGACAGAGAGAACACTGTGAAGGGGAAGAGAACAGACATATAACACTGTGAAGAGAGAGAGAGAGAGAGAGAGAGAGAGAGAGAGAGAGAGAGAGAGAGAGAGAGAGAGAGAGAGAGAGAGAGAGAGAGAGAGAGAGAGAGAGAGAGAGAGAGAGAGAGAGAGAGAGAGATTCAGCCCTAGATTCACAATCATACTGGGAATCAAAACACTTTTAATAATTCAGTATGAATAGAGGAGAGAAAATTCTGCAGCATGCGAGGAGGCTGAGGAAATGACAGAGAGGAGATGAATCCTACAGCACTCTCTGTATAGTGAGGTGAAACCGCTGAATAACTGTTCAGGCCTGCTTTTTAGATTGTGTGTGTTCAGTACTGTAAAGTCTGTAATACATATCAACATACACTAGCCAATCCTTATGGGAAGCCATTATAGACGTGCTGAAGGTGAGCCCTGGTTGGCCACTTCTCTCTATTTGGCTGAAGTTTTTATTCTCATTTCCCAGAGATGGTTTATCTAGGATATGGGGGTTGTTATTATTGACTGACTCACTGGAAAATGTACAGCCAATTTTACGGTAAAGTAATCTAATCAAACTACCCACCATGGACGTTGCCATGGCCATCTGCTATCTCTCCCCGGAACACTTTTAAAACAAGGAAGTAAATGAGACTCTGGTACAATTATCTTCTATTCGATTTTTCAATTTGTCCGGGTAGCTCTTCCTGTTCGCCTTTCCTGACAATGCTGTTTCTTTTAGTAGAGAGTTAAATTCTACGTTCTAATTGAATTTTGTCGCAGACTGAACAATCCTCGAGGCGTTCCTGTTTCTCCCCCATCCTGCCCCTCACCACATCTCCTTGGGATACTCACCGCTGGCAACAAGGTAGTTGTAGAGAGCGAACAACACTTCCCAATTAGTCCGAGTCCCTGTGATTATGTCGCTCTTGATAACAATTTCCATTTACATGAATGATTTATTCTAAGGTCGCATACACACACACACACACACACGCACACGCACACGCACACACACACACCACCGTCCAGTCGCCAGAAGGTCTTGAATGAGAGGAAATGCTGCGTTGGGTTCTGTCTGTCTATGTATAAATTATTTTTTCAGTCTGGAATCAAATAATAACAATACAAAGGTCTTATAGTGCTTATCCATCTGATTGTTTGTGTGAGGCTATTCTATCTGTCTGTGCATATCCATCCATCTGTCTGCACCACTGTCTGTGGCATTACGGATGTCTTGTTTACAGCATCCAGTGATCTGTATGCTGTATAGTCTCAACAGAAGCCTTGGAGGGATCCCACTAGGGGAATACATAGTAGTTAACACGTTGTTTATTCTCCTCTCTCCTTTCAAGTGTCTCTTGTTTGTTGTTGGGGTTGTGGTTGAACTTGGCCTTTGTCTGTTTACAAAGCTGCAGGGGCTGAACATGCTGAGCCAACAGGTCACCGGGGGCAACGCTACAGGGTCGTAACCTTTCTGTCCAGACACACTCTCCATGGAAGCCCTTTCCCCGTTTAACATACATACACACGCAGACAGACAGGCAGATAGGTAGGCAGGCAGGCAGGCGCGCGCGCGCGCACGCACGCACGCACGCACGCACGCACGCACGCACGCACGCACGCACGCACACACACACACACACACACACACACACACACACACACACACACACACACACACACACACTGCATTAGCGCCAATGTGCTGGTGGGAAAGGTGGAATGCATACAGCAGGCCTATTTTCAAACAGAAGGTGTGCAGACCGTAGAGGGGCTGGTTTTGGAGAAGGACCAACGCAGAGCACCCAGATGAGAACACATTTGATGCTTGTCTAAATGTGAGTCTAATTTGTGCACTCAGCCACGGCAAATTATTCTGATTATCTCCACATAGGTATGCAAAAATATGCAAACTGTCTTTAGACTCCAAAAGAAATCTGTATAATTCCTAATTAAAGATAATTTGTTGAATATAATTTCACATTACGCTATGTAAGGATTTCTTTGTTTCATTTTTTTGTTCTACCACAGCCCTGTCAAGACAATATTTTGTCATATTTTAGAACATCAGATATTGTCTTTTCTGGGACGGCACCAGTAGAGCTTCATTGGTATTGCTGTGATGTACATGAGAGTCTGGAGGGATATTGACACTTCAAATCTATTACACTCATCATTCTGTCTGCTCTATCTTTGGTCTGATTTCCAACGGGCTAAATAGTTTTCTGTTTAACCCATGGCAATCTAATAGGGCCTTTCTTTTGAACATAACAGAATTCCTGAACTAAATATTGGTAACACTTTGTGTCGATACACTAGAAATGCAGCCCTTAACTTTCCTCCTATCAGTAAAGTATTTTTTTTCTTCACACATCTCCAGAATCTGCCCGTCATGTGAAATCCATAGATTAGGGCCTAATGAATTTATTTCAGTGTACTGATTTCCTTATGAACTGTAACTCAGTAAAATCTTTGAAATTGTTGCATGTTGCGTTTATATTTTAGTTCAGTATAGATGTGAAGCGTGATCCAGGAAGTGTGTGAGCTGGAGAGGGTTGAAGTGTTTGGTTTGGTTCTCCCTGAGAGTTTACACCTGTTAGCTGGGGGTCGGGGTTAGAATAGAGAATGCCAACAGTGTGCAAAGCTGTGATCAAGGCAAAGGGTTGCTACTTTAAACAATCTAAAATGTAAAATATATTTTGTTTGTTTAACACTTTTTTGGTTACTACATGATTCCATATGTGTTATTTCATAGTTTTAATGTCTTCACTATTATTCTACAATGTAGAAAATAGTAAAAAAAATAAAGAAAAACCCTTGAATGAATCAGTGTGTCCAAACTTTTGACTGGTACTGTATATATTTTTATTATATCTTTTGGAGTGGTGGCAACGATTTAGCAGCGGCAGCCCTAAATTAATATAGGGGAAACACTGGTCTGTCCCCAAGGGGGTCCATCGACGTTTGTCTCTCTCTCTCTCTCTCTCTCTCTCTCTCTCTCTCTCTCTCTCTCTCTCTCTCTCTCTCTCTCTCTCTCTCTCTCTCTCTCTCTCTCTCTCTCTCTCTCTCTCTCTCTCTCTCTCTCTCTCTCCCTCTTCACAGTGTGTCTCTCTCCACACACACACACACACACACACACACACACACACACACACACACACACACACACACACACACACACACACACACACACACACACACACACACACACACTGCATTAGCGCCAATGTGCTGGTGGGAAAGGTGGAATGCATACAGCAGGCCTATTTTCAAACAGAAGGTGTGCAGACCGTAGAGGGGCTGGTTTTGGAGAAGGACCAACGCAGAGCACCCAGATGAGAACACATTTGATGCTTGTCTAAATGTGAGTCTAATTTGTGCACTCAGCCACGGCAAATTATTCTGATTATCTCCACATAGGTATGCAAAAATATGCAAACTGTCTTTAGACTCCAAAAGAAATCTGTATAATTCCTAATTAAAGATAATTTGTTGAATATAATTTCACATTACGCTATGTAAGGATTTCTTTGTTTCATTTTTTTGTTCTACCACAGCCCTGTCAAGACAATATTTTGTCATATTTTAGAACATCAGATATTGTCTTTTCTGGGACGGCACCAGTAGAGCTTCATTGGTATTGCTGTGATGTACATGAGAGTCTGGAGGGATATTGACACTTCAAATCTATTACACTCATCATTCTGTCTGCTCTATCTTTGGTCTGATTTCCAACGGGCTAAATAGTTTTCTGTTTAACCCATGGCAATCTAATAGGGCCTTTCTTTTGAACATAACAGAATTCCTGAACTAAATATTGGTAACACTTTGTGTCGATACACTAGAAATGCAGCCCTTAACTTTCCTCCTATCAGTAAAGTATTTTTTTTCTTCACACATCTCCAGAATCTGCCCGTCATGTGAAATCCATAGATTAGGGCCTAATGAATTTATTTCAGTGTACTGATTTCCTTATGAACTGTAACTCAGTAAAATCTTTGAAATTGTTGCATGTTGCGTTTATATTTTAGTTCAGTATAGATGTGAAGCGTGATCCAGGAAGTGTGTGAGCTGGAGAGGGTTGAAGTGTTTGGTTTGGTTCTCCCTGAGAGTTTACACCTGTTAGCTGGGGGTCGGGGTTAGAATAGAGAATGCCAACAGTGTGCAAAGCTGTGATCAAGGCAAAGGGTTGCTACTTTAAACAATCTAAAATGTAAAATATATTTTGTTTGTTTAACACTTTTTTGGTTACTACATGATTCCATATGTGTTATTTCATAGTTTTAATGTCTTCACTATTATTCTACAATGTAGAAAATAGTAAAAAAAATAAAGAAAAACCCTTGAATGAATCAGTGTGTCCAAACTTTTGACTGGTACTGTATATATTTTTATTATATCTTTTGGAGTGGTGGCAACGATTTAGCAGCGGCAGCCCTAAATTAATATAGGGGAAACACTGGTCTGTCCCCAAGGGGGTCCATCGACGTTTGTCTCTCTCTCTCTCTCTCTCTCTCTCTCTCGCTCTCGCTCTCGCTCTCTCTCTCTCTCTCTCTCTCTCTCTCTCTCTCTCTCTCTCTCTCTCTCTCTCTCTCTCTCTCTCTCTCTCTCTCTCTCTCTCTCTCTCTCTCCCTCTTCACAGTGTGTCTCTCTCTCCACACACACACACACACACACACACACACACACACACACACACACACACACACACACACACACACACACACACACACACACACACACACACACACACACACACACACACACACAATGAGATAATGGTCCTATTTGTCTAACTAGAGTGCTTCACTGATGAATGGTAGGTGAACAATGCTTTGCATTGATTGGAGCTGAAGGTGATGGACTGCGTGTCATCTTTGCTATAGGACCAGCTGCTAAGCTGTATCGATCCACAGGCTTTAAATATTGACTAAAGTGAGAGATCATACTGGGCTAGTTCAACTTGATGTCTTCATACATCACATACTGTATGTTATAAATGTTGGTGTTTCACGAGCAGCAGTCAAGTCCTTTTTAAATTCACCAATAAGAATAGCCCACTAGATCCAGTGCCTTCAGAAAGTATTCAGACCCCTTGTCTTTTTACACCTTTTGTTACGTTACAGCCTTACTCTAAAATGTATTACATGATTTCCCCCCTCATCAATCTACACACAATACCCCATAATGAGAAAGAAAAAGAGTTTACATCAGACCCTTTTCTCAGTACTTTGTTGAAGCATCCTTTGGCAGCGATTACAGCCTTGAGTTTTCTTGGTTATGACGCTTGGCAAGCTTGGCACACCTGTATTTGGGGAGTTTCTCCCATTCTTCTCTGCAGATCCTCTCAAGCTCTGTCAGGTTGGATGGGGAGGTATTTTCAGGTCTCACCAGAGATGTTCGATCAGGTTCAAGTCCGCGCTCTATCTGGGCCACTCAAGGACATTCAGAGACTTGTCCCGAAGCCACTCCTGCGATGTCTTGGCTGTGTGCTTAGGGTCGTTGTCCTGTTGAAAGGTGAACCTTCGCTCCCGTCTGAGGTCCTGAGCACTCTGGAGCAGGTTTTCATCAAGGATCTCTCTGTACTTTGCTCCGTTCATCTTTCCCTCATTCCTGACTAGTCTCCCAGTCCCTGCCGCTGAAAAACATTCCCACAGCATGATGCTGCCACCACCATGCTTCACTGTAGGGATGGTGCCAGGTTTCCTCCAGATATGACGCTTGGCATTCAGGTCAAAGAGTTCCATCTTGGTTTCATTAGACCTGAGAATCTTGGTCTGAGAGTCCTTTAAGTCCATTTTGGTAAACTCCAAGCGGCCTGTCATGTGTCTTTTACTAAGGAGTGGCTTCCGTCTGGCCACTCTACCATAAAGGCCTGATTGGTGGAGTGCTGCAGAGAAGGTTGTACTTCTGGAAGGTTCTCCCATCTCCACAGAGGAACTCTGGAGCTCTGTAAGAGTGACCATCGGGTTCTTGGTCACCTCCCTGAACAAGGCCCTTCTCCCCTGATTGCTCAGTTTGGCCGAGCGGCCAGCTCTAGGAAGAGTTTTGCTCTGACCTGCACTGTCAACTGTGGAACCTTATATAAACAGGTGTGTACCTTTCCAAATCATGTCCAATCAATTGAATTGGATGATCAATGGAAACAGGATGCACCTGAGCTCAAATCCGAGTCTCATAGCAAAGGGTCTGAATACTTACGTAAATAAGGTATTTCTGTAAAAAATCAAAAATAAATGTTTTCGCTTTGTCATTATGGGGAATTGTGCGTAGATTGATGAGGGAACATTTTGTATTTAATCAATTTTAGAACAAGGCTGTAATGTAACAGAATATGGAATTTTGTAAATGTTTATTTCACCTTTACTTAACTAGGCAAGTCAATTAAGAACAAATTCTTATTTACAATGATGGCCTACCCCGGCCAAACCCGGACGACGCTTGGCCAATTGTGCGCCTCCCAATGAGACTCCCAATGTGATACAGCCTGGATTCGAACCAGGGACTGTAGTGATGCCTCTTGCACTGAGATGCAGTGCCTTAGACTGCTGATACTTTCCGAATGCACTGTATGTACAGTTACAGACTAGCAGGCTTAACTTGTGACATGAAAAAACAAGGTTTATTTTTCTTTTACTGGATTAATCTTTATTATCTGTTCACAGACTATCTTACAGAGAACCCTCAGGCAGTGAGCAAGAGAAGAGAAACGTAAATAATGAAGGTATATGAGATATAACCTTGGCCTGGAATGTGAAGGGAGAGAGAAAACATACACCTTGTGCTTGTCTTTCCTGCAGCCAAGTTCTCATCTGCTCTTATTCATTTCTAACTATTCATCCCTCTCTCAATCTGTCCCCTAGCGCCCTACAGAGTTAACCCCTCTACTTCCCTGTCATGCATGACAGACCTTGGTGTGTGTGAGTATGCATGACTGTTTGCTGTGTGTGTGTGTTTCTGTGTGTGTGCATTTTATGTGCATGTGTTTTAAGTGTGTGTCTGTGTGTGTGTTCACGCCTGAGTGTATTTTGTGTGTCTGTGTGATGGAGCTCTTTCCAGAAGGGAGGCTAGTTTCATATCTGTGACATATAGTGTACACCAGCAATCCCAGGGGTCACAGCACTTCCTGTGTCTCTTATCAATGACACAACCCCCAGCGCACTAAGCCACTAATCATCTAGCCACCGTCTCTCACTCTCTATCCTCATTATTCCCCCTCTTAATCACCCAGTGAACACTACCATCATTAAAGCCCACTCCTCTCTCTCCCACTCCTCTCTCTCCCTCTCGCTCGCTCACTCACTCTCTCTCTCTCTCTCTCTTTCTCTCTCTCTCTCTCTCTCTCTTTCTCTCTCTCTCTCGTTCTCTCTTTCTCTGTCACTCACTCACTCACTCACTTTGTACTTGCTTTTTTCAAAACTGTCCCTGACAATGTCACTGAATCTATTAACTTCCCCTTGACCACTGTGCTACAGCTCCTTCACACCGCAAACACCCTTCTCTGCAGGAGATTGAGGTATCATACATGGACATTTAGTTTCAAATGTGATGCTATTGGGAGACATAATGAAACTAAACTTTCATCTCTAAAGCAGAACATATACAGTATTTGTACTGTATATTCTCCAGGGAGCTTGTTCACACTGAGGATACAAACATGTGATGGAGTAGACTTGATTTAACCCTATTTACAGTAAACCATCACCTTCCAAACATCACCTACACACCTTTTTATCTTCAAATGGTGATACATCAGGCCTCAGCCCATTCCCACGGTGACAGGTAGCTGGGTTTAGTACAGTCAAACCTCAGGTAAGAAGGTGGTCTCAGGGAAGAGTCAGAGGCTGCGTCCCAAATGGCTCACTACATAGTGTGATTCACTACATAGTGTGATTCACTACATAGTGTGGTTCACTACATATGATTCACTACATAGTGTGATTCACTACATATGATTCACTACATAGTGCAATTCATTACGTAGTGTGATTCACTACATAGTGTGATTCACTACATATGATTCACTACATAGTGTGATTCACCACATAATATTCACTACATCGTGTGATTCAATACATATGATTCACTACATAGTGTGATTCACTACATAGTGTTATTTACAACATAGTGTGATTCACTACATAGTGTGATTCATTACATAGTGTGAGTTACAGCATAGTGTGATTTACAACATAGTGTGATTCATTACATAGTGTGATTCAGTACATATTGTGATTCATTACATAGTGTGATTCACTACATAGTGTGATTCATTACATAGTGTGATTCACTACATAGTGTGATTCACTACATAGTGTGATTTACAACATAGTATGATTCATTACATAGTGTGATTCACTACATAGTGTGATTCACTACATAGTGTGATTTACAACATAGTGTGATTCATTACATAGTGTGATTCACTACATAGTGTGATTCACTACATATGATTCACTACATAGTGTGATTCACTACATAGTGTGATTCACTACATATGATTCACTACATGGTGTGATTCACTACATAGTGTGGTTCACTACATATGATTCACTACATAGTGTGATTCACTACATATGATTCACTACATAGTGCAATTCATTACGTAGTGTGATTCACTACATAGTGTGATTCACTACATATGATTCACTACATAGTGTGATTCACCACATAATATTCACTACATCGTGTGATTCAATACATATGATTCACTACATAGTGTGATTCACTACATAGTGTTATTTACAACATAGTGTGATTCACTACATAGTGTGATTCATTACATAGTGTGAGTTACAGCATAGTGTGATTTACAACATAGTGTGATTCATTACATAGTGTGATTCAGTACATATTGTGATTCATTACATAGTGTGATTCACTACATAGTGTGATTCATTACATAGTGTGATTCACTACATAGTGTGATTCACTACATAGTGTGATTTACAACATAGTATGATTCATTACATAGTGTGATTCACTACATAGTGTGATTCACTACATAGTGTGATTTACAACATAGTGTGATTCATTACATAGTGTGATTCACTACATAGTGTGATTCACTACATATGATTAACTACATAGTGTGATTCACTACATAGTGTGATTCACTACATATGATTCACTACATAGTGTGATTCACTACATATTGTGATTCACTACATATGATTCACTACATAGTGTGATTCACTACATATGATTCACTACATAGTGTGATTCACCACATATGATTCACTACATAGTGTGATTCACTACATAGTGTGATTCACTACATAGTGTGATTCATTACATTGTGTGATTTACTACATAGTGTGATTCACTACATATGATTCACTACATAGACATAGTGTGATTCACTACATATGATTTACTACATAGTGTGATTTACAACATAGTGTGATTCACTACATAGTGTGATTCACTACATAGTGTGATTCACTACATATGATTCACTACATAGTGTGATTCACTACATAGTGTGATTCACTACATATGATTCACTACATAGTGTGATTCACTACATATTGTGATTCACTACATATGATTCACTACATAGTGTGATTCACTACATATGATTCACTACATAGTGTGATTCACCACATATGATTCACTACATAGTGTGATTCACTACATAGTGTGATTCACTACATATGATTCACTACATAGTGTGATTCACTACATATGATTCACTACATCGTGTGATTCACTACATAGTGAATACGGTACCATTTGGGACACATGTATGTAAAGCCTTTGGCTCCTGTGATTGGACAGGTCCCACTGATCCTGTGATTGTGGCTGGTGTGATTGGCTGGCTCCTACTGATCCTGTGGCACAGGGGGAACATGACTCTGGAAGCTCCATGTGTAGCTAACTCACAGCGACGGTTAACCCCCCGATCCATCAGACCTTAGTAGCAGGCGTGACACAGAGAACCTGCTTCTTCCATTAGAGCTCTGACAGAGCCTAATGCCTGTCCTTGCAGCACTCTCTCCCTCCATCTCTCCCTCTCTCTTTCTCTCTCTGTGTCTCTCTCTCTTTTGCCATTTCTCGATCTGGCTCTCTCCCTCTCTCTCTCAGCTCTCTCTTTCTCCGGTTTGTCCTCTCCACTCCAAACTCGTATTATCCTCTTTTCCTCTACACTGACAATATAGAATGTACACAACTAAAAGTTATACAAATCATTGTTGCTACCATCCTCAGAGTGTGCTATTCTTTGTTCCTCCCTCTCTCCTCTCCTCTGTGAGCTGGAGGGGACTAGCACAACACACAGGGTAGTATGAATGAGCACAACACACAGTGTGGTATGAATTAGCACAACACACAGGGTGGTATGAATTAGCACAACACACAGGGTGGTATGAACCACAACACAAAGGGTGGTATGAATTAGCACAATACACAGGGTGGTATGAATTAGCACAACACACAGGGTGGTATGAAGCACAACACACAGTGTGGTATGAATTAGCACAACACACAGGGTGGTATGAACCACAACACACAGGGTGGTATGAATTAGCACAATACACAGGTTGGTATGAATTAGCACAACACACAGGGTGGTATGAATTAGCACAACACACAGGGTGGTATGAATTAGCACAACACACAGGGTGGTATGAACCACAACACACAGGGTGGTATGAACCACAACACACAGGGTGGTATGAACCACAACACACAGGGTGGTATGAACCACAACACACAGGGTGGTATGAACCACAACACACAGGGTGGTATGAATTAGCACAATACACAGGGTGGTATGAATTAGCACAACACACAGGGTGGTATGAACTAGCACAACACACAGGGTGGTATGAATTAGCATAACACACAGGGTGGTATGAACCACAACACACAGGGTGGTATGAATTAGCACAACACACGGGGTGGTATGAATTAGCACAATACACAGGGTGGTATGAATTAGCACAATACACAGGGTGGTATGAATTAGCATAACACACAGGGTGGTATGAATCAGCACAATACACAGGGTGGTATGAATTAGCACAATACACAGGGTGGTATGAATTAGCATAACACACAAGGTGGTATGAATCAGCACAACACACAGGGTGGTTTAAACTAGCACAACACACAGGGTGGTATGAATTAGCATAACACACAGGGTGGTATGAATTAGCACAACACACAGGGTGGTATGAACTAGCACAACACACAGGGTGGTATAAACTAGCACAACACACAGGGTGGTATGAATTAGCACAACACACAGTGTGGTATGAACTAGCACAACACACAGGGTGGTATAAACTAGCACAACACACAGGGTGGTATGAACTAGCACAACACACAGGGTGGTATGAATTAGCACAACACACAGGGTGGTATGAAGTAGCACAACACACAGGGTGGTATGAATTAGCACAACACACAGGGTGGTATGAATTAGCACAACACATAGGGTGGTATGAACTAGCACAACACACAGGGTGGTATGAACTAGCACAACACACAGGGTGGTATGAACCACAACACACAGGGTGGTATGAATCACAACACACAGGGTGGTATGAAGTAGCACAACACACAGTGTGGTATGAATTAGCACAACACACAGGGTGGTATGAATTAGCACAACACACAGGGTGGTATGAACCACAACACACAGGGTGGTATGAATCACAACACACAGGGTGGTATGAACCACAACACACAGGGTGGTATGAATCAGCACAACAAACAGGGTGGTATGAATCACAACACACAGGGTGGTATGAACCACAACACACAGGGTGGTATGAATCACAACACACAGGGTGGTATGAACCACAACACAGGGTGGTATGAACCACAACACACAGGGTGGTATGAATCACAACACACAGGGTGGTATGAACCACACCTCACAGGGTGGTATGAATCACAACACACAGGGTGGTATGAACCCAAACACACAGGGTGGTATGAATCACAACACACAGGGTGGTATGAACCACAACACAGGGTGGTATGAACCACAACACACAGGGTGGTATGAATCACAACACACAGGGTGGTATGAACCACAACACACCGGGTGGTATGAACCACAACACACAGGGTGGTATGAACCACAACACACAGGGTGGTATGAACCACAACACACAGGGTGGTATGAATCACAACACACAGGGTGGTATGAATCACAACACACAGGGTGGTATGAATCACAACACACAGGGTGGTATGAACCACAACACACAGGGTGGTATGAACCACAACACACAGGGTGGTATGAACCACACTACACAGGGTGGTATGAACCACAACACACAGGGTGGTATGAACCACAACACACAGGGTGGTATGAACCACAACACACAGGGTGGTATGAACCACACTACACAGGGTGGTATGAACCACAACACACAGGGTGGTATGAACCACAACACACAGGGTGGTATGAACCACAACACACAGGGTGGTATGAACCACAACACACAGGGTGGTATGAACCACAACACACAGGGTGGTATGAATCACAACACACAGGATGGTATGAACCACAACACACAGGGTGGTATGAACCACAACACACAGGGTGGTATGAACCACAACACACAGGGTGGTATGAACCACACTACACAGGGTGGTATGAACCACAACACACAGGGTGGTATGAACCACAACACACAGGGTGGTATGAACCACAACACACAGGGTGGTATGAATCACAACACACAGGGTGGTATGAACCACACTACACAGGGTGGTATGAACCACACTACACAGGGTGGTATGAACCACAACACACAGGGTGGTATGAACCACAACACACAGGGTGGTATGAACCACAACACACAGGGTGGTATGAACCACAACACACAGGGTGGTATGAACCACAACACACAGGGTGGTATGAATCACAACACACAGGGTGGTATGAATCACAACACACAGGGTGGTATGAACCACAACACACAGGGTGGTATGAACCACAACACACAGGGTGGTATGAACCACAACACACAGGGTGGTATGAACCACAACACACAGGGTGGTATGAACCACAACACACAGGGTGGTATGAATCACAACACACAGGGTGGTATGAACCACAACACACAGGGTGGTATGAACCACAACACACAGGGTGGTATGAACCACAACACACAGGGTGGTATGAACCACAACACACAGGGTGGTATGAACCACACTACACAGGGTGGTATGAACCACAACACACAGGGTGGTATGAACCACAACACACAGGGTGGTATGAACCACAACACACAGGGTGGTATGAACCACAACACACAGGGTGGTATGAATCACAACACACAGGGTGGTATGAACCACAACACACAGGGTGGTATGAACCACAACACACAGGGTGGTATGAACCACAACACACAGGGTGGTATGAACCACACTACACAGGGTGGTATGAACCACAACACACAGGGTGGTATGAACCACAACACACAGGGTGGTATGAACCACAACACACAGGGTGGTATGAACCACAACACACAGGGTGGTATGAACCACACTACACAGGGTGGTATGAACCACAACACACAGGGTGGTATGAACCACAACACACAGGGTGGTATGAATCACACTACACAGGGTGGTATGAACCACAACACACAGGGTGGTATGAACCACAACACACAGGGTGGTATGAACCACAACACACAGGGTGGTATGAACCACAACACACAGGGTGGTATGAACCACAACACAGACACTCAGGGATGAAACAAAGGCTCATATTAAGGTCTTAACGTATGATCGCTCCCCTGGGAATCTACATGTGTAAATGAGACGATGCTCCAACACCAAGTGCTGCTGTCTTTCTCTGGGCTGTTGTTTTGCTATTTTAAATAATTGACAAGGCTGTGCTAGTGAAGACAGGGACAAATCTGCTGAACTAACATCTCAGCCATAAGTGCTTGAGCACCAAACTGCTATCAATCCCCCAGCTATATAGAATGGTTACGGCGCTGACACTTCATAACTCTTATGTAACCCCCACTCGGCTCAGCAATATAACAAGTCCATTCTGTTGACATGTTTTCTTTATTGTTTCTGCGTACGTACAGAGGATGACATCTGCGTATTTGCCCTCTAGATGAAGTTACAAACTGCACTGTAATGTCAGGCCTGTGAATCACAGCTCAGGACCTATTAGCGTGGTTTCTAAAGAGAAGGATCTCTGGTTGTGGCTAACTGCCATGGTGGGAGTTAACTAAGAGACTTGCTAACTTCAATGCTGAGAGTTGTAACTAAGAGACTTGTATTTTAGTCAGAGTTACAGCTGTTAAAGCGGTCAGCCGCGGCTCTATAGTGACTGTGATCCTATATTGGGGGTGTTGGGGCAGAGCTGTGTAGCAGCAGTCCGTTCTGTCAGACTGTTGACGTCTCTGGGTGCATCCCAAATGACACCCTACTCCATATACAGTGCACTACCTTTGACCTATGGGACCTGGTCAAAAGTAGTGCACCATATAGGCAATAGGGTGCCATTTGGGATGCACCCTCTGTTTTCCCCCTCTCTCCTCTTCTCTCCTTGGGGGAACAGAGGGCTGTGTGATTGGGGCCTTGACTGGGAGCAGCAGATAGGAGACAGAGACTGTATACTACTGACTATCTATTAGCCTGACACTTGTTTTTTCTCACTTCTCTTTCCCGTTTTTGATTGCAGGCAAGTCGGGATGCAGCCCTCATTTTCAAGGCCCTGTTGCCAGCATGCTGGCGCTGTAGATGGGCAGAAGAGATAAAAACAGCTCAGGGATGCTCTCTATTCCCCCCCATTAAAACGGCAACTAAAACCCTGCTACGCTCTAGATTCCCGGAGAAAAATCCATAACTGGTATTTTATGGCCTTTCCCTTTCAGATATGCCTTTGCCTAGCTGCCTCTCCTCTAAGACCACAATGCTGTGCTGGCTGTCCATTCAGCACATACACTGAGTGTATGACATAGACTAATCAGGTGAATCCAGGTGAAGGCTATGATCCCTTATTGATGTCACCTGTTAAATCCACTTCAATCAGTGTAGATGAAGGGGTGGAGACAGGTTAAAGAAGGATTTTTAATCATTGAGACAATAAGACATGGATTGTGTATGTGTGCCATTCAGAGGGTGAATAGGCAAGACCAAAGATTGAAGTGCCTTTGAACAGGGTATGGTTTGCCAGGCACCAGTTTGTGTCAAGAACTGCAACACTGCTGGGTTTTTCACACTCAACAGTTTCCCATGTGTCAAGAATGGTCCACCACCCAAAGGACATCCAGCCAACTTACCATAACTGTGGGAAGCATTGCAGTCAACATGGGCCAGCATCCCTGTGGAACGCTTTCGACACCTTGTAGAATCCATGCCCCGACGAATTGAGACTATTCTGAGGGCAAAAGGGGGTGCTCAACTCAATATTAGGAGGCTGTTCCTAATGTTCTGTACACTCAGTGTATGTTCCCTAGTGATGGCCTTGTATCTAACATAACCCCTATTGACGATATAGCTGGGAGGAAATGGTTATCTTATCTTTACAAGACAGTTTTATCTGCACAGGAAGGTAGCTGTGTCTTTACAAGACAGTTTTATGTGCACAGGAAGGTAGCTGTGTCTTTACAAGACAGTTTTATCTGCACAGGAAGGTAGCTGTGTCTTTACAAGGCAGTGTTATCTGCACAGGAAGGTAGCTGTGTCTTTACAAGACAGTTTTATCTGCACAGGAAGGTAGCTGTGTCTTTACAAGGCAGTGTTATCTGCACAGGAAAGTAGCTGTGTCTTTACAAGACAGTTTTATCTGCACAGGAAGGTAGCTGTCTCTTTACAAGGCAGTGTTATCTGCACAGGAAGGTAGCTGTGTCTTTACAGGGCAGTGTTATATGCACAGGAAGGTAGCTGTGTCTTTACAAGGCAGTGTTATCTGCACAGGAAGGTAGCTGTGTCTTTACAAGGCAGTGTTATCTGCACAGGAAGGCAGCTGTGTCTTTACAAGACAGTTTTATCTGCACAGGAAGGCAGCTGTATCTTTACAAGGCAGTGTTATCTGCACGGGAAGGCAGCTGTGTCTTTACAAGACAGTTTTATCTGCACAGGAAGGCAGCTGTGTCTTTACAAGACAGTTTTATCTGCACAGGAAGGTAGCTGTGTCTTTACAAGACAGTTTTATCTGCACAGGAAGGTAGCTGTGTCTTTACAAGACAGTTTTATGTGCACAGGAAGGTAGATGTGTCTTTACAAGACAGTTTTATCTGCACAAGAAGGTAGCTGTGTCTTTACAAGACAGTTTTATCTGCACAGGAAGGCAGCTGTGTCTTTACAAGACAGTTTTATCTGCACAGGAAGGTAGCTGTGTCTTTACAAGACAGTTTTATCTGCACAGGAAGGTAGCTGTGTCTTTACAAGACAGTTTTATGTGCACAGGAAGGTATCTGTGTCTTTACAAGACAGTTTTATCTGCACAAGAAGGTAGCTGTGTCTTTACAAGACAGTTTTATCTGCACAGGAAGGTAGCTGTGTCTTTACAAGACAGTTTTATGTGCACAGGAAGGTAGCTGTGTCTTTACAAGACAGTTTTATCTGCACAGGAAGGTAGCTGTGTCTTTACAAGGCAGTGTTATCTGCACAGGAAGGTAGCTGTGTTTTTACAAGACAGTTTTATGTGCACAGGAAGGTAGCTGTGTCTTTACAAGACAGTTTTATCTGCACAGGAAGGTAGCTGTGTCTTTACAAGGCAGTGTTATCTGCACAGGAAGGTAGCTGTGTCTTTACAAGACAGTTTTATCTGCACAGGAAGGTAGCTGTGTCTCTACAAGACAGTTTTATCTGCACAGGAAGGTAGCTGTGTCTTTACAAGACAGTTTTATCTGCACAGGAAGGTAGATGTGTCTTTACAAGAGAGTAGCCCTGGCCTGGCACACTGGAAGGCAATTCATTATAATCCACAATGGCTGCTTTAGGATTTAGGTGATTGGAATGTAAAACAGTTAGATTACTACGGTACTCCTCTCTCTCATCCACACTACAGCAAGGGTCTTCCTTGACACACCTTTAACCCCGCAGAGAGAGAGAGAGAGAGAGAGAGAGAGAGAGAGTAGCATCATCAGTACAGGGGTCAGGGGATGACATGGCATGACACATCACTCATACAGCTACTACCCCTCCATAGTCTGACTGCACCAGCCACTACCCCCCCATAGTCTGACTGCACCAGCCACTACCCCCCCATAGTCTGACTGCACCAGGCATCCCAGCCACTACCCCCCCACAGTCTGACTGCACCAGGCATCCCATCCACTACCCCACCACAGTCTGACTCTGCATCTGGCATCCCAGCCACTACCCCCCCAATGTCTGACTTCACCAGGCATCCCATCCACTACCCCCCCACAGTCTGACTGCACCAGGCATCCCAGCCACTACCCCACCACAGTCTGACTTCACCAGGCATCCCATCCACTACCCCCCCACAGTCTGACTGCACCAGGCATCCCAGCCACTACTCCACCACAGTCTGACTGCACCAGGCATCCCAGCCACTACCCCACCACAGTCTGACTGCACCAGGCATCCCAGCCACTACCCCCCCATAGTCTGACTGCACCAGGCATCCCAGCCACTATCCCACCACAGTCTGACTGCACCAGGCATCCCAGCCACCACCCACTCTGCCACATTCCGCCCTGCCACATCCCAGACACATCCCAGCCACATCCCGCTCAGCCACATCCCACTCTGCCACATCCCGCTCAGCCACATCCCAGCCACATCCCACTCTGCCACATCCCAGCCACATCCCACTCTGCCACATCCCAGCCACATCCCGCTCAGCCACATCACAGCCACATCCCAGCCACATCCCACTCTGCCACATCCCAGCCACATCCCACTCTGCCACATCCCACTCTGCCACATCCCAGCCACAACCCACTCTGCCACATCCCAGCCACATCCCACTGTGCCACATCCCAGCCACATCCCGCTCAGCCACATCCCACTCTGCCACATCCCAGCCACATCCCACTCTGCCACATACCAGCCACATCCCACTCTGCCACATCCCACTCTGCTACATCCCAGCCACATCCCACTCAGCTCAATCCCAGCCACATCCCGCTCAGCCACATCTCAGGTAGCCCATCCCAGATAGCCCATCCCAGCCTATCCCAGCCACACCCCGCTCAGCCACATCTCATGTAGCCCATCCCAGATAGCCCATTCCAGCCTATCCCAGCCACATCCCAGGTAGGCCATCTCAGCCACATCCCAGGTAGGCCATCTCAGCCACATCCCAGGTCGGCCATCTCAGCCACATCCCAGCGTAGGCCATCTCAGCCAAATCCCAGCGTAGGCCATCTCAGCCAAATCCCAGCATAGGCCATCTCAGCCACATCCCAGGTAGGCCATCTCAGCCACATCCCAGCGTAGGCCATCTCAGGCACATCCCAGGTAGGCCATCTCAGCCACATCCCAGCGTAGGCCATCTCAGCCACATCCCAGGTAGGCCAGAAAACCAGCCCCGTCGAGGACCAGGATGTCTTGCTCCCAGACAGGCTAAACAACTTTTTTGCCCGCTTTGAGGACAATACAGTGCCACTGACACGGCCCCCTACCAAAACCTGCGGGCTCTCCTTCACTGCAGCCGAGGTGAGTAAAACATTTAAACGTGTTAACCCTCGCAAGGCTGCAGGCCCAGACGGCATTCCCAGCCGCGTCCTCAGAGCATGCGCAGACCAGCTGGCTGGTGTGTTTACGGACATATTCAATCAATCCTTATCCCAGTCTGCTGTTCCCACATGCTTCAAGAGGGCCACCATTGTTCCTGTTCCCAAGAAAGCTAAGGTAACTGAGCTAAACGACTACCGCCCCGTAGCACTCACTTCCGTCATCATGAAGTGCTTTGAGAGACTAGTCAAGGACCATATCACCTCCACCCTACCGGACACCCTAGACCCACTCCAATTTGCTTACCGACCCAATAGGTCCACAGACGACGCAATCGCAACCACACTGCACACTGCCCTAACCCATCTGGACAAGAGGAATACCCATGTGAGAATGCTGTTCATCGATTACAGCTCAGCATTTAACACCATAGTACCCTCCAAACTCGTCATCAAGCTCGAGACCCTGGGTCTCGACCCCGCCCTGTGCAACTGGGTCCTGGACTTCCTGACGGGCCGCCCCCAGGTGGTGAGGGTAGGTAACAACATCTCCACCCCGCTGATCCTCAACACTGGGGCCCCACAAGGGTGCGTTCTGAGCCCTCTCCTGTACTCCCTGTTCACCCACGACTGCGTGGCCATGCACGCCTCCAACTCAATCATCAAGTTTGCGGATGACACTACAGTGGTAGGCTTGATCACCAACAACGACGAGACGGCCTACAGGGAGGAGGTGAGGGCCCTCGGAGTGTGGTGTCAGGAAAATAACCTCATACTCAACGTCAACAAAACAAAGGAGATGATTGTGGACTTCAGGAAACAGCAGAGGGAGCACCCCCCTATCCACATCGACGGGTCAGTAGTGGAGAAGGTGGAAAGTTTTAAGTTCCTCGGTGTACACATCACGGACAAACTGAACTGGTCCACCCACACAGACAGCGTTGTGAAGAAGGCGCAGCAGCGCCTCTTCAACCTCAGGAGGCTGAAGAAATTCGGCTTGTCACCAAAAGCACTCACAAACTTCTACAGATGCACAATCGAGAGCATCCTGTCGGGCTGTATCACCGCCTGGTACGGCAACTGCTCCGCCCACAACCGTAAGGCTCTCCAGAGGGTAGTGAGGTCTGCAGAACGCATCACCAGGGGCAAACTACCTGCCCTCCAGGACACCTACACCACCCGATGTCACAGGAAGGCCATAAAGATCATCAAGGACAACAACCACCCAAGCCACTGCCTGTTCACCCCGCTATCATCCAGAAGGCGAGGTCAGTACAGGTGCATCAAAGCAGGGACCGAGAGACTGAAAAACAGCTTCTATCTCAAGGCCATCAGACTGTTAAACAGCCACCACTAACATTTAGCGGCCGCTGCCAACATACTGACTCAACTCCAGCCACTTTAAAAATGGGAATTGATGGAAATTATGTAAAAATGTACCACTAGCCACTTTAAGCAATGCCACTTAATACAATGTTTACATACCCTACATTACCCATCTCATATGTATATATACTGTACTCTATATCATCTACTGCATCTTGCCATCTTTATGCAATACATGTACCACTAGCCACTTTAAACTATGCCACTTCATGTTTACATACCCTACAGTACTCATCTCATATGTATATACCGTACTCTATACCATCTACTGCATCTGCCATGCCGTTCTGTACCACCACTCATCCATATATCTTTATGTACATATTCTTTATCCCTTACACTTGTGTGTGTGTGTAAGGTAGTAGTGTGGAATTGTTAGGTTAGATTACTGTTGGTTATTACTGCATTGTCGGAACTAGAAGCACAAGCATTTCGCTACACTCGCATTAACATCTGCTAACCATGTGTATGTGACTAATAAAATTTGATTTGATTTGATTTGATTTGATCTCAGCCACATCCCAGGTAGGCCATCTCAGCCACATTCCAGCGTAGGCCATCTCAGCCAAAACCCAGCGTAGGTCATCTCAGCCAAATCCCAGCATAGGCCATCTCAGCCACATTCCAGCGTAGGCCATCTCAGCCACATCCCAGCATAGGCCATCTCAGCCACATCCCAGCATAGGCCATCTCAGCCACATTCCAGCGTAGGCCATCTCAGCCACATCCCAGCATAGGCCATCTCAGCCACATTCCAGCGTAGGCCATCTCAGCCACATTCCAGCGTAGGCCATCTCAGCCACATTCCAGCGTAGGCCATCTCAGCCACATCCCAGCATAGGCCATCTCAGCCACATTCCAGCGTAGGCCATCTCAGCCAAATCCCAGCGTAGGCCATCTCAGCCACATCCCAGGTAGGCCATCTCAGCCAAATCCCAGCATAGGCCATCTCAGCCACATCCCAGCGTAGGCCATCTCAGCCAAATCCCAGCATAGGCCATCTCAGCCACATCCCAGCGTAGGCCATCTCAGCCAAATCCCAGCATAGGCCATCTCAGCCACATCCCAGCGTAGGCCATCTCAGCCACATCCCAGCATAGGCCATCTCAGCCACATCCCAGCATAGGCCATCTCAGCCACATCCCAGCATAGGCCATCTCAGCCACATCCCAGCATAGGCCATCTCAGCCAAATCCCAGCATAGGCCATCTCAGCCACATTCCAGCGTAGGCCATCTCAGCCACATTCCAGCGTAGACCATCTCAGCCACATTCCAGCGTAGGCCATCTCAGCCACATCCCAGCGTAGGCCATCTCAGCCACATCCCAGGTAGGCCATCTCAGCCACATTCCAGGTAGGCCATCTCAGCCACATTCCAGCGTAGGCCATCTCAGCCACATCCCAGCGTAGGCCATCTCAGCCACATTCCAGCGTAGGCCATCTCAGCCACATTCCAGGTAGGCCATCTCAGCCACATTCCAGCGTAGGCCATCTCAGCCACATCCCAGCGTAGGCCATCTCAGCCACATCCCAGGTAGGCCATCTCAGCCACATTCCAGGTAGGCCATCTCAGCCACATTCCAGCGTAGGCCATCTCAGCCACATCCCAGCGTAGGCCATCTCAGCCACATCCCAGCGTAGGCCATCTCAGCCACATCCCAGCGTAGGCCATCTCAGCCACATCCCAGCATAGGCCATCTCAGCCACATCCCAGCGTAGGCCATCTCAGCCAAATCCCAGCATAGGCCATCTCAGCCACATCCCAGCCTATCCCAGCCATGGCTCCTGTGTTCTTCACCAAGTACAGGCCTAATTCACACCCTTATCTTCAGCCGCACAAAACAGCACCTGGCACCTCCATTGTGTGTGTGTGCTGCCCAGTGTTGGCGATGCCAAGGTCTTAATCAACCACTCTCAAACAGGCACCTATTGGACCAATGTTAGCGCTTGCCAGCACTGAAGAGCAAGGCTTGTTGGAAGAGGAAAACATGGGCAAATGTCAAGGACCCAATTCTCATTCAGAGTATACACACATGCAGAGAGTCTCTGTGCCAGGAATAGATTTAACTCCAATGTTGGATGACTTAAAAGCACATTGAGATGTGCTCGAAGCTAGCAACCCACATTCTGTGTGATACCGGCCAGATGTCAGAATATGTGTAGAGGTCAATTAAGATAGGTGATTCCATGTCGTTCTGTCTCCATAGTCTGAGCTTTGTTAAGGTCAACAAAGACATTGTGCTAAATTACTGAATCTAAAACCTGCTTTAAAACAATTGGGGGGATTTAAATACAGAAAAGATTTGGGATTAGAGAGAACAGACTTTGGCCCATATTCTGTAATGACTACTATTCCATCAGCCACAATGCCCTGTCCTTAACATACGACTGATTCCTCTCCCTAGTTAACGCTCTGATGTACAACTACAAACAATCCACTTGTCCTCCTCAAGCCATTATGCAAGACAGTCTGGAGCCAGTATCTCATCATTCCTCTCTTCAAATATTAACCACTTGAAGAAAACTCTTTCTGCTGCAGTCCAAGAACATTCATTCTATTCTGTACCTGAGATCAAACCACACTCTCTTTAAACAAACCCGACAACTCATTACGTTTTAGTCATAGAACCGGACAAGAGCCCAAACAGGACTCAGATTGGTATCTCACAACTAATAATCTCTAGTCATTTTGGTGCCCATTCTCCTAGTTGGAAGCTTGAGTGGGAGTGTGTGTGGAGAGAGAGAGTGCTGTATAACAGCAGTATGATAAGCCACTCCGTGAATACATTACAGCAGCACTGTTAGTCTGCACAGGCTGGGGCCTTTCGTTAAGCTGAACACCCACCGGCCCCTCACAGCCACAGGCTGGGGCCTTTCGTTAAGCTGAACACCCACCGGCCCCTCACAGCCACAGGCTGGGGCCTTTCGTTAAGCTGAACACCCACCGGCCCCTCACAGCCACAGGCTGGGGCCTTTCGTTAAGCTGAACACCCACCGGCCCCTCACAGCCACAGGCTGGGGCCTTTCGTTAAGCTGAACACCCACCGGCCCCTCACAGCCACAGGCTGGGGCCTTTCGTTAAGCTGAACACCCACCGGCCCCTCACAGCCACAGGCTGGGGCCTTTCGTTAAGCTGAACACCCACCGGCCCCTCACAGCCACAGGCTGGGGCCTTTCGTTAAGCTGAACACCCACCGGCCCCTCACAGCCACAGGCTGGGGCCTTTCGTTAAGCTGAACACCCACCGGCCCCTCACAGCCACAGCCGGTGCCCCCACAGAGCTAAGAACACATATAACACTCCTCCTAACATATTCACACCGCACTTTACAGCCACTCAGACGGGCCTGTCACAGCACCCTGCCTTATTAAGGGAAGGGAAGTACGGGGGAGACGAGAGCTATTTGAGTTAGAGAGTAGGAGGAGGGCATAGTCAGAGAGAAGGCTAGGAGAGGAGAGGAGGAAAGGAGAGGACGAGAGGAGAGAGTAGTTTCTGCATTTAGAAGATTGGTTTGTGTTTTTCATGGTTTGAATTCCCTGCTGACTGTTTTAAATTTAGCCAAGAATCCCAGTATATAAACTATCATTTTGGAGCCATTGTGAAATTGCATTACGGTAGACTACCACTGGAGACTGAATTAGCCCATTGTTTTCAAGTCAACCATCTTGGGATAAATGAGGTTTGAATGTGACATGGATGGAGTGGGAGATTAACTAGGGGCATGATAAACAAGATGAATCGATGCGAGAAGTCACAATCGGTACTCAGTGAATGTCACATACTGTATGAGACCTGTGTGTGTCAGTGTATTTGTGTGCATATCTGCATGTGTGTGGTTCGTAATATGTTTGTATTATGTAAGCATTCTGCATGTCTCTATCTTGTCACTATAGGCTTCCAACCCCACAAGGTGAATCCAAACCCCCCACCTCTGCATCTTTCCCTAGTGTTGAGTCTTTTCATCTTGTTGTGGAAGTGCTAACTCTCAATGCCAAAAGGGCAGACAGATGCCCCGGGCCGGAGGGGAGCTGCTGTCCCTGAATCTCTGTCCTCAGCACACAAAGGTGATGTCGCCTGGGGAATAGGGCTCAGTACGGGAAGAGCTGTCAAGAGTAACAGGAGAACACCTGGGATTACTGTCAACTGCCTACAGGGCAGTCTCCTCCTTTTCCTCTGTCCCTCCCTTCTCTCCCGTCTATCTACCTCCCCTCCTCTCCCCTGTCTCAGAACATCTATGGCATGGCCATTTACATTGACCTTTAAACTCCAATTAGCCACTTAATGAGAAATGAATTATGAATATTCCAAAAACCAACAGGGCTTAAGTTGCTTGTCTCTTTCACCTCATTATCATCCGCTAATGCCTGGCCCTGCATCACATTTCCATTACAAAGGCAGGGAAATTATGTTTACTGAAGACTCAGGTGAATCTAAAGGGCAAACTGAGATAGGGGAGAATTTTGTAGATTTGTTTTCCGCTTCTGCTCACAGTTAAAATAATACTGTGGATTAAATAATTCCAGAAAACTCTTCAGACTGCATTACCAGGAGACTGTCTGACTTTATACTGTAGGAATAGAACATCCACTTTTGGAAGCCATGCAGAGCCCTCTGCCCTAATCTGGTGTGAAATGGTTGACAAGGAAGCGCGAAAATGGCTTCCGGAGTATCAACAGTTCATTAAATAAGTGAAATGCATACCAGTCAGAGCTGCTATCGTCACAAACACACACACACACACACACACACACACACACACACACACACACACACACACACACACACACACACACACACACACACACACACACACACACACACACACACACACACACACACACACACACACACACACACACACACACACACACACACATAAACAAACTCACACTCTCTCTGTAATTATTTGTCATCCTCTGTTAAGTGTCATGTTGTTGAATAGTGCCAAAGGCTTCCATGGTAACAACATCATGTATCGGCCCTATGATTGGATGAATCTCCTTTTGCTAAATGAGGTGTTTGGCATGCACTGCCAGAGTCAGAGGTGTGTAGGATAGCAGTCTACTGATTGAGCCTCAGCTCTCCAATGAGAGGTAATACTCTGTCAACTACCTGAGATGCAGTCTCATATGGACAGGTTCAGATAGGCTACAAATAGACAAATCCGTCTGCTCGAAATGTATTGATTGCCCTACCCTGATTTGTATGCTAAAAAGGGGAGATTAGAGAATCGATGTGTGTGTATGAGTGTGCATTGGCGAATGTGTGTGTCTGTGTGTGTTATTTCGATTTTGGGATTTTATCAACCTTTTAAAATCAACCTCATCAACAGAGACAGGAAGAGAGTCTTAAAATAGACATTTTTAAACAAGCGTCAGATTATGATTGGCAACAACGTTCTCACCCTGGATTCACTTCCTGTTTTTCAGGCAGCTTAGAAAGATTTAAGGCATCAGTCTTTACGTTTTGGCTCTACTCTATATTCTCCTCTGTACTCCTCTTTACCCAGCCCTACTGATACCTAGCCCACAATCACAGGAATACTTTGCTTCACAATAAATTGTAATGCAATCATGACAACATGTTAGGAGAATATTATGTTCTATTCAAATGGCCTCTTTAAATATAAGTCACAGAACAAGTTCCCTCATTTAGTCTGGCTGTCTGAATGTTCTCCACACATAAAGTGACAGAGGGGTATTTAGAGTCAGATACTGTGCTGTGTAAATCCATGGTGATATCAAATCAGTGTTTTGAGGAGGCTTTGCCTCAGGGTACTGTCTATGTGATTTCAGCTCTGGCCAGACTGCTGTTTGTCCTTCAGTGACAATGACAGACATAAATTCCCCCTGACTGTGAGTCTAGACCTCTGCTGAAGGTATCTAGAATGGTGACTGGGGACATCCAGGAGATGATATTATCTCTGGGTGACACATCTCTGGGTGAAAAACCATCTCTGACAGACAGATAGTCATGGAGGGCCTCTTGATGCCTGAGAGGTTGATAGTTGGTTATTTGATCAGCTTGTCTCCCTAGTGCTGCTGAGAGCTGACTGAGTGGAAGCTGTAAGGCTGAGCTGAGTTCCCTAGCACCCACACACTGAACCCTGGGAGTAGGCAGGGCAGGGCTAGAGACTGAGAGCTGACTGACTGGGGCCACAGGTGTTTTTCTTAGTCCTTTACATTGTGTTCCACTGGGCTCATTATTGGTAAATCCTCTCTGTTGTCCCCTCCACCATGCACTGCCTGTACTGGAAAACAACAGGGCCAACTCAATAGGCAATGTGCTACTACTCTGGCACGTAATTAGAGATGATTTACAGAGAGTGATTATTCTATGTTACAAAGTTTGATTGCTCAAACAATTATCTCTGTATATGCTGTGGTGATGGAGCTGAATGATGAAGGAAGCGTTGGGCTTTTGTTTGTCTTAGATGCTGTATTTGAGAGGGAGAATGATCACAATTTTCCAATAATTAGCATACATTCAAAAACAGAGTACAGTTAGGCTAGATCTGCAATGTTTTGTACTCTCAAAGTACATTCGTTACAGTATCTGAGTCTGAGCTGTGCTTTATGTTGATGCAGACACATTTCCCAATGAGATATTTTGCAACAACCTTGTCAATCTGAATCTGAATGTCTTCTTTATGCCGAGGATGAACACAAATGAAAAGTACAAACTAACATGACTGGGGAAACCTGTGGGTATAGTGAATACAGAATGTCAATGGACACGGGTGTGTGTGTGTGCGTGTGCGTGTGTGTGTGTGTGTGTGTGTGTGTGTGTGTGTGTGTGTGTGTGTGTGTGTGTGTGTGTGTGTGTGTGTGTGTGTGTGTGTGTGTGTGTGTGTGTGTGCCTGTGTGAGCGTGAGTGTGTGCGTGTGTGGATGTAGGTGAGTGGGTGAGATTGTGAATGTGTAGAGACAGGAAAGTCTCAAAATGGCCAAGGAAAGCCTGTATCCAGCCCCCCTATAAGCCTGAGTGACATGCACCAGCAATTATAGCACATCATAGCAGGGTATATACAGTCGACATCACACCTCCCTCTATCTATCGCAGCACTACTCTGACACATCTCCCTAGTCTCTGTTCCATGGATGACTGGGTATGGAGAGAGAGGAGAGAGAGGGGGGGGGGGAGAAAGGGAGAGACAGAAAAAGAGAGACAGAGAGATAAATCCAGAGACAGACAGACAGACAGACAGACAGACAGACAGACAGACAGACAGACAGACAGACAGACAGACAGACAGACAGACAGACAGACAGACAGACAGACAGACAGACAGACAGACAGACAGACAGACAGACAGACAGAAAAAGAGAGACAGAGCGATAGAGACAGAGACAGACAGCGAGAGATGGTATAACCTGCATAGTAATCAGAACCCACCAGCTGCGACACTGCAACCCAGGGAAGCAGGGAAAGGTAACAGACCACTAGCACTGAGCAAGAGGGCCACACACACAGGGATTAGTGATAGGGACAGAAACCAAAAACAGTGACAGCAGACTCAGACACACATGCTGTTCACACACAGATAGGACTGGCATGGCACACCTGCATCACTTTGCATACATAGACAATGTACTGCACGCCTAGACAGAGAACATTTCCACATCATGTCGGCTTATTGACCAGACTTACTTTGGATTCCATACAACATCAACAGAACTCAGATCAGGTTGGTAGGCTTACTAATCTGGTGCAGCTACATACAAATCATCCATTGGTTGAAAAAAGGTGTGTAATGCCAATAACCATGATGCCCTGTTCAGGTCTAGTCCATTACTTGGTAGTCAGTCTCATAAGGCCATCCTTCCTAATCTTGTCTCGTTAACTCAACTATTGGAACAGAAGCCAGGGATTCTGATGCTAATCACATGGTAATAATTACACAGCTAGTCACGACTTCTCGTCAACCTGAGGAGTGTTTCTGCTGTCACCGTGTCACTCCACACTCTCAGTTACTCACTTTGAATGGGAAATGTGTCACACACCAAATGTCAGGCCGGATGCATCAGCCAGGCTCCCCACAATGTGTTGTTCCAGGCACATATCTCAAACCCACCAAAGAACCTCTGAATTGTTTCCGTAAAAGCTTGCTGATGCCTCATCGACAGTCTATTCTGACTGGAGGGATTTTGGCATACTGTGAAATCTATATATTTTCCATGAACTTTCATGACACATCATCCCCCAAACCCAATATCTCAAATGAAGAACTACAGTAGTTACCATGACTTCAAAAGCAAGAAAGCATATTCAAGAGTAATTATTTAAATTGTCATTACATTTTATTGCAAATGTACATTTGCAATAAAATAATTGTATGTTTCTTGGCCAAACAATTATATTTCTCCAGCTATCCAAACTAACTTGGTCATTCTTGTAAAGTATTAATGCCATACATGTTATGTGAACTGTTCTCATTGTGGGTTAGTATCCTGCACAGCAAATACGGCTGTAAAGTGTACCACAGTAATAGCCACTCAATGACCATGAGAAGCATTTACATGACCATGAAAAAGGCAGCTGACAGACAGTATGCAGAGTGGCCTGGTGTTCAGTCATACATTATACACTAAAACACTGTTCTAACTAACTCAGAGTTAAACTACATATGTAGGATCTTAATTTGATCACCATGTTGCAGGATAAAATGTAAAACTTGTGTTATATTTGAGGTTCAAAAAGGCTTCTGAAGTTTGTAATTTTCCCTTTGAAATTTGACTTGATTTTCACTTACGAAAAATGTCCATGAATAATAATCCACATAATAATTCACATTTCCTGTTGCTGCAGGAATATTTTCCTGTAGAAAACTGACTCAAATGAAGATCCTACATCTGTAACCTCCTGTTTAGTGTGGATGGGGTACTCCATCTCCAGACTCAACAGTGAGTTCCTAGCTAATCTATTTCTAAGAGTCTGTTCAGTTCATGATAATGGTCAGGGTACTTGAAGAACAGACATTTAGTTACTGGCTATGTGAGTTCATCATTGAGATGTCACATCTCCAACCCTGGATCAATAATCAATCTGATGATGACTGTCAGGGAGAGCTACAGTAGTGCTGCATGCATTAAAGGAGTTGAGAACAATACATAGGCAGTGACACATAGTTGAAAGCCAAACAGTGGCCTTTTATTGATGCTGGGTGAAATGAGGGGCACCATTTTGTCAGAAGTATAATGAAGAAAGATTTTAGAAATTATCTTTCTTCAATTGCATAATCTTCATATTGAAACAATCAAAGGAGTCAAATGATCAAGAGAGCAAAACATCAGAAAGATTACATCAAAACTAACAGACCAATTACAATGGTATTACTATGGCATTAACATTGCTTTGTCCATTGCTACTCATTGCAACAAATTCAATGAGAATATGGAAATCGTGTGTGTGGTGTGTGTGTGTGTGTGTGTGTGTGTGTGTGTGTGTGTGTGTGTGTGTGTGTGTGTGTGTGTGTGTGTGTGTTGAATGACAGGGGGATAGACAGAGTTCAATTTGTGTGCATGTGTGGTCAGGTCGTGCCATTGTCAGCATAACTCAATGTTTGAATTCTATGTAGTCCTCAATCACTATACAAAGTCAATGTAAGAGGAACATATTTTTTCTGCTTATTGACCACCAAAAAATACCCTCCATGAAGCCGTATGCAGTGCCTGTCTTGTCCGTATCACCTAGCCAGCCCTAGATCAATGCCCATGAATGAAATAACCAGAGCGCACATAATGCTTATCCGAGAGACAGAGACCGGGCACAACTCATAAACTGCACTGCGGCATCAGCCGTTAATATCAAGTATACTATTCGTGATAGGCCTATGTCTGAATATTTCATTCCTGCCAGGCTCGCGCACACAGGGTTTAATGTTATGCAAATCTGGAAACCATGTCATCGTCGCAATAAATTGTCACGTTCTCGCTCAATACCTGCAAGAATCATTAGCCTACCATGCTGGTGTATCATCATAACATATTTTTCATCACCGATAGCAGCAGACATGATAACACCTGGTAGTCAACTAAGCATTTGCGCACTACTCAGTGGAGGAAAATTCATGGTGAATTTACGGAACAAGCACAGGGTGTTGTTGGCACAATAATAACTCATTGCTGCCAGTCGGATTGATGATGATAAAAAGTTCAAGCACACTTACCCCCTTTGAACATGGTGGAAGATTTATGTCGTCCTCAGTCTTTTGAAAATCATCTATTCTTGTATTCCAGACCAAACGTGCGCTCTCTAGTTTCGAAGTTATCAAAATAAAAGTTTAAAATGTTTATTTGTTTTATGATGGGTCTAATGTAGCTCCTCTTGTCACCGTGCCGTCCAGCCAAAACATTCAGTTGTGATATATAAAATTGTCAACGAACGTTAGTCTCCTCTCATCCCTTTGAGTAGGCTGGTCTATGGGACGGATCTTTTCAAGCAGGATTTGGAAAATACGCAAGGGTAACGTTACGCATTGCGAAGAAATGCATTGAAAATGTCCTTTCAAAAGCAAAATAACTCTGGTGTTCGGCTTGTGAGATGCCCCTTACAGATCGTTTCAATCCTTGATAACCATCATTTTTACACTCACTTTAAATGAACGCAAAACATCTATCACCATGTTTTGGGCAAAACGACTGTGCTCACAGCCTGTCTCCAAATAGAGAGTTAATAATTTTAAAAGGGCAATCTAAATTCCTTCTCGAACGAAGTCGGATGGATCATATCATATTCGTTCAAATCTTTCATTAACAGAAGTTATTTAGATTCACATTTCGTCTCTGAAGTCGGATTAGGCGCTGGGTCCTCAAATCCTGATTAAAAACGTGGACTTTGATGAGTTTCGTTCCGTATAAACCCCTCCAATAATATATTCCGGCGCTTTCCCGTAGTGTTTGGGAACTGCAGTAATATTCCTGCCGTTCTCCGGTCTTATCTGTGAGGACCTTTCAATTTACGCCTCTCCCTCAGAGAATGTAGACTTCGCCATTCTGCGCTCAATGTAGACTACAAAAAGTAGAGCTGTGGGTCCACTCTGGCTCATCATTGCACCCTCTCGGTCCGTCTCTATGTAAGCTCGTTCCGTTATCTACGGTGTCTGCTGGCAAAGTCTGACATTTCAGCACTCCACTTGAAGGGAAAACATTACAATTATCTTATTATTACCTACATTCCAATTTCGTGTTTAGAGGGCAATGTTATTCACATAAATGAACAGTGTCAAATAAAACACACAATAACTTATGTAACTCAATTTAATAGCTTGTTTTCTTCAAATCTGTTAGCCTAATCAGTAAGATCCTTCATTTGCTGCAGGCTCTGAGAGATGGTGGAATTTGGTTTAGAAAAGTGGCCATGACCACTAGTGTGCCAATTCCTTGGCCATCTCTCTTTCAGGGAAACATTTGTAGCTTAGTTAATATGTTTTTATATTTTGGTAAGAGCACAGTGTAGACCTGCTTAACCTTTAATGATGCTGGCTGTTTATCTGTCATCCAATTGGCCCAGAGCACACTAGTCCTAAATCAGATAGGGTTGTTACTGAAAACAGGATGATGTGATGGGGACAATTTCTCAACTAATATTTGAAGAAAATAAATGGTGTTATTGATATTTCTTACTGATAGCTAAGGTGTAATACTGTGAAAGGCCTATTCAAGATTTCATGAGAATTTACATTTAAAGATCTCAGGCTTCAAGGTTCCAAGATTAGAGCTAATACAATTAGATACGGGGTAATGGTTTCACATGGCTAGGGAGGATGTGCATGGCAATCAATAGAAATAACAACAAGTATAATGACCTAAACCTAATGTATATGAAGTTACCTAAACATTTGAATGAAATGTATTTCCTGGCAGAGAGCACAGTGAGATTCAGGGTGGTGAATATAGACCATAGAATTAGAATGATCCTTCTATGGTACAGATGGCCAGCTGCTAGATCTTTGAAGGTGGAGGCCAGCACAGTACTGTATGTGTTGTGTTGCTGTGTGTGTACTGTGCTGCTGGTGCCCTGTGCCATAGTGGGGCTGTGATGGTAGTTTTCCCAGGAGGAGAGACTTTCACAGCCAATTAGTCTCAATGGTTACTGTTGCTATGGTAAGAGGACTCATAACAATGGTTGCAGATAGAAGATAACACTGTATCTAGTGAGGATCATGAACCTTCCCACTGGCCACACACTGGTTTAATCAACATTGTTCAATGAAATTACGTTGAACCAACGTTGAATAGACGTTGAATTGATGCCTGTGCCCAATTGGTTGTGACCCTACTTAGAACTACAACTATGCAACACAATTAATGGAAGACTTACTTCAATAGCATGGAAGAAAATGCAACAGCAAGCAGGCTTCAATTGTCATAAACATTTTCTTTCAAGAAATGTAGCTTGCTGTAGGCCTATTTTACATACTAAAGTATATGTAGGCCTACAGAGATGCATACACTTGAGACAACAACACTGTAAGAAAGAAGAAAGCAACAGGAAACATGGGAAAGGTTGTTGCTAAATAAGGCAGTGTCATTTTCACGGCAGCTATCTCAATCCTCTCAATTCTTGTAGGCATGATATTTTGTGAGTCATTTCTGTCCCTTCCCTATCTCATTCATAGCCAAATTCTAACTGAACAGCAATGGCACAGACAGGAGGTGAAAATTAATGGGATCTAGTCATACAGATGTAGGATCTTAATTTGATCACCTTTGTGTTGCTGAGAATTTTCCTGCAAGGCAGGAAATGGAAACTTGTAGTGTATTTTAGTTTTAAAAGAGCTTCTAAAGTTTGTTGATTTGTCCTAACGAAAAATGTATCAACCCATACAAAAATGTCCATTATAATCCACATAATATTTCAAATTTCCTGTTGGATTATTTTCCTGCAGTGCAGTAGCAAATTGGCTCAAATTAAGATCCTACATCTGTAACTTCTGATGGAGCGAGAGAAGATACCAGTATGCATACAAAAGATTGAGTTGATAATGTTGCTAAGAATGAAGGTTACTGTTAATTAAATAAAAATAACATATTTTCTATTCCATTCTGAACAAATGCAACATTTTCTATCAATTCGTGTCAATAGAGATTCAGAACCGGCAGGTGCCTAGTGGTTATAGAGTTGGACTAGTAACCGAAAGGTTGCAAAATCGAATCCCCGAGCTCACAAGGTACACATCTGTCGTTCTGCCCCTGAACAAGGCAGTTAACCCACTGTTCCTAGGCCGTCATTTAAAAAAATAATTTGATCTTAACTGACTTGCCTAGTTAAATAAAGGTAATATAAAAAAAAAACACGGACAGCGATGCACTGCTCGATTATCTCACATCGATTGTTCCGCCTGCAACGATGGTACTCTGCAATTGATTACTGGCACCTTTCTGGCTCCCCTGAAAACATGGCGGCGCCCACTGTCGAAACGCAAGTCGTTCCAGCTAAAAAACGAACCGGTAATTATGAATCTCTTATATTAATGCTATCACACAATACTTAACCGAGTACGTGGTGTATGGGACATGCTTTTAACAAAAACATTATACATTGCCACCATGAATAAGGAATTATGACGCAGATACAACTAGCGACTAGCTAATGCTAATAACAAGGAAAGCTGACTCAAATGGTTTGAAAGAGTGATTAGCTAGCTAACTTCTGAAATATATTAAACATAATAGAAGATGTGTTTAAATATCTTTAAGGTCCAGGAACTAACCTTTAGCCAGTTAATCACCAGACACTTTCGCCCATGCGCAATTAGGCAAAGAGGTTACCTACCAGGTAGTCTGGCGGGGCCACCCTTGACAGACCAGGTCACTGTATTAAACCTAAATAAATAACCAATAATGCTTGAGGCATCCTTTACAGCAGGGATCATCAACTAGATTCAGCCACAGGCCGATTTTCTCTTGAGCAGATGGTCAAGGGCTGGATCATAATTACAAATTATGTGTAGACTGCAAATTGATCATAAGAAGCCCAAACATATTTATTATTTGACTAAAACATAATAATTTAAAACCTTGCTTACATTTGTATACAATAACATACAGTATATCGCTACTACTCTGGAACAGATTTCCAAAATAAAAATCACTTGCGGCTGATTTGCTGGTGTTTTTACAGTCTTTTATGACCAACAAATAAACACCCCAAAAATAACTTTAAACAAATCAATCCGGCCCTCGTGCCACTAGTTGGGGAACCCTGCTTAACATTAGGTTGCTCTTAGTTATGCTATAATAACATATAAACTACAACAACATTGTATTAACTTGTTGTTATAGTGACTGGATTATCATAGCATATGGAGGTGAGTGGTTTTTGTAATGAGGCATATACAAGAGGAATAGGGATTGTGCAATTACTAAAACAATATGTAACAACTCGTATATAAGAGCAACTTAATGTAAAGTATTACCAATAATCATAACAGACTATGCCCCTACACCGTATTTGATCTGAAGCCTCCTGTCTTGTATGTATTTGTCAACTATCTCCCACAGTAAAATTACTTGATTCTTACCCTAGTACGAGGACCACGGCGGGTGGCCAATCAAATTCCTGATGAAATCCTGCAAGACCCAGAGTTACAGCAGGCTATCCGCGCTCTGCCTGCAAATTACAACTTTGAGATCCACAAGACAGTCTGGCGGGTGAGACAGGCCATGTCTAAGAGAGGTAAGCGCAGAATAGACCTATTCATTAAATTTCTACTATCTATTAGGCTTGGATACTATACTCTATAAGGCTAGGTTAATATATTTCTTACACTATTACCTTACTGGAAAAGACTATTCAGGTGTGTCTATCAGTTCCTGACTAATGTATTGCTATTGGGTTGTGATGGTGATGAGAGGGGTTATTGGGTTGTATGGTGATGAGAGGGGTTATTGGGTTGTATGGTGATGAGAGGGGCTATTGGGCTGTGATGGTGATGAAGTGTTATTGGATTGTGATGTTGATGAGGGGTGAGGTGTTATTGGGTTGTGATGTTGATGAGGTGTTATTGGGTTGTGATGTTGATGAGGTGTTATTGGGTTGTGATGTTGATGAGGGATGAGGTGTTATTGGGTTGTGATGTTGATGAGGTGTTATTGGGTTGTATTGGTGATGAGGTGTTGGGTTGTATTGGTGATGAGGTGTTGTTGGGTTGTGATGTTGATGAGGTGTTATTGGGTTGTGATGGTGATGATAGGTGTTATTGGGTTGTGATGTTGATGAGGTGTTATTGGGTTGTGATGAGGGGTTATTGGGTTGTGATGAGGGGTTATTGGGTTGTGATGGTGATGAGGTGTTATTGGGTTGTGATGGTGATGAGGGGTTATTGGCTTGTGATGTTGATGAGGGGTTATTGGCTTGTGATGTTGATGAGGGGTTATTGGCTTGTGATGTTGATGAGGGGTTATTGGCTTGTGATGTTGATGAGGGGTTATTGGCTTGTGATGATGATGAGGGGTTATTGGCTTGTGATGTTGATGAGGGGTTATTGGCTTGTGATGGTGATGAGGGGTTATTGGGTTGTGATGTTGAGGGATGAGGTGTTATTGGGTTGTGATGTTGATGGATGAGGTGTTATTGGGTTGTGATGTTGATGAGGGGTTATTGGGGTGTGATGTTGATGTGGGGTTATTGGGTTGTGATGTTGATGAGGGGTTGTGATGTTGATGAGGGGTTGTGATGTTGATGAGGGGTTGTGATGTTGATGAGGGGTTGTGATGTTGATGAGGGGTTGTGATGTTGATGAGGGGTTATTGGGTTGTGATGTTGATGAGGGGTTATTGGGTTGTGATGTTGATGAGGGGTTATTGGGTTGTGATGTTGATGAGGGGTTATTGGGTTGTGATGTTGATGAGGTGTTATTGGGTTGTGATGTTGATGAGGGATGAGGTGTTATTGGGTTGTGATGGTGATGAGGTGTTATTGGGTTGTGATGTTGATGAGGGATGAGGTGTTATTGGGTTGTGATGTTGATGAGGGTTTATTGGGTTGTATTGGTGATGAGGTGTTGTTGGGTTGTGATGTTGTTGGGTTGTGATGTTGATGAGGGGTTATTGGGTTGTGATGAGGTGTTGTTGGGTTGTGATGTTGTTGGGTTGTGATGTTGATGAGGGGTTATTGGGTTGTGATGTTGATGAGGGGTTATTGGGCTGTGATGTTGATGAGGGGTTATTGGGTTGTGATGGTGATGAGGGGTTATTGGGTTGTGATGGTGATGCGGGGTTATTGGGTTGTGATGGTGATGAGGAGTTATTGGGTTGTGATGGTGATGAGGGGTTATTGGGTTGTGATGGTGATGAGGGGTTATTGGGTTGTGATGGTGATGAGGGGTTATTGGGTTGTGATGTTGATGAGGGGTTATTGGGTTGTGATGTTGATGAGGGGTTATTGGGTTGTGGTGTTGATGAGGGTTTGTGATGTTGATGAGGGGTTGTGATGTTGATGAGGGGTTGTGATGTTGATGAGGGGTTATTGGGTTGTGATGTTGATGAGGTGTTATTGGCTTGTGAATGTTGATGAGGGGTTATTGGCTTGTGATGTTGATGAGGTGTTATTGGCTTGTGATGTTGATGAGGTGTTATTGGGTTGTGATGTTGATGAGGGGTTATTGGGTTGTGATGTTGATGAGGGGCTGTGATGTTGATGAGGGGTTATTGGGTTGTGATGTTGATGAGGGGTTATTGGGTTGTGATGTTGATGAGGTGTTATTGGGTTGTGATGTTGATGAGGTGTTATTGGGTTCTGATGTTGATGAGGGATGAGGTGTTATTGGGTTGCGATGTTGATGAGGGATGAGAGGTTATTGGGTTGTGATGTTGATGAGGTGTTGTTGGGTTGTGATGTTGATGAGGGGTTATTGGGTTGTGATGAGGTGTTATTGGGTTGTATTGGTGATGAGGTGTTGTTGGGTTGTGATGGTGATGAAGGGTTGTTGGGTTGTGATGTTGATGAAGGGTTATTGGGTTGTGATGAGGTGTTATTGGGTTGTATTGGTGATGAGGTGTTATTGGGTTGTGATGTTGATGAGGTGTTGTTGGGTTGTGATGTTGATGAGGTGTTATTGGGTTGTGATGTTGATGAAGGGTTGTTGGGTTGTGATGTTGATGAGGGGTTATTGGGTTGTGATGTTGATGAGGGGTTATTGGGTTGTGATGGTGATGAGGGGTTATTGGGTTTTGATGGTGACGAGGTGTTATTCGGTTGTGATGGTGATGAGGTGTTATTGGGTTGTGATGGTGATGAGGGGTTATTGGGTTGTGATGGTGATGAGGGGTTATTGGGTTGTGATGTTGATGAGGGGTTATTGGGTTGCGATGTTGATGAGGGGTTATTGGGTTGCGATGTTGATGAGGGGTTATTGGGTTGTGATGTTGATGAGGGGTTGTGATGTTGATGAGGTGTTATTGGCTTGTGAATGTTGATGAGGGGTTATTGGCTTGTGATGTTGATGAGGGATGAGGGGTTATTGGCTTGTGATGTTGATGAGGTGTTATTTGGTTGTGATGTTGATGAGGTGTTATTGGGTTGTGATGTTGATGAGGGGTTATTGGGTTGTGATGTTGATGAGGGGCTGTGATGTTGATGAGGGGTTATTGGGTTGTGATGTTGATGAGGTGTTATTGGGTTGTGATGTTGATGAGGGATGAGGTGTTATTGGGTTGCGATGTTGATGAGGGATGAGGTGTTATTGGGTTGTGATGGGGTGTTGTTGGGTTGTGATCTTGATGAAGGGTTGTTGGGTTGTGATGTTGATGAGGGGTTATTTGGTTGTGATGATGATGAGGGTTGAATTGTTATTGGGTTGTGATGGTGATGAGGGGTTATTGGGTTGTGATGGTGATGAGGTGTTATTGGGTTGTGATGGTGTTGAGGTGTTATTGGGTTGTGATGTTGATGAGGTGTTATTGGGTTGTGATGTTGATGAGGTGTTATTGGGTTGTGATGTTGATGAGGTGTTATTGGGTTGTGATGGTGATGAGGTGTTATTGGGTTGTGATGGTAATGAGGGGTTATTGGGTTGTGATGATGATGTGTTATTGGGTTGTGATGGTGATGAGGTGTTATTGGGTTGTGATGGTGATGAGGTGTTATTGGGTTGTGATGTTGATGAGGTGTTATTGGGTCGTGATGTTGATGAGGGATGAGGTGTTATTGGGTCGTGATGTTGATGAGGGATGAGGTGTTATTGGGTTGTGATGTTGATGAGGGGTTATTGGGTTGTATTGGTGATGAGGTGTTATTGGGTTGTGATGAGGTGTTATTGGGTTGTGATGAGGTGTTATTGGGTTGTGATGTTGATGAGGGGTTATTGGGTTGTGATGTTGATGAAGGGTTGTTGGGTTGTGATGTTGATGAGGGGTTATTGGGTTGTGATGATGATGAGGGGTTATTGGGTTGTGATGTTGAGGGTTGAGGTGTTGTTGGGTTGTGATGTTGAGGGATGAGGTGTTGTTGGGTTGTGATGTTGAGGGATGAGGTGTTGTGATGTTGATGGGTTATTGGGTTGTTTTTTTATGTATTTTTATTTAACCTTTATTTAACCAGGAAGGGCTCATTGAGATTTAAAATCTATTTTTCAAGAGCGTCCTGGCCAAGATACTAGAGAAGGCCAGCCAACCCTGGTAGACAAAGTGCAGTGGTGCGTAAGGGTTTTGCAGTTTAAAATAAATCTCAAAGTGCCATGGTAAAGAGTGTCAATTGATCTCAAACACTGAGCGGAAGCATTCATATATATAAAATATCCCCATAGTCTAGTAAAGGCATAAATGTAGCTGATACTAGCCTCCTTCTGGCTTCAAAAGAAAAACATGCCTTATTCCTAAAATAAAATCCCAATTTCAGCTTCAACTTTTTTGTAAGTTGTTGAATATGCAAAATAAAAGAGAGGCCGTCATCAATTAGAATTCCAAGATATTTATATGAGCTTACAACCTCAATCTCCTTGCGTTGACAGGTAGTAATAGGTGAAAGGTTCAGAGGTCTATTTCTTGCTTTAGAAAACACCATTAGTTTAGTTTATTCAGTATTGAGGATAAGCTTCAATTGACACAAGGTATGTTGAACAGTATAACAAGCAGTATGCAAGTTCTGGAAAGCTTTTGTAAGAGACGAGGCACAACAGTAAATAACAGTATCATCAGCATAAAAATGAAGTTGTGCATTTTGGACATTTTTGTCTAAATCATTTATATAAATAGTGAATAAGAGAGGACCAAGTACAGAGCCTTGGGGCACACCATTTAAGGACAGACAATTTAACAGACATAAGCCCATCAAATTGAGTGCACTGAGTTCTATCAGACAGATAGTTAGCAAACCATGCAACTGCATGCTCTGAAAGACCTACAATCAACAATCTCTGCCTTAGTATAGCATGATCAACTGTATCAAAAGCCTGACAGAGATCAATAAAAAGTGAGACACAGTGCTGTGTTGTGATGTTGAGGTGTTATTGGGTTGTGCTGGTGATGAGGTGTTATTGGGTTGTGATGTTGATGAGGGGTTATTGGGTTGTGATGAGGTGTTGTTGGGTTGTGATCTTGATGAGGGGTTATTGGGTTGTGATGAGGTGTTATTGGGTTGTGATGTTGATGAGGGGTTATTGGGTTGTGATGGGGTGTTGTTGGGTTGTGATCTTGATGAAGGGTTATTGGGTTGTGGTGATGATGAGGGTTGAAGTGTTATTGGGTTGTGATGGTGATGAGGGGTTATTGGGTTGTGATGGTGATGGTGATGAGGGGTTATTGGGTTGTGATGGTGATGAGGTGTTATTGGGTTGTGATGTGGGTGGGGTGGTGTTGAAGTGTTATTGGGTTGTGATGTTGATGAGGGGGGGGTTATTGGGTTGTGATGTTGATGAGAGGGGGTTATTGGGTTGTAATGGTGATGAGAGGGGGTTATTTGGTTGTGATGTTGATGAGGGGGTTATTTGGTTGTGATGTTGATGAGAGGGGGTTATTGGGTTGTGATGTTGATGAGGGGCTGTGATGTTGATGAGGGGTTATTGGGTTGTGATGTTGATGAGGTGTTATTGGGTTGTGATGTTGATGAGGTGTTATTGGGTTGTGATGTTGATGAGGGATGAGGTGTTATTGGGTTGCGATGTTGATGAGGGATGAGGTGTTATTGGGTTGTGATGGGGTGTTGTTGGGTTGTGATCTTGATGAAGGGTTGTTGGGTTGTGATGTTGATGAGGGGTTATTTGGTTGTGATGATGATGAGGGTTGAAGTGTTATTGGGTTGTGATGGTGATGAGGGGTTATTGGGTTGTGATGGTGATGAGGTGTTATTGGGTTGTGATGGTGTTGAGGTGTTATTGGGTTGTGATGTTGATGAGGTGTTATTGGGTTGTGATGTTGATGAGGTGTTATTGGGTTGTGATGTTGATGAGGTGTTATTGGGTTGTGATGGTGATGAGGTGTTATTGGGTTGTGATGGTAATGAGGGGTTATTGGGTTGTGATGATGATGTGTTATTGGGTTGTGATGGTGATGAGGTGTTATTGGGTTGTGATGGTGATGAGGTGTTATTGGGTTGTGATGTTGATGAGGTGTTATTGGGTCGTGATGTTGATGAGGGATGAGGTGTTATTGGGTCGTGATGTTGATGAGGGATGAGGTGTTATTGGGTTGTGATGTTGATGAGGGGTTATTCGGTTGTATTGGTGATGAGGTGTTATTGGGTTGTGATGAGGTGTTATTGGGTTGTGATGAGGTGTTATTGGGTTGTGATGTTGATGAGGGGTTATTGGGTTGTGATGTTGATGAAGGGTTGTTGGGTTGTGATGTTGATGAGGGGTTATTGGGTTGTGATGGTGATGAGAGGTTATTGGGTTGTGATGATGATGAGGGGTTATTGGGTTGTGATGTTGAGGGTTGAGGTGTTGTTGGGTTGTGATGTTGAGGGATGAGGTGTTGTTGGGTTGTGATGTTGAGGGATGAGGTGTTGTGATGTTGATGGGTTATTGGGTTGTTTTTTTATGTATTTTTATTTAACCTTTATTTAACCAGGAAGGGCTCATTGAGATTTAAAATCTATTTTTCAAGAGCGTCCTGGCCAAGATACTAGAGAAGGCCAGCCAACCCTGGTAGACAAAGTGCAGTGGTGCGTAAGGGTTTTGCAGTTTAAAATAAATCTCAAAGTGCCATGGTAAAGAGTGTCAATTGATCTCAAACACTGAGCGGAAGCATTCATATATATAAAATATCCCCATAGTCTAGTAAAGGCATAAATGTAGCTGATACTAGCCTCCTTCTGGCTTCAAAAGAAAAACATGCCTTATTCCTAAAATAAAATCCCAATTTCAGCTTCAACTTTTTTGTAAGTTGTTGAATATGCAAAATAAAAGAGAGGCCGTCATCAATTAGAATTCCAAGATATTTATATGAGCTTACAACCTCAATCTCCTTGCGTTGACAGGTAGTAATAGGTGAAAGGTTCAGAGGTCTATTTCTTGCTTTAGAAAACACCATTAGTTTAGTTTATTCAGTATTGAGGATAAGCTTCAATTGACACAAGGTATGTTGAACAGTATAACAAGCAGTATGCAAGTTCTGGAAAGCTTTTGTAAGAGACGAGGCACAACAGTAAATAACAGTATCATCAGCATAAAAATGAAGTTGTGCATTTTGGACATTTTTGTCTAAATCATTTATATAAATAGTGAATAAGAGAGGACCAAGTACAGAGCCTTGGGGCACACCATTTAAGGACAGACAATTTAACAGACATAAGCCCATCAAATTGAGTGCACTGAGTTCTATCAGACAGATAGTTAGCAAACCATGCAACTGCATGCTCTGAAAGACCTACAATCAACAATCTCTGCCTTAGTATAGCATGATCAACTGTATCAAAAGCCTGACAGAGATCAATAAAAAGTGAGACACAGTGCTGTGTTGTGATGTTGAGGTGTTATTGGGTTGTGCTGGTGATGAGGTGTTATTGGGTTGTGATGTTGATGAGGGGTTATTGGGTTGTGATGAGGTGTTGTTGGGTTGTGATCTTGATGAGGGGTTATTGGGTTGTGATGAGGTGTTATTGGGTTGTGATGTTGATGAGGGGTTATTGGGTTGTGATGGGGTGTTGTTGGGTTGTGATCTTGATGAAGGGTTATTGGGTTGTGGTGATGATGAGGGTTGAAGTGTTATTGGGTTGTGATGGTGATGAGGGGTTATTGGGTTGTGATGGTGATGGTGATGAGGGGTTATTGGGTTGTGATGGTGATGAGGTGTTATTGGGTTGTGATGTGGGTGGGGTGGTGTTGAAGTGTTATTGGGTTGTGATGTTGATGAGGGGGGGGTTATTGGGTTGTGATGTTGATGAGAGGGGGTTATTGGGTTGTAATGGTGATGAGAGGGGGTTATTTGGTTGTGATGTTGATGAGGGGGTTATTTGGTTGTGATGTTGATGAGAGGGGGTTATTGGGTTGTGATGGTGATGAGAGGGGGTTATTGGGTTGTGATGGTGATGAGCGGGGGTTATTGGGTTGTAATGGTGATGAGAGGGGGTTATTGGGTTGTGATGGTGATGAGCGGGGGTTATTGGGTTGTAATGGTGATGAGAGGGGGTTATTGGGTTGTGATATGGGGTGAGGGACCCCACTTTCACCACTGCAGCTTGTGAGTTACTCCCTCTCACTCTGAGTCCCTGCATTCCCACTGCACAGTGCACTCACACAGGTCACAGTGATGGCATTCCCATCTGACAATCACACATGGAGTGCTAGAATGGAGGGGAAGGGGGAAAGAGGGAGCGATTTAAGAAAACGGCAGCATTCAATCTATTAGTATGGTGTGAAACATGCTAACTTAATTAAAGACACGTGGGAGTAATCCACTTAACGCTGCCAAAAATCTGAAGTCAAATATCCACCCGGGTGGTCCTGAAAGAGCCATGCCAAAACGCTGATCCCCTGTTGATGGAAATGACAGCCAACAACAAGTGTTGTATACTGTAAAGGGGGTTTACAGTCTAGCTAAGTAACAGGTGTTTGGTGTGCAGGGAGAATGGGGTGGTCTATGACTGGTCCCCATGGTCGGGGTGAGATGAGCTTTGGTGTGACTCAGTCTGCCTGTCTCTCTGACTGCCTCCCCAATGGCCCCCTATTCCCTATACAGTGCACTACTTCTGATCAGAGCCCTATAGGCACTATTGGGGATAGGTGGCATTTAGGATTCAGCCTCTGTCTGTTCTGTGTTGGTTTCATTAGAGAGCTTTCTCTCTCTGGGCTTGCAGGGCCAAAGATCACCTTATCGACTCTGTTGCACTCTACCCCTCTCTCTCTCCCTCCATCTCCCTCTGAGTCCATCTGTTTCTGCCTGGGCTTTGAACCCCTTTCACTCAGCCTCTCTCGTTCATTCTCAGTTGAATTGGCCTCTTTGTTTTGGTCTTTTCACTTCCTGTTGGAATGGAATGAAATTAAGCAAGCAAACACCATTGTTTTACTGCCTAGCCTCAATTGTTGAGTAGAAACAGAAGCAACAGCTAAGTTAGCATACCTTTGTTTCTGGAGAGTTACCATAGCTCCTAAGAAACGTCAGATATTTCAGATTTAACTTTGATAATTTCAGACTATTTTCATGGTCTGAAAATGAACAGAATTCAGACCCTTTGCTATGAGACTCGAAATTGAGCTCCGGTGCAACCTAATTCCATTGAACATCCTTGAGATGTTTCTACAACTTGGTAAATTCAATTGATTGGACATGATTTGGAAAGGAACACACCTGTCTATATAAGGTCCCACAGTTGACAGTGCATGTCAGAGCAAAAACCAAACCATGAGGTCGAAGGAGTTGTCCATAGAGCTCCGAGATAGGATTGTGTTGAGGCACAGATCTGGGGAAGGGTAGGTACAAAAACATTTCTGCAGCATTGAAGGTCCCCAAGAACATATTGGCCTCCATCATTATTAAATTGAAGAAGTTTGGAGCCACCAAAACTCTTCCTAGAGCTGGCTGCCTGGCCAAACTGAGCAATCAGGGGAGAAGGCCCTTGGTCAGGAAGATGACCAAGAACCCGATGGTCACTCTGACACAGTTCCTCTGTGTAGGCTCAGAGAACCTTCCTGAAGGACAACCATCTCCGCAGCACTCTACCAATCAGGCCTTTATGGTAGAGTGGCCAGAAGGAATCCACTCCTCAGTAAAAGGCACATAACAGCCCACTTGGAGTTTGCCAAAAGGCACCCAAAGGGCTCTGACCATGAGAAACAAGATTCTCTGGTCTGATGAAACCAATTTTGAACTCTTTGGCCTGAATGCCAAGCGTCACGTCTGGATGAAACCTGGCCCCATCCCTACGGTGAAGCATGGTGGTGGCAGCATCATGCTGTGGGGATGCTGTAACGTAACACAATGTGCGGAAAGTCAAGGGATCTGATTTCTTTCCGAATGCACTGTAGGACATTTTGCAGGAGCAACATCATGTTGGACATCAGGTAGCCTATTGGTTAGAGCGTTGGGCCAGTAACCGAAAGGTTGTTAGCTAGAATCCCTGAGCCAACAAGGTGAAAAATCTGTCGATGTGCTCTTGAGCAAGGCACTTAACCCTAATTGCTCCAGGGTTGCCGTTGATAATGGCTGACCCTGGCCGTGACCCCACTCTCAGCTTGTCTCGGGGGGAGTTGGGATATGCAAAAAAACACTTTTCCAATGAAATAGGACAAATATTAACAGCAACCAAATTATAATATTACATCCGTTATTGTTAAATAATACAGCCATTGTTTAACTGATCGCATTCTTTATCATACCTCAATTCCTCTCTGTTGTCCTTGTTTTTCATCTAGGTTTTTCCTGTGTGCTAAATTTCCGTGCCTGCAATCGTCTCTTTCTCACGACAGTTGTTCATCCTTGCACACTGAATTGTACCTGTGAAAGTGGAAGGCAGGAAACAGAGGCAGGGCAAAGTGAACAGAGAGAACAAACAACCTTGTTTGTCTGGAGGAACCATGAAAATGTTTCCCTCAGGGCTGCGAAACAAACACAGAGAACTGTTTCTCTCAGAAGAGACACAACAGCATCGCAAATAATCAAAAGGTTAGCAGTAGCACTCGCAGAGACTCATGATTTCCCTCTGGTCTTCTCAAATCAAATCAAATCAAATTTTATTAGTCACATACACATGGTTAGCAGATGTTAATGCGAGTGTAGCGAAATGCTTGTGCTTCTAGTTCCGACAATGCAGTAATAACCAACAAGTAATCTAACCTAACAATTCCACAACTACTACCTTACACACACACACAAGTGTAAAGGGATAAAGAATATGTACATAAAGATATATGAATGAGTGGTGGTACAGAACGGCATGGCAGATGCAGTAGATGGTATAGAGTACGGTATATACATATGAGATGAGTACTGTAGGGTATGTAAACATAAAGTGGCATAGTTTAAAGTGGCTAGTGGTACATGTATTACATAAAGATGGCAAGATGCAGTAGATGATATAGAGTACAGTATATACATATGAGATGGGTAATGTAGGGTATGTAAACATTATATTAAGTGGCATTGTTTAAAGTGGCTAGTGGTACATTTTTACATAATTTCCATCAATTCCCATTTTTAAAGTGGCTGGAGTTGAGTCAGTATGTTGGCAGCGGCCGCTAAATGTTAGTGGTGGCTGTTTAACAGTCTGATGGCCTTGAGATAGAAGCTGTTTTTCAGTCTCTCGGTCCCTGCTTTGATGCACCTGTACTGACCTCGCCTTCTGGATGATAGCGGGGTGAACAGGCAGTGGCTTGGGTGGTTGTTGTCCTTGATGATCTTTATGGCCTTCCTGTGACATCGGGTGGTGTAGGTGTCCTGGAGGGCAGGTAGTTTGCCCCCGGTGATGCGTTCTGCAGACCTCACTACCCTCTGGAGAGCCTTACGGTTGTGGGCGGAGCAGTTGCCGTACCAGGCGGTGATACAGCCCGACAGGATGCTCTCGATTGTGCATCTGTAGAAGTTTGTGAGTGCTTTTGGTGACAAGCCGAATTTCTTCAGCCTCCTGAGGTTGAAGAGGCGCTGCTGCGCCTTCTTCACAACGCTGTCTGTGTGGGTGGACCAATTCAGTTTGTCCGTGATGTGTACACCGAGGAACTTAAAACTTTCCACCTTCTCCACTACTGACCCGTCGATGTGGATAGGGGGGTGCTCCCTCTGCTGTTTCCTGAAGTCCACAATCATCTCCTTTGTTTTGTTGACGTTGAGTGTGAGGTTATTTTCCTGACACCACACTCCGAGGGCCCTCACCTCCTCCCTGTAGGCCGTCTCGTCGTTGTTGGTAATCAAGCCTACCACTGTAGTGTCGTCCGCAAACTTGATGATTGAGTTGGAGGCGTGCATGGCCACGCAGTCGTGGGTGAACAGGGAGTACAGGAGAGGGCTCAGAACGCACCCTTGTGGGGCCCCAGTGTTGAGGATCAGCGGGGTGGAGATGTTGTTACCTACCCTCACCACCTGGGGGCGGCCCGTCAGGAAGTCCAGGACCCAGTTGCACAGGGCGGGGTCGAGACCCAGGGTCTCGAGCTTGATGACGAGTTTGGAGGGTACTATGGTGTTGAATGCTGAGCTGTAATCGATGAACAGCATTCTCACATGGGTATTCCTCTTGTCCAGATGGGTTAGGGCAGTGTGCAGTGTGGTTGCGATTGCGTCGTCTGTGGACCTATTGGGTCGGTAAGCAAATTGGAGTGGGTCTAGGGTGTCCGGTAGGGTGGAGGTGATATGGTCCTTGACTAGTCTCTCAAAGCACTTCATGATGACGGAAGTGAGTGCTACGGGGCGGTAGTCGTTTAGCTCAGTTACCTTAGCTTTCTTGGGAACAGGAACAATGGTGGCCCTCTTGAAGCATGTGGGAACAGCAGACTGGGATAAGGATTGATTGAATATGTCCGTAAACACACCAGCCAGCTGGTCTGCGCATGCTCTGAGGACGCGGCTGGGAATGCCGTCTGGGCCTGCAGCCTTGCGAGGGTTAACACGTTTAAATGTTTTACTCACCTCGGCTGCAGTGAAGGAGAGCCCGCAGGTTTTGGTAGGGGGCCGTGTCAGTGGCACTGTATTGTCCTCAAAGCGGGCAAAAAAGTTGTTTAGCCTGTCTGGGAGCAAGACATCCTGGTCCGCGACGGGGCTGGTTTTCTTTTTGTAATCCGTGATTGACTGTAGACCCTGCCACATACCTCTTGTGTCTGAGCTGTTGAATTGCGACTCGATTTTGTCTCTGTACTGGGACTTAGCCTGTTTGATTGCCTTGCGGAGAGAATAGCTACACTGTTTGTATTCGGTCATGCTTCCGGTCACCTTGCCCTGGTTAAAAGCAGTGGTTCGCGCTTTCAGTTTCACGCGAATGCTGCCGTCAATCCACGGTTTCTGGTTTGGGAATGTTTTAATCGTTGCTGTGGGTACGACATCGTCAATGCACTTCCTAATGAACTCGCTCACCGAATCAGCATATTCGTCAATATTGTTGTTGGACGCGATGCGGAACATATTCCAATCCGCGTGATCGAAGCAGTCTTGAAGCGTGGATTCAGATTGGTCGGACCAGCGTTGAACAGACCTGAGCGCGGGAGCTTGTTGTTTGAGTTTCTGTTTGTAGGCTGGAATCAACAAAATGGAGTCGTGGTCAGCTTTTCCGAAAGGGGGGCGGGGGAGGGCCTTATATGCGTCGCGGAAATTAGTATAACAATGATCTAGGGTTTTTCCAGCCCTGGTAGCACAATCGATATGCTGATAGAATTTAGGGAGTTTTGTTTTTAGATTAGCCTTGTTAAAATCCCCAGCTACGATGAATGCAGCCTCAGGGTGTGTGGTTTCCAGTTTACAAAGAGTCAGATAAAGTTCGTTCAGGGCCATCGATGTGTCTGCTTGGGGGGGAATATATACGGCTGTGATTATGATTGAAGAGAATTCCCTTGGTAGATAATGCGGTCGACATTTGATTGTGAGGAGTTCTAGATCAGGTGAACAGAATGACTTGAGTTCCTGTGTGTTGTTATGATGATCACACCACTTCTCGTTAATCATAAGGCATACCCCCCCGCCCCTCTTCTTACCGGAAAGATGTTTGTTTCTGTCGGCGCGATGCATGAAGAAACCAGCTGGCTGCACCGACTCCGTTAGCGTCCCTTGAGTTAGCCATGTTTCCGTGAAGCAGAGCACGTTGCAATCCCTGATGTCTCTCTGGAATGCTACCCGTGCTCGGATTTCATCAACCTTATTGTCAAGAGACTGGACATTGGCGAGTAGTATGCTAGGGAGTGGAGCGCGATGTGCCCGTCTCCGAAGCCTGACCACGAGACCGCCTCGTTTGCCCCTTTTTCGGCGTCGCACAGGGTCGCCGGCTGGGATCAGATCCATTGTATTGGGTGGAAGGCAAAACACTGGATCCGTTTCGGGAAAGTCATATTCCTGGTAGGAACGATGATGAGTTGACGTTAATCGTATATTCAGTAGTTCCTCCCGACTGTATGTAATGAAACCTAAGATTACCTGGGGTACCGATGTAAGAAATAACACATAAAAGAACAAAATACTGCATATTTTCCAAGGAACGCGAAGCGAGGCGGCCATCTCTTTTCGGCGCCGGAAGTTTAACGCCTCTGAATTCTTTCCATGTTACATCTACAGAATTCAACAGATGTTTTTTGGGAATGTTTCAGAAAGTGAAGAGTCTGGGAGAAGCTTCATTAGAGCAGACAGACACTAACTGCAGACAGAGGTTGAACTGTTTTCTGCAGCAGCACAGCTCTAAGTGCAGACTGTGTGCCCCACAGTATAGTGTAACCCTAACGACTACGTTGAAGAAGTACAAAATGAAGTGAGCAGACAGATGCACCGTCCAGTCCACACTGGTATAGAACGCTAATACTATTCTAGACACAAGTCAAATCTGAAACAGTACAAATCTCAGTGGAGGGGCCCGGCTAGACAGGACTGGGGACTTGGAAGAGAGCTGGGTTTTTTAGCTCCTCAGCTGACCTTTTTCTCCATTCACTAACTATAACTCCTTGCTGTACCAACTCTCTGTGGACTCCTCCCAGACAGAAACATCCCTTTCTGCCAGCCAGTGCAGCCACAAGTGCAGAGTGTCTCTCGAGCTAAATGTACAGAGTCCTTTTATTTCCCTCTGCACGTGCAAGATGTTTCTCCTTATGACACATGACAGCGACTGTGCACTGGCTGACAGGCTGACACTCAAACCAAACACAGACTATTATATGCACCGGTTGGTACGTGTGTCCGTGTGAGTGGGGGGGTGAATGACAAACACAGATCATATGCACCGGTTGGTACGTGTGTCCGTGTGAGTGGGGGGGTGAATGACAAACACAGATCATATGCACCGGTTGGTACGTGTGTCCGTGTGAGTGGGGGGTGAATGACAAACACACAAGCATTCTTGACATTCGATTTGTGTTAATGCTCCTGTGACATTCATGACTTTTCAGCTCACATGTTTACACACACACACACTGTTAGTGGAATTAAATAATTCCTATAATATACTCATTAATTAAATTCAATCTGTCTATTTATAAGAATTTGTAAGATACTTATTAACATAAAATAGACAGGATACAGTCATATTAAAAGTAGATAATAGTGTTTATTCTCGGAGCAAGCTCCCATTTGATCATAAACACAGACTTATATACAAGATATGACGTCATAGGTTATGAGTCTCATTGCCCTGACAAATAGAAAACAGGTTCAAAAGTTCATTCTAACCTCACAGGGCACTCACATGAAACACCATATAATCATTTATCCTGAAGGCTCACTATAATTGATTACCACTTTAGCAGACAACTCAAGATAATGAAAGACCTAAAAAGTGACCCACAGCCTTATCTAAACATCTCAGGGCTAAGTTGGGTCAGTTCAACCAGAGTTTAATGACCCTTTCTGCTTACTTTATAACCCACAACACAAATCTCTTTTCACCAGGCATGCAGAGTTCAATTTGTTATATTTTTATCTAAATTCAAAAAGGCACTCGCACATCTGAGCAATCTTATTTGCAGGTGCATGGCATCAATTGAACAAGATGTTCAACAAGTTATATTGAACAAGTTATATTTTTATCTAAAGCTAGAATTGGTTTTAACTATTTATTAACAAAATTCCTAACAATACACACACACACACACACACACACACACACACACACACACACACACACACACACACACACACACACACATGCTTCTAAACCCTTGTGCAGCGCCTTTAGCAGTGAGAGCAGATGGAGAGAGAGCTCTTGGTTTCTGTCAGGCAGGGCTGTGGTGAGACTTAGAAACCTTTCTTGGTTAGTAAACTCAGGTAATGACCTGTCTCTGTCTGGCTACATGGTGCACAGTGACCCCTTAACCTTTCATCAGCAAGACACACTCCTCTCCTCCTTCCCTCTCTCCTCCATCCATCACACGTCAGGCACATCCGCGCTTTCGCTCAGTGCGCTTTTTATTTTTCCTAGGCCATCTTTTATTGTTCAGTGTTGCTGTAGAAAACCACTGCAGTATGTGAACATGGGCCTGATGAAATATTTATCAACACTGCAGTATGTGAACATGGGCCTGATGAAATATTTATCAACACTGCAGTATGTGAACATGGGCCTGATGAAATATTTTTCAACACTGCAGTATGTGAACATGGGCCTGATGAAATATTTTTCAACACTGCAGTATGTGAACATGGGCCTGATGAAATATTTATCAACACTGCAGTATGTGAACATGGGCCTGATGAAATATTTATCAACACTGCAGTATGTGAACATGGGCCTGATGAAATATTTTTCAACACTGCAGTATGTGAACATGGGCCTGATGAAATATTTATCAACACTGCAGTATGTGAACATGGGCCTGATGAAATATTTTTCAACACTGCAGTATGTGAACATGGGCCTGATGAAATATTTATCAACACTGCAGTATGTGAACATGGGCCTGATGAAATATTTATCAACACTGCAGTATGTGAACATGGGCCTGATGAAATATTTATCAACACTGCAGTATGTGAACATGGGCCTGATGAAATATTTTTCAACACTGCAGTATGTGAACATGGGCCTGATGAAATATTTATCAACACTGCAGTCTAAGTGTCCATTCACTGTAGTCACATGGTTTATCAAGGTGATGTGTGACAGGGTCTGTCTGACAGTGAAACATTGTCAACACTCTCTTCCTGCTTTATCTAAAGTGAATTGAATCACACCCTCCAGACAGTCCCTCCAGACACTGTGCTGAGCTCCATGAGTCTGCTCGATCCACCCCACTGATCTTAGTATGCGCTGTGAATGGAGAGTGGGTTACCTTTGATGAAGGAATACATTGAAAGTTTTCCTTCAATTACTGCAAATGACATCGAATCAAAGGGGATTTGTGAAGCAGAGTACAGTGGACGAACGGCTTGTATACAAGTATGAAATATCACACTGTGATATGTTCCCATTTCAGTAAAGAAAGGCTAAATGTTAATTCATGCTAAGAACTTTACATAAGTATGCATAGCACAATATGTAACCACGCCAACATGAGGACATCAGTATGTTACCAAGACAACAGCTCTGGATAAGCAATTTGCGCAAGGATGAGGCAAGGACTTGATGTGACTAAGAGTAGCTGTTTCTTCATATCCTATAATCTAGATCTCTACATCAGCAATATTTGTGTTACGTCTGAGACGTCATTATGTTTATTTAATGTTTACATTCAAGATGAACCTAAATCATGCACATTCTCAACAATAAAAGGAAATTGGGTGAGACACTTCATTTTGAGAGAGCATGCCTTTTTTTGAGCATTTTGTCTCTGTAAAGTTGTTGGCATCATTTAAAGAGGTGTGATATTTTGCGTCTCAACTCTGGCAGTGAGTCAACCTCCTGATGAAAGCATTTCCCATTGATTCGTCATAGCTGGTGTCACACTCGGAGAAGTTCCTACCGGAAATACCCGCTGCTCTCAGCCCTTCACATCAGCAGCAGGACCAATCCTTCCTTTGTGTGATTGCTTGATTCCCATTTCACAGCGATTTGATCCATTTCTCCATGCTCTCTTAATGCCGCATGAGAAGAAGCACCAAGTTTCCACATGCATAGCGGTCTGCATGGTGAGAGGGATATTTGTGTGTGTGTGTGTGACTGTGACTCATGAAGCTATTGGCTGTCATTGAGAGAGACAGGTGGAGAAAAGGTGACTAATGGATTGCTAGGAGAAGAAGGGAAGTGTGAAGGCAGAGCTGATACACTTCCATTTCCTGTAGTGCATCACTCAGTAAGATACGACAACAGTAATGCAATGGATGGGAGAAAATTACCTTGAAATGTCAGCTACCTTCTGTCTCAGTGAAGCACTCTGCAGGAGTAACATAAGCAGCGAGATACATGTATATGCTGTCTAGGATGTATTAAATAACGTGGTTGTCACTCCAACTGCAGCTGTGTGTGTGTAGCTAGGTTGTTCACTTAACCTTACCGCTGACTGTCTGTCTGTCTCTCTGTTCACAGTGGCCCTGCAGCTACCGGAGGGCCTGCAGATGTTTGCCTGTGTCATCGCTGACATCATCGAGAGGTAGGTACACCACTCACTGGTGTGTTTAATAAGTGGCAAGTGCAAGTATCACTCATGCTCATTTAAAAATAAAACTGCTAATTTTATCCATTTGTTGTTAGGTAAAAAGAATGGATGCTTCTCCCTGAAACAGATCCCCTTGACTTTGTTGTGTGGAAGTTTTGGTGGTTTTAGAAGGTGGGTGGGTGGGCAGTCGTCGTCCTTGCTGAAGTTGAAGTTGATCCGTGAAGTTGAGCCGGCATGGCCACTCTCTAGTCATTAAGCCAGCCAGTGTTATCATCATTCCCTGCCCGCCGCAGCCAGCTCATATCTGTGCCTCAGCAGAAAATGACACACGATTGCCTCCGCGGACCGAGCGGCTATCAACACTTCACTCATTCACGGTTGGAGGAGAGCACAGCCATTATTCTTGTTAATTACATCTTGTTACAGTCTGCATAGGCCCCTATTGCACACAAACACTCCATCACACAGACACACTCACACAAACTGATGCAGGAGTCCAAACCTTCCCACAGTTTGGAGTTCCTCGGCATCAGTGGTTTTAATCATTTGTCTTGTATACACTGAGCTTTGGCCTACGTCGTGCCTTAACAAGTGTGTGCAACATTGATAAATTGTTCAAAACAAAAGCAGTAATCCCCCCACTTTAATGTAGACCTAAAACATGTATTTAAAGTGTTGAAAGAGCAGCTCTGTGTGTGTTGTTTCCTTCATCTTCTCATTGCACCCCTCTCTGACTCTCTCTCTGCTGGGACGACTGTAAGGGTTCTCTAAAAGAAGATTGCTGCATCACTCCACATCCAAAGTGGATTCCTTTCCTAGGTGAACAGTATGTTCAATACTAATGAGGTTAGTTGATAGAAGTGAAGGATAGCAAGCTAGGGAAGGGAAGCTTCCGCATGGTTTTCAGTCGGAGCACATATTAGATTTTAGACAGGAAACGTAGTTCTTGGTGTCCTCATATGAAGCCATGCCTGTCATACCACAGTTATGGACCGTTGAGAAACAGGAACAGCAATGTGCTGAAAGCTTTGACTTTCTCTCTTCCCTCAACGTTCCGCTCTCCTCCTCCTCCTCTACCCAGTCCCCCCTTTCCTTTTAACCCCTCTCCATCACTCCACTAGTGCCACGCCTTTCTCATTCTGTCTAATCTCTCCATCACTCCCTGTACGGTCGTCCCCCCCTCTCTCTGGCTACGAAGGGAATGGGGATTGAGGGAGCGAGGCAGAGAGAGAGTGGTGGCGATAGGGGCCATGTCTTATCAGCAGCGCTGCTATCAGTAGAAGAACTGCCTCTCTTTCGTATCTGGGCTTAAACCAACACCTTATACACTGTGTCAATCCCAGAGTCCTCTAAATGAATGACACCCCATCACCTTAGACCATCTCAGTCCATTTCAGCTAATGAGAGCAATTAACGGCAGATAATTGTCTTCCTAACCTCCCTCTCACCTCTTCTCTTCCTCCCCCTTCTCTCCTGCATGTCTCACCCCATCCAGAACCTACAGACAGAGAGCAGTTTCCTCTGTCACCAGTTGTTGTTGTTTGTGGCTCTTCTCTCTCTATAACTAAATCAGCAGCCTCATTTGACTCCCAGGTCACAGTATTTCACTGTGTTCCAATGATCAGGCCAAGTGTTACATGAAGGCAGTACATCAGAGAATGGGCATAACCCATGAATAGGGGATCTAGCTACAGAGGGATTGTTGGACAGTTGTCCCTGGTCACCATGCTGTATCTGACCTCTACTCACCCTTCTCGTTCTGTGGGGTCAGCAGAGGGTTCTGTCAGATGTAGATGTTTAGTGACTAGTAAGAGCCTGGCTCCATCTCACCCACTGTGGTTGTCAGGCAGTCCGTGTGTGGTGTGGGGACTGGGGAGTAGCCAGGGCTGAGGTCCATATCAGTGTGGGGATGAAGGGGCTAAGCTGCCCTGTGGGTAAGGAGCTTGGGTGGGATGGACAGCTATAAGCCCTAATGAGAGCAAGCTGCTCTGAATTATAGCCCATGCAGTCAGTTAATACACATCAACTGTGAGGGGGAACGCACGCACACAGGTGCACACACACAAGGACAAAGACACAGACAAACGTGTGCACAGTAGGCAGAGACTGGCTCCTCCAGTACATAGACTCAGCACAGTGCTCAGTGCTCACATACAGCCAGAGAGAACACCTACACACGGGGACAGAGGTGCTCATAAAAGAAGCAATGTACATACTGCTCTCATTTTCAACAATACAGTCTGTATAGCCACACTCAGGCCTACCAATAGAGGATTGGCTCCTACTTAGAATATGTGGCTATCTGTTCCGCACAGGCACCTGTAAGCATACTCTCTCCCACAGAGAAGTAGAGAGACTGCACCACGCTTCCACTGATCATTTAGAATGTCTCCCACAAGCAGGCCTGCTTCTGTTCTTTAAAGAGGCTTTGATAGGCCCACAAAGAACTTAGTAAACCTTGTAAAGGTCTGCTGTAATGGCTCCAGTTGAATAGGCATGCTCTGACTTCACACTGTATCCTCTGCTTCCCTGTAATACAGCTACACACTGGTAGCATCCCAAATGGCACCCTATTCCCTAAATAGTGCACTACTTTTGACCAGTGCCCTAAATAGTGCACTACTTTTGACCATTGCCATAAATAGTGCGCTACTTTTGACCAGGGCCCTAAATAGTGCGCTACTTTTGACCAGGGCCCTAAATAGTGCGCTACTTTTGACCAGGGCCCTAAATAGTGCGCTACTTTTGACCAGGGCCCTAAATAGTGCGCTACTTTTGACCAGGGCCCTAAATAGTGCGCTACTTTTGACCAGGGCCCTAAATAGTGCGCTACTTTTGACCAGGGCCCTAAATAGTGCGCTACTTTTGACCAGGGCCCTAAATAGTGCGCTACTTTTGACCAGGGCCCTAAATAGTGCCCTACTTTTGACCAGGGCCCTAAATAGTGCGCTACTTTTGACTAGGGCCCTAAATAGTGCCCTACTTTTGACCAGGGCCCTAAATAGTGCGCTACTTTTGACCAGGGCCCTAAATAGTGCGCTACTTTTGACCAGGGCCCTAAATAGTGCGCTACTTTTGACCAGGGCCCTAAATAGTGCGCTACTTTTGACTAGGGCCCTAAATAGTGCGCTACTTTTGACTAGGGCCCTAAATAGTGCGCTACTTTTGACTAGGGCCCTAAATAGTGCGCTACTTTTGACCAGGGCCCTAAATAGTGCGCTACTTTGACCAGGGCCCATAGGACACTATGTAGGGACTAGGGTGCCATTTGGTGCAGCATCGCTCTTGATAACTGACAAAGCCATTCAAAGAGACTTAAGACATAACTCAACTTTCACAACAAGTAAACAGACATATGAACACAACTGAGGAAAACTTGGACAGGCGGGCGAAGGTGTGTGTCATCCCGCCATATGTTTCATCGCCTTTGATGCCACACCAGCTATCTTCACCGCAGCCTTGAATGATACTTTGATGAACTTCCTTTTAATATTTACTGTGCTGTTCTGGGAGTGGAGAGCCAGGGCTTGTGTTGTCGCCATCCCAGTCATCCGTGGCCTAATCCTGGAGACTGGGAAGGAGGGAGAAGTAGGGAGGGAAATACAGGGATGGGGGGTGGCAGTAACATTTAATGTCCTCTGTCACTGGCTCTCTGGCAAGGAAGAGATGGGCCTCTCCTCCACACAGAGAGATATTGACTTGTGACATAACTAGGATCTTGTACGTGGGGGTGAAGGTACATGACATGAGAGCATTATGTAACAGAGGACCCTATTCAATGACTCATTCACTCACAAGTCATTTGTATATTTCGCCTTTTTTATTTATTTAAATTTTACCCCCTTTTTCTCCCCAATTTCGTGATATCCAATTGTTAATAGTTACTATCTTGTCTCATCGCTACAACTCCCGTACGGGCTCGGGAGAGACGAAGGTCGGAAGCCATGCGTCTTCCGAAACACAACCCAACCAAGCCGCACTGCTTCTTAACACAGCGCGCATCCAACCCGGAAGCCAGCCGCACCAAATGTGTCAGAGGAAACACCGTACACCTAGCGACCTGGTCAGCGTGCACTGCGCCCGGCCCGCCACAGGAGTCACTAGTGCGCAATGAGACAAGGATATCCCTACCGGCCAAACCCTCCCTAACCCGGACGACGCTAGGCCAATTGTGCGTCGCCCCATGGACCTCCCGGTCGCAGCCGGCTGCAACAGAGCCTGGGCTCGAACCCAGAGTCTCTGGTGGCACAGCTAGCACTGCGATGCAATGCCTTATAGACCACTGTGCCACCCGGGAGGCCCTTATTTTTCGGCTTTTCAAACATAGATTTGTCACTGTGCCGGCCCAGGAGAATGTTATTTATGATTGACTGGCCCTTTGTAATAAATGTAGTGGTTAGATATTCTGGCTATTTTCATGTCAGCACGACACTTAGATCAACAGCCTCACCAGTTGAATGTCATGTCAGATGAAACACAGGCAGTGATTGACCTGCCACTGTGTCCATGGCAGCAGAGTGAATGAAATGGGAGATCAGAGCCTTATTTCTCTCTCTCACACACACACACACACACACAAACACAGAGAGCCCCTGTTGTCTCAGACCTTTCTGGTCACTCTCCATCATCCCTCTGGACCTCATCCTGGGGCATCATCAGCCAGAGACGGATTCGTTTCACATACTTTCATTCATTTTAGTCTGCAGTAACGTGTGTGAGCAGCAGAAGCGACCTCGGCCCACAGCCTTCCATGGTAAATGTCAGGCCTGCCTCCATAGAGGAAGACTGGCAGGAGCCTCCCTGCCCTCGTCTCATCACTCGCCCCCCAGCCTCTCCGTTCCTCCCACAGCACAGCTGAGCAGTAGGTAGCGGGAGCTCGGGTGTGACAGTGTGTCCCGGCCTTCTGTCCCCACCAATTACATAAGAAGCTCACACTGGGTGTAGAGAGCAGCAGGGAACCCATTTTGCACACGCGCGCATACACACACACACACACACACACACACACACACACACACACACACACACACACACACACACACACACACACACACACACACACACACACACACACACAGGGCATCTCTCTGACTAATGAGCTCTCCTGCTTGGCAGCCCCCTCACTACCCTCCTAAATCCCAACCACATCTGTCTCAGGACTCTAAGAGGACAACAGTCAGACACAAACATCCAGACACACCTGGACCAGAAAACTGCAGTGGACCAGACAACTGCAGTGGACCAGACAGCTGCAGTGGACCAGACAGCTGCAGTGGGCCAGACAGCTGCAGTGGACCAGACAGCTACAGTGGACCAGACAGCTACAGTGGACCAGACAGCTACAGTGGACCAGACAGCTACAGTGGGCCAGACAGCTACAGTGGGCCAGACAGCTACAGTGAGCCAGACAGCTACAGTGGGCCAGACAGCTGCAGTGAGCCAGACAGCTGCAGTGAGCCAGACAGCTGCAGTGAGCCAGACAGCTGCAGTGAGCCAGACAGCTGCAGTGAGCCAGACAGCTGCAGTGAGCCAGACAGCTGCAGTGAGCCAGACAGCTACAGTGGACCAGACAGCTACAGTATGTCCGGCCCACTCCCCTCCCAACGACCAGATAGTTTACCAGTGCTATTTCAGGTTTAGTGAGAAGTCTCTTGAGTGCTTGACATTACGAGGTGGAAAGAGATCCTCCCACACCTGTGTGCCTCTTTGTCCCATATCCCAGTCATCACAACCCTGGAGAACCACGACCTATAGATCACTCTGTTATATTGGCCAACCTAAATCACCACTCTGACTGGAGGATGGCGGATAGCTGCTGGTGATGTACTGGCTCTCATATAATGCCTTTGAAGACACCTGGGAAATTGCTTGACCTGTCTGGAAGATACAGTCGATGTACTCCAGAGATAAAGCATCATATAGACTGCCGTCGTCCCTCCCGGCTGTCTGTATGTCCAGGGGGACAACTCCATGGGGAGTTGATGGGCTTTATAGAGAGACCGAAAGGCTGACGCTCTGCCCTTTCTCTCCTTCACACTGCCTGGGTGCATCCCAAATGGTAAGCTATACCCTATAGTGCACTACTTTTGTCCAGGGCCCTATGGAACTTGGTCATATGTAGTGCCCTATAAAGGGAATAGGGTTTCATTTAGGGGCGGCATCTAAATGAAATATGAGCAAGTGAACAGCTGAGGACAGAAAGCCGAGAGGCACTGAACACTACAGTATGTAATTACAGTGGGAGACAGAGAGAGCAGAAAAGTCATCAGTGTGCTGGTTTTCACTTGATCTTGGTTATTTACGTAATGAAATAAACTTCCCCGTCCTTCGGTCCGTCCGTCTGTCTGCCCAGCGTTGTGTGTGTGTGTGTGAGATATGGAGTGGTCAGTGCTCTGCTCGGGAAGGTTTCATCCCACTACCCAATCCCCACTACCCACTCTCTCCTATTTCACTGCTCTATCACTAACTCAGACCAGGCATAGTCACTTTCATTTAGGACCAACCGTACATTCCAGCCCCACCACATGCAGACATAATTGAACACAGAGAGCGATGCATAATATTACCTGCAATTTCAAAGGGAAACAGGAATATGTGTGGACATATTCTCATGCACATTTAAAAATGAGCTCTGGGCTTTTATGATGTTATTTTGGAGTGAATGCAGGCATTTGACAGCCATTTCAATGTGAGCGAAATGGAAATGGGCCAATTCTGTATTTAAATAATAGAAAACCAGAGTGCCATGCATTTACATGTTCAGAAACCATTGGTTGAAAATGGACGCACTGCAACAGAATGTTAATATCTCTGAACTAGGCCTAATATCTCTGAACTAGGCCTAATATCTCTGAACTAGGCCTAATCTCTCTGAACTAGGCCTAATCTCTCTGAACTAGGCCTAATCTCTCTGAACTAGGCCTAATCTCTCTGAACTAGGCCTAATACCTCTGAACTAGGCCTAATACCTCTGAACTAGGCCTAATACCTCTGAACTAGGCCTAATATCTCCAATAGCTCCGAACTAGGCCTAATATCTCTGAACGTTAATGCTGTACATAGAGTTTACAGAACATTAGGAACACCTGCTCTTTCCATGACAGACTGACCAGGTGAATCCAGGTGAAAACTATGATCTCTTATTGATGTCAGGTAGCCTAATGGTAGAGCGTTGGACTTGTAACCGAAAGGTTGCTAGATTGAATCCCCGAGCTGACAAGGTAAAAATATGTCGTTCTGCCCCTGAACAAGGCAGTTAACCCACTGTTCCTAGGCCGTCATTGAAAATAAGAATTTGATCAGATAAATAAATCAAATTAAATCCACTTCAATCAGTGTAGATGAAGGGGAGGAGACAGGTTAAAGGAGTTTTAAGTCTTGAGAAAGTTGAGACATGGATTGTGTCTGTGTGCCATTCAGAGAGTGAATGAAGACAGAAGATTTAAGTGCCTTTGAACAGTGTAGGTTTTGTTCACTCAGTGTATATCTGAACTGAATGTGAACAGTGTAGGTTTTGTTCACTCAGTGTATATCTGAACTGAATGTGAACAGAACAGATTCAGTAGTGTCCACATGTAAAGTGGAGAGGCTATTGTAGGTGCTAGTGAACCATTTGTAGCATGGCTTCCTGCTCTGTAAAGGTTAGCTACACATCTGCCCTGTGCTCCCTCTGAAGGAGAGAGTGTGAAGGAGGAGGGGAGGACAAAGATGAAGGGATGACTTTATGGGATGAGGGAGCAAAATAATGTAATGCCTAACAGGGGAGGATAGAGTAGAATATTCCAGTAGAATGTCAGTAGATCTAGAAAGCAGCTTGGTGGTGGACTATGCCAAGGATTGAGAGCTGAGAGAATGACACATGTTGAGAGGGGGAGGGAATAGAGGAGGAGGAGAGCCAAAACAAGTTGTTGTTGAAATGAACAGGACAGAGATTGTCATATGACTGGAAGGAACAGAGTGACAGATGAGAGGAAGGTTGCAGAAAGAGACAGAATATTACTATCAATTACTACAGCGATAGTTCTTTGTAATCATTTTGTCTTTGTAATCACTTGTACATAGTCCTTTTGGGCATGGGGATTTGGATTGCAGTACCATACTGAGTGTGTGTGCACGTGCGTGCGTGATTTATCCTGTCAGAGTGGTTAAAGCCTAGTGACTGACCTCAGATCAGATTCCATCAAACCCTATATTCCCCTCTGCAACATAGCTAAAAAGCTTTTAATGTCCCCTCATCCATCCCAGGTCCCCTGATTCCTCCCTTTATGTGTCGTTCTGCGATCTGATAACCCACATGATAAAATATATTGTCTGCATTATTTTAAAGCTCTCTATAGATGAGATTAAGGCATACAAGGGTTCTCCCAGCTCTGTACAACAATATTGGATTCCCATAACGGTTGCCATATCATTTTGTTTCGTTTTTTAAATTGGATTCAAGCACCTTTCAGAATGCGGTGCTGTGCAGTTTAGAGGGTCTGTATGTTGATGAAGCTGTAGTTTTTTACATAATGACCCGGGCCCAGGCTGTTTGAGAACCTGCCAGAACAAATAGATGAGATGCGTTCCCAGAAATAGACCCAGCAGTAATGATCTTGTTTTTGGTGGATTTAAAGGATTATCTAATGGTATTACTGAAAACATCTGTCTAAGCTTCATCCTATCCTCCCTGCCCGCCCGCCTGCTGCACGCCCATGTTACTACGGTACCACTACACCTACTGTACCCATTCACTGGCAATTACTACAATTAGTCTGTCATTTTCACCCGCATTTTGTCTTCCAATTTTCCTGGTGTAAGACGTGGGCGTGGGAATCATAGTGTTTGTACGACAACGCTAAATGGAAGAAAGCTTTGTTGAGCAAAAGGCTCGGAGAGAGAACGTAGAGGAATATGTAATCATCCAACACGGTGCCCTGCCAGATTTCTGTTTTCAGGGGACTATTTTCTCAGTGTATTTCTGTGTTCTGTGTGTGCAAAGCAGATTACTGGTATCAGATTTGTTAATATTACAAACCCCAGAGCAAACAGCTCATCTGCCTTATGCACTCAGCCAGCAGTGGCCTTCTCTCTCTCTTCGTTCTGTCTCCATCGCTCTGTCTCCACCTCCCTCTTCTCCTCTCTTACTGCCACTTTTCTCTCCACCTCCTCATTTACACCCCCTTCATCACACAACCTCCTTCTGTGTTTCAACTCACTTCTTCCATTGCTCTTATATTGTTCTCCTCGCTCGCTCTATCATCGTTCTCTCTCTCATCTCTCTCCCTCTCTATCATCTCTCTCTCTCATCTCTCTCCCTCTCTCTCATCTCTATCTCTCATATCCCTCTCTATCATCGTTCTCTCTCTCATCTCTCTCCCTCTCTATCATCTCTCTCTCGCTATCATCTCCCTCTATCAACTTTGTCTCGTTCTCTCCCTCTCTCTCATCTCTATCTCTCATATCCCTCTCTATCATCGTTCTCTCATCTCACTCCCTCTTTATCATCTCCCTCGCTCTTATCTTCTCTCTCTCTGTCATCTCCCTCTCTCTCTCTCTGTCATCTCCCTCTCTCTCTCTCTGTCATCTCCCTCTCTCTCTCTCTGTCATCTCCCTCTCTCTCTCTCTGTCATCTCCCTCTCTGTCATCTCTCTCTCTGTCATCTCCCTCTCTCTCTACGTCATCTCCCTCTCTCTCTCCGTCATCTCCCTCTCTCTCTCCGTCATCTCCCTCTCTCTCTCCGTCATCTCCCTCTCTCTCTCCGTCATCTCCCTCTCTCTCTCCGTCATCTCCCTCTCTCTCTCCGTCATCTCCCTCTCTCTCTCCGTCATCTCCCTTTCTCTCTCCGTCATCCCCCTCTCTCTCTATCGTCTCCCCCTCTCTCTCTATCGTCTCCCCCTCTCTCTCTATCGTATCCCCCTCTCTCTCTATCGTATCCCCCTCTCTCTCTATCGTCTCCCCCTCTCTCTCTATCGTCTCCCCCTCTCTCTCTATCGTCTCCCCCTCTCTCTCTATCGTATCCCCCTCTCTCTCTATCGTCTCCCCCTCTCTCTCTATCGTCTCCCCCTCTCTCTCTATCGTCACCCCCTCTCTCTCTATCGTCACCCCCTCTCTCTCTATCGTCACCCCCTCTCTCTCTATCGTCACCCCCTCTCTCTCTATCGTCTCCCTCTCTCTCTCCGTCGTCTCCCTTTCTCTCTCCGTCATCTCCCTTTCTCTCTCTCTCTCTCTCTCTCTCTCTCTCTCTCTATCGTCTCCCCCTCTCTCTCTATCGTCTCCCCCTTTCTCTCTATCGTCTCTCTCTATCATCTCTTTCTCTCTATGTCCCTTTATCATCTCCTTCTCTCTATGTCCCTTTATCATCTCCCCCTCTCGTCTCCCCCTCTCTCTCTATCGTCTCCCCCTCTCTCTCTATCGTCTCCCCCTCTCTCTCTCTATCGTCTCCCCCTCTCTCTCTATCGTCTCTCTCTATCATCTCTTTCTCTCTATGTCCCTTTATCATTTCCTTCTCTCTATGTCCCTTTATCATCTCCCCCTCTCTCTCTATCGTCTCCCCCTCTCTCTCTATCGTCTCCCCCTCTCTCTCTATCGTCTCCCCCTCTCTCTCTATCGTCTCCCCCTCTCTCTCTATCGTCTCCCCCTCTCTCTCTATCGTCTCCCCCTCTCTCTCTATCGTCTCCCCCTCTCTCTCTATCGTCTCCCCCTCTCTCTATCGTCTCCCCCTCTCTCTATCGTCTCCCCCTCTCTCTCTATCGTCTCCCCCTCTCTCTCTATCGTCTCCCCCTCTCTCTCTATCGTCTCCCCCTCTCTCTCTATCGTCTCCCCCTCTCTCTCTATCGTCTCCCCCCCTCTCTCTATCGTCTCCCCCTCTCTCTCTATCGTCACCCCCTCTCTCTCTATCGTCACCCCCTCTCTCTCTATCGTCACCCCTCTCTCTCTATCGTCACCCCCTCTCTCTCTATCGTCTCCCCCTCTCTCTCTATCGTCTCCCCCTCTCTCTCTATCGTCTCCCCCTCTCTCTCTATCGTCTCCCCCTCTCTCTCTATCGTCACCCCCTCTCTCTCTATCGTCACCCCCTCTCTCTCTATCGTCACCCCCTCTCTCTCTATCGTCTCCCCCTCCCTGTCATCTTTCTCTCTATCATCTCTCTTTCTCTATCATCTCTTTCTCTCTATGTCCCTCTATCCCTCTTTCTCTTTATCATCTCCCCCTCTCTCTATCATCTCTACCTCTATCATCTCTCTCTATCATCATCTCTCTCTATCATCTCTCTCCCTCTCATCTCTTTCTCTCTATGTCCCTCTATCATCTCTCTCCCTCTATCATCTCTTTCTCTCTATGTCCCTCTATCCCTCTTTCTCTTTATCATCTCCCCCTCTCTCTATCATCTCTTTCTCTTTATCATCTCCCCCTCTTTCTATCATCTCCCTCCCTCCCTCTCTCATCTCTCTCTCTATCATCTCCCCCTCTCTCTCTATCATCTCCCCCTCTCTCTCTATCATCTCCCCCTGTCTCTCTATCATCTCTCTTTCTCTCTATCATCTCTCTCTCTATCATCTCCCCCTCTCTCTCTCTATCATCTCCCCCTGTCTCTCTATCATCTCTCTTTCTCTCTATCATCTCTCTCTCTCCATCATCTCCCTCTCTATCATCTCTCCCTCCCTCTCTATCATCTCTTTCTCTTTATCATCTCCCCCCCTTTCTATCATCTCCCTCCCTCTCTCATCTCTCTCTCTATCATCTCCCTCCCTCTCTCATCTCTCTCTTTATCATCTCCCTCTCTCTCTCTATCATCTCCCCCTCTCTCTCTATCATCTCCCCCTCTCTCTCTATCATCTCCCCCTCTCTCTCTATCATCTCCCCCTGTATCTCTATCATCTCTCTTTCTCTCTATCATCTCTCTCTCCATCATCTCCCTCTCTATCATCTCTCTATCATCTCTCCCTCCCTCTCTATCATCTCTTTCTCTTTATCATCTCCCCCCCTCTCTATCATCTCTCCCTCCCTCTCTATCATCTCTTTCTCTTTATCATCTCCCCCCCTTTCTATCATCTCCCTCCCTCTCTCATCTCTCTCTCTATCATCTCCCTCCCTCTCTCATCTCTCTCTTTATCATCTCCCTCTCTCTCTCTATCATCTCCCCCTCTCTCTCTATCATCTCCCCCTCTCTCTCTATCATCTCCCCCTCTCTCTCTATCATCTCCCCCTGTATCTCTATCATCTCTCTTTCTCTCTATCATCTCTCTCTCTCTCATCTCCCTCTCTCTCTCTATGATCTCCCTCTCTCTCTCTATCATCTCCCTCTCTCTCTCTATCATCTCCCCCTCTCTCTCTATCATCTCCCCCTCTCTCTCTATCATCTCCCCCTCTCTCTCTATCATCTCCCCCTGTATCTCTATCATCTCTCTTTCTCTCTATCATCTCTCTCTATCTATCATCTCTCTCTATCTATCATATCTCTCTCTCTATCATCTCTCTATCATCTCTCCCTCCCTCTCTATCATTTGTCTCTCTCTATCATCTCTCTATCATCTCCCCCTCTCTATCATCTCTCATCTCTCCCTCTCTCTCTATCATCTCTACCTCTCTCTCTATCGTCTCTCTCTCTATCGTCTCCCCCTCTCTCTCTATCGTCTCCCCCTCTCTGTCATCTCTCTCTCTATCATCTATCTCTCCCTCTCTCCATCTATCATCTCTCTCTATCATCTCCCTCTCTATCATCTCTCTATCATCTCTCCCTCCCTCTCTATCATTTGTCTCTCTCTATCATCTCTCTCTTTATCATCTCCCCCTCTCTCTCTATCGTCTCCCCCTCTCTCTATCGTCTCCCCTCTCTCTCTCTATCGTCTCCCTCTCTCTCTATCGTCTCCCCTCTCTCTCTCTATCGTCTCCCCCTCTCTCTATCGTCTCCCCTCTCTCTCTCTATCGTCTCCCCCTCTCTCTCTATCGTCTCCCGCTCTATCGTCTCCCCTTCTCTCTCTATCGTCTCCCCTCTCTCTCTATCGTCTCCCCCTCTCTCTCTATCGTCTCCCCCTCTCTCTCTATCGTCTCTCTCTCTATCGTCTCCCCCTCTCTCTCTATCGCCTCTCTCTCTCTCTCTATCGCCTCTCTCAATTCAATTTTTCAATTCAAGGGGCTTTATTGGCATGGGAAACATGTGTTAACATTGCCAAAGCAAGTGAGGTAGGTAATATACAAAAGTCAAATAAACAATAAAAATGAACAGTAAACATTACACATACAGAAGTTTCAAAACAATAAAGACATTACAAATGTCATATTATATATATGCAGTGTTGTAACAATGTACAAATGGTTAAAGCACACAAGTTAAAATAAATAAACATAAATATGGGTTGTATTTACAGTGGTGTTTGTTCTTCACTGGTTGCCCTTTTCTTGTGGCAACAGGTCACAAATCTTGCTGCTGTGATGGCACACTGTGGAATTTCACCCAGTAGATATGGGAGTTTATCAAAATTGGATTTGTTTTTGAATTCTTTGTGGATCTGTGTAATCTGAGGGAAATATGTCTCTCTAATATGGTCATACATTGGGCAGGAGGTTAGGAAGTGCAGCTCAGTTTCCACCTCATTTTGTGGGCAGTGTGCACATAGCCTGTCTTCTCTTGAGAGCCATGTCTGCCTACGGCGGCCTTTCTCAATAGCAAGGCTATGCTCACTGAGTCTGTACATAGTCAAAGCTTTCCTTAAGTTTGGGTCAGTCACAGTGGTCAGGTATTCTGCCACTGTGTACTCTCTGTTTAGGGCCAAATAGCATTCTAGTTTGCTCTGTTTTTTTGTTAATTCTTTCCAATGTGTCAAGTAATTATCTTTTTGTTTTCTCATGATTTGGTTGGGTCTAATTGTGCTGTTGTCCTGGGGCTCTGTGGGGTGTGTTTGTGTTTGTGAACAGAGCCCTAGGACCAGCTTGCTTAGGGGACTCTTCTCCAGGTTCATCTCTCTGTAGGTGATGGCTTTGTTATGGAAGGTTTGGGAATCGCTTCCTTTTAGGTGGTTGTAGAATTTAACGGCTCTTTTCTGGATTTTGATAATTAGTGGGTATCGGCCTAATTCTGCTCTGCATGCATTATTTGGTGTTCTACGTTGTACACGGAGGATATTTTTGCAGAATTCTGCATGCAGAGTCTCAATTTGGTGTTTGTCCCATTTTGTGAAATCTTGGTTGGTGAGCGGACCCCAGACCTCACAACCATAAAGGGCAATGGGCTCTATGACTGATTCAAGTATTTTTAGCCAGATCCTAATTGGTATGTTGAAATTTATGTTCCTTTTGATGGCATAGAAGGCCCTTCTTGCCTTGTCTCTCAGATCGTTCACAGCTTTGTGGAAGTTACCTGTGGTGCTGATGTTTAGGCCGAGGTATGTATAGTTTTTTGTGTGCTCTAGGGCAACGGTGTCTAGATGGAATTTGTGGTCCTGGTGACTGGACCTTTTTTGGAACACCATTATTTTGGTCTTACTGAGATTTACTGTCAGGGCCCAGGTCTGACAGAATCTGTGCAGAAGATCTAGGTGCTGCTGTAGGCCCTCCTTGGTTGGTGACAGAAGCACCAGATCATCAGCAAACAGTAGACATTTGACTTCGGATTCTAGTAGGGTGAGACCGGGTGCTGCAGACTGTTCTAGTGCCCGCGCCAATTCGTTGATATATATGTTGAAGAGGGTGGGGCTTAAGCTGCATCCCTGTCTCACCCCACGACCCTGTGTGAAGAAATGTGTGTGTTTTTTGCCAATTTTAACCGCACACTTGTTGTTTGTGTACATGGATTTTATAATGTCGTATGTTTTACCCCCAACACCACTTTCCATCAATTTGTATAGCAGACCCTCATGCCAAATTGAGTCGAAGGCTTTTTTGAAATCAACAAAGCATGAGAAGACTTTGCCTTTGTTTTGGTTTGTTTGGTTGTCAATTAGGGTGTGTAGGGTGAATACATGGTCTGTTGTACGGTAATTTGGTAAAAAGCCAATTTGACATTTGCTCAGTACATTGTTTTCATTGAGGAAATGTACGAGTCTGCTGTTAATGATAATGCAGAGTATTTTCCCAAGGTTACTGTTGACGCATATTCCACGGTAGTTATTGGGGTCAAATTTGTCTCCACTTTTGTGGATTGGGGTGATCAGTCCTTGGTTCCAAATATTGGGGAAGATGCCAGAGCTAAGGACGATGTTAAAGAGTTTTAGTATAGCCAATTGGAATTTGTTGTCTGTATATTTGATCATTTCATTAAGGATACCATCAACACCACAGGCCTTTTTGGGTTTGAGGGTTTTTATTTTGTCCTGTAACTCATTCAAGGTAATTGGAGAATCCAATGGGTTCTGGTAGTCTTTAATAGTTGATTCTCTCTCTATCGTCTCCCCCTCTCTCTCTATCGCCTCTCTCTCTATCGTCTCCCCCTCTCTCTCTATCGTATCCGTCTCCCCCTCTATCGTCTCCCCCTCTATCGTCTCCCCCTCTATCGTCTCCCCCTCTATCGTCTCCCCCTCTATCGTCTCCCTCTCTATCGTCTCCCCCTCTCTCTCTATCGTCTCCCCCTCTCTCTCTATCGTCTCCCCCTCTCTCTCTATCGTCTCCCCCTCTCTCTCTATCATCTCTCTTTATCATCTCTCTCTCTATCGTCTCCCCCTCTCTCTCTATCGTCTCTCTCCCTCTGTCATCTTTCTTTCTATCATCTCTCTTTCATCTCTCTTTCTCTCTATCATCTCTCTTTCTCTCTATCGTCTCCCCATCTCTCTATCGTCTCCCCATCTCTCTATCGTCTCCCCCTCTCTCTATCGTCTCCCCATCTCTCTATCGTCTCCCCATCTCTCTATCGTCTCCCCCTCTCTCTATCGTCTCCCCCTCTCTCTATCGTCTCCCCCTCTCTCTATCGTCTCCCCCTCTCTCTATCGTCTCCCCCTCTCTCTATCGTCTCCCCCTCTCTCTATCGTCTCCCCCTCTCTCTATCGTCTCTCTCTCTCTCTATCGTCTCTCTCCCTCTCTTTCATCTCTCTTTCTCTCTATCATCTCTCTTTCATCTCTCTTTCTCTCTATCATCTCTCTCTATCATCTCCCTCTCTATCATCTCTCTATCATCTCTCCCTCCCTCTCTATCATTTGTCTCTCTCTATCATCTCTCTCTTTATCATCTCCCCCTCTCTCTCTATCGTCTCCCCCTCTCTCTCTATCGTCTCCCCTCTCTCTCTCTATCGTCTCCCCCCCTCTCTCTCTATCGTCTCCCCCTCTCTCTCTATCGTCTCTCTCTCTATCGTCTCCCCCTCTCTCTCTATCGCCTCTCTCTCTATCGTCTCCCCCTCTCTATCGCCTCTCTCTCTATCGTCTCCCCCTCTCTCTCTATCGCCTCTCTCTCTATCGTCTCCCCCTCTCTCTCTATCGCCTCTCTCTCTATCGTCTCCCCCTCTCTCTCTATCGCCTCTCTCTCTATCGTCTCCCCCTCTCTCTCTATCGCCTCTCTCTCTATCGTCTCCCCCTCTCTCTCTATCGCCTCTCTCTCTATCGTCTCCCCCTCTCTCTCTATCGCCTCTCTCTCTATCGTCTCCCCCTCTCTCTCTATCGCCTCTCTCTCTATCGTCTCCCCCTCTCTCTCTATCGCCTCTCTCTCTATCGTCTCCCCCTCTCTCTCTATCGCCTCTCTCTCTCTATCGTCTCCCCCTCTCTCTCTATCGCCTCTCTCTCTCTCGTCTCCCCCTCTCTCTCTATCCCCTCTCTCTCTATCGTCTCCCCCTCTCTCTCTATCATCTCTCTCCCTCTGTCATCTTTCTTTCTATCATCTCTCTTTCATCTCTCTTTCTCTCTATCATCTCCCCCTCTCTATCATCTCTCTTTCTCTCTATCATCTCCCCCTCTCTATCATCTCTCTTTCTCTCTATCGTCTCCCCCTCTCTCTTTCTCTCTATCGTCTCCCCATCTCTCTATCGTCTCCCCATCTCTCTATCGTCTCCCCCTCTCTCTCTCGTCTCCCCCTCTCTCTCTCGTCTCTCTCTCTCTATCGTCTCCCCCTCTCTCTCTATCGTCTCCCCCTCTCTCTCTATCGTCTCCCCCTCCCGCTCTATCGTCTCTCTTCCTCTCTATCGTCTCTCTTCCTCTCTATCATCTCTCTTCCTCTCTATCATCTCTCTCTCTCGCTATCGTCTACCCCCTCTCTCTATCATCTCTCTCTCTATCATCTCTTTCATCTCTCTTTCTCTCTATCATCTCCCCCTCTATCATCTCTCTCTCCCTCTCTATCATCTCTCTTTCTCTCTATCATCTCTCTTTCATCTCTCCCTCTCTCATCTCCCTCCCTCTATCATCTATCGTCTCCCCCTCTCTCTCTATCGTCTCCCCCTCTCTCTCTATCGTCTCCCCCTCTCTCTCTATCATCTCTCTTTATCATCTCTCTCTCTATCGTCTCCCCCTCTCTCTCTATCGTCTCTCTCCCTCTGTCATCTTTCTATCATCTCTCTTTCATCTCTCTTTCTCTCTATCATCTCTCTTTCTCTCTATCGTCTCCCCATCTCTCTATCGTCTCCCCATCTCTCTATCGTCTCCCCATCTCTCTATCGTCTCCCCCTCTCTCTATCGTCTCCCCCTCTCTCTATCGTCTCCCCCTCTCTCTATCGTCTCCCCCTCTCTCTATCGTCTCCCCCTCTCTCTATCGTCTCCCCCTCTCTCTATCGTCTCCCCCTCTCTCTATCGTCTCCCCCTCTCTCTATTGTTTCCCCCTCTCTCTATCGTCTCCCCCTCTCTCTATCGTCTCCCCCTCTCTCTATCGTCTCTCTCCCTCTCTTTCATCTCTCTTTCTCTCTATCATCTCTCTTTCATCTCTCTTTCTCTCTATCATCTCTCTCTATCATCTCCCTCTCTATCATCTCTCTATCATCTCTCCCTCCCTCTCTATCATTTGTCTCTCTCTATCATCTCTCTCTTTATCATCTCCCCCTCTCTCTCTATCGTCTCCCCCTCTCTCTCTATCGTCTCCCCTCTCTCTCTCTATCGTCTCCCCCCCTCTCTCTCTATCGTCTCCCCCTCTCTCTCTATCGTCTCTCTCTCTATCGTCTCCCCCTCTCTCTCTATCGCCTCTCTCTCTATCGTCTCCCCCTCTCTATCGCCTCTCTCTCTATCGTCTCCCCCTCTCTCTCTATCGCCTCTCTCTCTATCGTCTCCCCCTCTCTCTCTATCGCCTCTCTCTCTATCGTCTCCCCCTCTCTCTCTATCGCCTCTCTCTCTATCGTCTCCCCCTCTCTCTCTATCGCCTCTCTCTCTATCGTCTCCCCCTCTCTCTCTATCGCCTCTCTCTCTATCGTCTCCCCCTCTCTCTCTATCGCCTCTCTCTCTATCGTCTCCCCCTCTCTCTCTATCGCCTCTCTCTCTATCGTCTCCCCCTCTCTCTCTATCGCCTCTCTCTCTATCGTCTCCCCCTCTCTCTCTATCGCCTCTCTCTCTATCGTCTCCCCCTCTCTCTCTATCGCCTCTCTCTCTATCGTCTCCCCCTCTCTCTCTATCGCCTCTCTCTCTATCGTCTCCCCCTCTCTCTCTATCCCCTCTCTCTCTATCGTCTCCCCCTCTCTCTCTATCATCTCTCTCCCTCTGTCATCTTTCTTTCTATCATCTCTCTTTCATCTCTCTTTCTCTCTATCATCTCCCCCTCTCTATCATCTCTCTTTCTCTCTATCATCTCCCCCTCTCTATCATCTCTCTTTCTCTCTATCGTCTCCCCCTCTCTCTATCATCTCTCTTTCTCTCTATCGTCTCCCCATCTCTCTATCGTCTCCCCATCTCTCTATCGTCTCCCCCTCTCTCTCTCGTCTCCCCCTCTCTCTCTCGTCTCCCCCTCTCTCTCTCGTCTCTCTCTCTCTATCGTCTCCCCCTCTCTCTCTATCGTCTCCCCCTCTCTCTCTATCGTCTCTCTTCCTCTCTATCATCTCTCTTCCTCTCTATCATCTCTCTCTCTCGCTATCGTCTACCCCCTCTCTCTATCATCTCTCTCTCTATCATCTCTTTCATCTCTCTTTCTCTCTATCATCTCCCCCTCTATCATCTCTCTCTCCCTCTCTATCATCTCTCTTTCTCTCTATCATCTCTCTTTCATCTCTCCCTCTCTCTCATCTCCCTCCCTCTATCATCTCTTTCTCTCTATGTCCCTCTATCATCTCTTTCTCTTTGTCATATCCCCCTCTCTCTATCATCTCTCCCTCTATCATCTCTCTCTTTATCATCTCCCCCTCTCTCTCTATCATCTCTCTCTATCATCTCTCTCTCCCTCTCTCTCTCTATCATCTCTCTCTCTCCCTCTCTTTCTTTCTATCATCTCTCTTTCTTTCTATCATCTCTCTTTCTCTCTATCATCTCTCTCTCTCTATCATCTCCCTCCCTCTATCATCTCTTTCTCTTTATCATCTCCCCCTCTCTCTATCATCTCTCCCTCTATCATCTCTACCTCTCTCTATCATCTCTCTCTCTATCATCTCCCCCTCTCTCTCTCTATCATCTCTCTATCATCTCTCTCTCACTCTCTCTATCTATCATCTCTCTCTCTCTATCATCTCTCCCTCTCTCTATCATCTCTCCCTCTATCATCTCTCTCTTTATCATCTCCCCCTCTCTCTCTATCATCTCTCTCTATCATCTCTCTCTCCCTCTCTCTCTCTCTATCATCTCCCTTTCTCTCCTCTCTCATCTCCCTCTCTGACACTAACTTAGTCAGACTTTCATTTTCCCCCGTTCTCTCTCTCTATCGTCTCCCCCTCCCGCTCTATCGTCTCTCTCTCTGTCATCTTTCTTTCTATCATCTCTCTTCCTCTCTATCATCTCTCTTTCTCTCTATCATCTCCCCTCTCTCTATCATCTCTCTTTCATCTCTCTTTCTCTCTATCATCTCCCCCTCTATCATCTCTCTCTCTCTCCCTCTCTTTCTTTCTTTCTATCATCTATCTTTCTTTCTATCATCTCTCTTTCTCTCTATCATCTCTCCCTCCCGCTATCATCTCTTTATCATCTCCCCCTCTCTCTATCATCTCTCCCTCTATCATCTCTACCTCTCTCTATCATCTCTCTCTCTATCGTCTCCCCCTCTCTCTATCATCTCTCTATCATCTCTCTCTCCCTCTCTCTATCTATCATCTCTCTCTCTCTATCATCTCTCCCTCCCTCTCTATCATCTCTACCTCTCTCTATCATCTCTCCCTCCCTCTCTATCATCTCCCTTTCTCTCCTCTCTCATCTCCCTCTCTGACACAAACTTAGTCAGATTTTCATTTTCCCCCGTTCTCTCTCCCTCCATATTTGTGCCTTTCCTTTCTCTCTAACTTGATTCTTCTAAAGAGAAAATAATGAGGCTTCCTCTCCGCTGAGTTGCCCTGCTATTACCCAGGGAAGTGCCTCTTCCTCTCCTCCCATATCCTCCATCCTTCACTCCCTCCATCCCTCACTCCCTCCATCCTTCACTTCCTCCATCCCTGCTCACAGACGCAAGACGAATTGGAGCTCTTGTCTGAAATGTAATGAAATGAAAGATGAGCCATCACCAGGTGCAGGATATAAATATGTCACACCCGTAACCTGATTGTGTGTACGAGGAGAGGCTGAGTGATGTACATCATTGTTGTGTGTACGAGGAGAGGCTGAGTGATGTACATCATCGTTGTGTGTGTGTGTGTGTGTGTATGAGGAGAGGCTGAATGATGTACATCATCATTGTGTGTGTATGAGGAAAGGCTGAGTGATGTACATCATCGTTTGTGTGTGTGTGTGTATGAGGAGAGGCTGAGTGATGTACATCATCGTTTGTGTGTGTATGAGGAAAGGCTGAGTGATGTACATCATCGTTGTGTGTGTGTATGAGGAAAGGCTGGGTGATGTACATCATCGTTGTGTGTGTGTATGAGGAAAGGCTGAGTGATGTACATCATCGTTGTGTGTGTATGAGGAGAGGCTAAGTGATGTACATCATCGTTGTGTGTGTATGAGGAAAGGCTGAGTGATGTACATCATCGTTGTGTGTGTGTATGAGGAAAGGCTGAGTGATGTACATCATCGTTGTGTGTGTATGAGGAGAGGCTAAGTGATGTACATCATCGTTGTGTGTGTATGAGGAGAGGCTAAGTGATGTACATCATCGTTGTGTGTGTGTATGAGGAAAGGCTGAGTGATGTACATCATCGTTGTGTGTGTATGAGGAGAGGCTAAGTGATGTACATCATCGTTGTGTGTGTGTATGAGGAAAGGCTGAGTGATGTACATCATCGTTGTGTGTGTGTATGAGGAAAGGCTGAGTGATGTACATCATCGTTGTGTGTGTATGAGGAGAGGCTAAGTGATGTACATCATCGTTGTGTGTGTATGAGGAAAGGCTGAGTGATGTACATCATCGTTGTGTGTGTATGAGGAGAGGCTAAGTGATGTACATCATCGTTGTGTGTGTGGGTATTTCTATTGTATGTGCCTGTGTTGTAAGTTGTCTGGACAGATGCTGCTGTCACACTTCCTCAGTGAAGTTGTCAAGAGTGTGTCAGTGGCTGAAACACAAACACGATGATGCACCTCCTGTGACCACCCTGCTTATCTGTCTGTCTGTCTCTCCCCTGAGACCACTCTCCTGTCTCCACTGTTATAACACCCGCTTAGAATGGGCACCATAGACACATGGCTACTTTCACATATTGCTACGGCTCACTAATGGACTGAAAGGCCTACTGGGAGACAGATTCAACTTTTACAATTTTGTTTTGACAGATCATGGTGGCCATTGTCCAACATGGCCCCCAACCAGCGCCAAGGGGTTGAAATGGGTCAGTTTCATGGAAGTGATAGCATTGCATTTATCCCCAGTAAAGCCAGACGTTATTCCACCTGATGTAAGAACAATACAGAATATTGTTCAGGGTTTGAGACATTTAGGAATGGCCCTCTCAGTAAGTAAAACCCTGGTGAAGGCCAAAAGCTGAAATGCGTTGGTTCTACTTTTAGCAATAAATACGCTTTTTTATTGAATTCCATTGTCCTCCAAGTGTTGCTGAATCTTCTCTCCTCTCACTAAGCTTAGCAGCCCAGGTCACTCCTCCTTCCCTTATCCCTCTGTTTCTCCCTCTCTCTTTTTCCATCTCTTCCTTCCACACAGACGCGTACACACACTTCCACCCACACACGTCCAGTCCCAGTCCCCAGGCAGGCTTCTCTGAGGGGTGCACCGTGGCACACAGCTGGGAGATTCAAATGTTTTTGCTGTTCATAAATCACAGCGACAGCAATGGGCCCATTATTAAAGACAAGCGTAGGGATCTCACAGTATGCTGTGTCTGTTCTGTCTGCTGTGTCTGTTCTGTCTGCTGTGTCTGTTCTGTCTGCTGTGTCTGTTGTGTCTGTTCTGTCTGCTGTGTCTGTTCTGTCTGCTGTGTCTGTTCTGTCTGCTGTGTCTGTTCTGTCTGTTCTGTCTGCTGTGTCTTCTGTCTGCTGTGTCTACTTGTGTCAATGTCTCATTTGTTGGGGAATGTTTTGTTTCATATGACTGGACCACTTGTTAAGTCAGCTTACTGTGGTCTGTGTACAACTTTGTTGGTCCGTTTCCCTCGCAAAAATCAACAACAGTTAGACGTATTGGTAGAAGGTTGCCAGACACAGACACACACACACACACACACACACACAGCTGTTTGTAGTGTCTGTCTTGTTAGGTTGGTGTAATGATGAATCTCCGTAGTAAACAGTCAGAATTGTGTCTGAAACATCCTGATTGAATGTCTTGAAGGGAGACGTACTCCATGTCTAGAGCAACACCACAGGAGTCTTGGTAATGAAGGCTTAGTGACAACACCAACGCCTGTCAGCACCTAATCAAACGAATTAAAGCAGCATGTTAGTTAAAGCACATTCATTGTCATCAAGGAAGAAGTGTTGTTGGTTGACAGGGAATGGGTTTGTGTGGTGATGGGGAAGTTTGTTAATCTTGTCTGTCTGCCTGCCGCATTCCCAAACCGGAGAGAGAGAGACGAAAGCGACAGGCCCCTCTTTCTCCCATGCTGGGCTCTGATGAAATTCCTGTCACAGTCAGGCAAGGATCTCATCTCCCGAGGACAGCGAGACGTGGATGGATCTAACCTTGTGATCCCCTTGACAGTGGGAGAGAACGGCATCGATCCGCCATGTAAATAACCCCTTAGTCAAGCTGTACAGTGTGTGTCTGTTTATGCATCTTTCTCTGTAGTACATAACCACAACTCTCCAATCACCTAGCTATGAGCTCTGTTCTAACTGTCTGCTAGAGGGCCCATAATTAACAAGGCCTGTTAAGAAGTTCACAGGCTTCTCGTCATCTAAATTACATCTTAATGACATTTCACTTCAGATGTTTCAGCTCAAGAGCCAGAGATGGTAACTCCAGCCAGGAGATGGAGAGATGTGTTATCATAAGTCCAATGTGAGATGAGGGTTGGGTTGCTGTAAACACTGGTAGCCGTCCTTCTCTCTATCATTTTTCTAATCTCTCCCTCAATGTTTCTCTTTCTCTCTCGCTCATCTCTCTCTCCTTCTATAGCCCCCTCTCTCGTTACTCCTTTCTCTCCCTAGTTCAGCCCTTCTCCGGTGGGACAGGGGGATTGCACTCCTCTTTGCTCTGTAATTACTCTCCTGTTCCCAGGTAGCATCACATCTCTCATTGGGGCCTCAGCTCTGTAATCAGATTCATTGCATCTATTACCCAGGTATTTCAGTCACGCAGTGGAGATAATGAGATGTGTAGCACCAATAAGATGGCATAATAATGTTATTTCTTGCAGATGGATGCTTGATTAGATACAGTAATATTCTGCAGTGCGGTTGTTTGCATTGTAGATATTGCAGTATGCTACTGTGGTGGGTAGACTGCTGCTGTGGTGGGTAGACTGCTGCTGTGGTGGGTAGACTGCTGCTGTGGTGGGTAGACTGCTGCTGTGGTGGGTAGACTGCTGCTGTGGTGGGTAGACTGCTGCTGTGGTGGGTAGACTGCTGCTGTGGTGGGTAGACTGCTACTGTGGTGGGTAGACTGCTGCTGTGGTGGGTAGACTGCTGCTGTGGTGGGTAGACTGCTGCTGTGGTGGGTAGACTGCTGCTGTGGTGGGTAGACTGCTGCTGTGGTGGGTAGACTGCTGCTGTGGTGGGTAGACTGCTGCTGTGGTGGGTAGACTGCTGCTGTGGTGGGTAGACTGCTGCTGTGGTGGGTAGACTGCTGCTGTGGTGGGTAGACTGCTGCTGTGGTGGGTAGACTGCTGCTGTGGTGGGTAGACTGCTGCTGTGGTGGGTAGACTGCTGCTGTGGTGGGTAGACTGCTGCTGTGGTGGGTAGACTGCTGCTGTGGTGGGTAGACTGCTGCTGTGGTGGGTAGACTGCAGGGCATCTCTCTTCAACATTCTTGTGGGATAGCCATATATATGTTTTACCTGGGAGACATACATTTATGCAGCTCTAACAATGTCATTAGTATGCTTTAAAACAACAGGGGTTAATGAGATTTAAGGAAGCCTATTGTTCAGACTCAGAGAGATAGTAGCTACTATCTCTCTCTCACAAACACACACACCAAACTGAGGGATTTAGGCTAGTTTTTAGTCTCCCATTATCATGATCCCTCTATTGCACAGCTCTCTCTCTTTCTCTCTCTGTCACACACAACATGCACAACACACACTGAAATCAAGACCTTGACGAAAGAAAGGATAAGCGAATCAAATCTTAGAAAGCCAATATTGATTTACCGGATGAGTTCCCTTCATCCGTGTGGCTGTGTTTTACTAGGCTCAGGTGGACTGTAGTGTCCTTCATACCAGAGCAGCCATTAGAGGAAGAGAGAGAGGGAAATGGAGAAGAGAACAAATATAGAGTCCATGCCTCTCTGGAGGGTGAAGGTAGTTGAGCATCGATAGCGATAAAAACAAAGAGAGGGGGGGAATTAGAGGAGAGAGGTGTAAACAGATGGCGATAAAAACAAAGAGAGGGGGGGAATTAGAGGAGAGAGGTGTAAACAGATGGCGATAAAAACAAAGAGAGGGGGGGAATTAGAGGAGAGAGGTGTAAACAGATGGCGATAAAAACAGAGAGAGGGGGGGGGGAATTAGAGGAGAGAGGTGTAAACAGATGGCGATAAAAACAAAGAGAGGGGGGGAATTAGAGGAGAGAGGTGTAAACAGATGGCGATAAAAACAGAGAGAGGGGGGGGGAATTAGAGGAGAGAGGTGTAAACAGATGGCGATTAAAAACAGAGAGAGAGGGGGGGGAATTAGAGGAGAGAGGTGTAAACAGATGGCGATTAAAAACAGAGAGAGAGGGGGGGAATTAGAGGAGAGAGGTGTAAACAGATGGCGATAAAAACAAAGAGAGAGGGGAATTAGAGGAGAGAGGTGTAAACAGATGGCGATAAAAACAGAGAGAGGGGGGGAATTAGAGGAGAGAGGTGTAAACAGATGGCGATTAAAAACAGAGAGAGAGGGGGGGAATTAGAGGAGAGAGGTGTAAACAGATGGCGATAAAAACAAAGAGAGAGGGGAATTAGAGGAGAGAGGTGTAAACAGATGGCGATAAAAACAGAGAGAGGGGGGGAATTAGAGGAGAGAGGTGTAAACAGATGGCGATTAAAAACAGAGAGAGGGGGGGAATTAGAGGAGAGAGGTGTAAACAGATGGCGATAAAAACAGAGAGAGGGGGGGGAATTAGAGGAGAGAGGTGTAAACAGATGGCGATTAAAAACAGAGAGAGAGATGAAAACAGAGGCGAGAAAGGAGAGTCTGAACTTTGAACTACCTCTTATCAAACTAAAGGTTGAAGGTACAATGAAATCCAGTGGAAGAGAGGAATTTAAAAAGGGAGAGCGAGAGAGGAAATGGCCTCTGTAGGCAGTGTACAGTATCTCAGGGTTCATTGACTGGGCAGCAGTAGACAGCCAGCTGTTGTTAGTCAGACTGGGTTGGTGGGTAGGCTACACTGTATGTTTCAGTCTCCTGTTTTCCCCTTTATTCTCAGTATTAATTCTACCTTTCCTGGCTAGCCTGAATATGTCTAAACACAGCCACTAAACCACAGCAGCTACAAAAACATCTCACTCCCCTCTAACACCCCCCCTTCTCTCTCCTCATCTCCACTGCTCTCTTTCTTCTTCTGCATTTTATCTATTCACACCTCTTTCCTCACTCTGTCCTTTATCCATTCACATCTCTCTTTCCTCACTCTGTCCTTTATCCATTCACACCTCTCCTCTCTTTGTCCTTTATCCATTCACACCTCTCCTCTCTCTGTTCTTTATCCATTCACACCTCTCTTTCCTCACTCTGTCCTTTATCTATTCACACCTCTCCTCCCTTTGTCCTTTATCCATTCACACCTCTCTTTCCTCACTCTGTCCTTTATCCATTCACACCTCTCTTTCCTCACTCTGTCCTTTATCTATTCACACCTCTCCTCGCTTTGTCCTTTATCCATTCACACCTCTCCTCTCTTTGTCCTTTATCCATTCACACCTCTCCTCTCTCTGTTCTTTATCCATTCACACCTCTCCTCTCTCTGTTCTTTATCCATTCACACCTCTCCTCTCTTTGTCCTTTATCCATTCACACCTCTCTTTCCTCACTCTGTCCTTTATCCATTCACACCTCTCTTTCCTCACTCTGTCCTTTATCTATTCACACCTCTCCTCGCTTTGTCCTTTATCCATTCACACCTCTCCTCTCTCTGTTCTTTATCCATTCACACCTCTCCTCTCTCTGTTCTTTATCCATTCACACCTCTCCTCTCTCTGTTCTTTATCCATTCACACCTCTCTTTCCTCACTCTGTCCTTTATCTATTCACACCTCTCCTCTCTTTGTCCTTTATCCATTCACACCTCTCTTTCCTCACTCTGTCCTTTATCCATTCACACCTCTCTTTCCTCACTCTGTCCTTTATCCATTCACACCTCTCCTCTCTTTGTCCTTTATCCATTCACACCTCTCTTTCCTCACTCTGTCCTTTATCCATTCACACCTCTCCTCTCTTTGTCCTTTATCCATTCACACCTCTCTTTCCTCACTCTGTCCTTTATCCATTCACACCTCTCTTTCCTCTCTTTGTCCTTTATCCATTCACACCTCTCTTTCCTCACTCTGTCCTTTATCCATTCACACCTCTCTTTCCTCACTCTGTCCTTTATCCATTCACAACTCTCTTTCCTCACTGTCCTTTATCCATTCACACCTCTCTTTCCTCACTCTGTCCTTTATCCATTCACACCTCTCTTTCCTCACTCTGTCCTTTATCCATTCACACATCTCTTTCCTCACTCTGTCCTTTATCCATTCACACCTCTCCTCTCTTTGTCCTTTATCCATTCACACCTCTCCTCACTTTGTCCTTTATCCATTCACACCTCTCCTCTCTTTGTCCTTTATCCATTCACACCTCTCCTCTCTTTGTCCTTTATCCATTCACACCTCTCTTTCCTCACTCTGTCCTTTATCCATTCACACCTCTCCTCTCTTTGTCCTTTATCCATTCACACCTCTCCTCTCTCTGTCCTTTATCCGTCCGCACCTCTCTTTCCTCTCTCTGTCCTTTATCCGTCCGCATCTCTCTTTCCTCACTCTGTCCTTTATCCGTCCGCACCTCTCTTTCCTCACTCTGTCCTTTATCCGTCCGCACCTCTCTTTCCTCACTCTGTCCTTTATCCGTCCGCACCTCTCTTTCCTCTCTGTCCTTTATCCGTCCGCACCTCTTTCCTCTCTGTCCTTTATCCGTCCGCACCTCTTTCCTCACTCTGTCCTTTATCCGTCCGCACCTCTTTCCTCACTCTGTCCTTTATCCGTCCGCACCTCTTTCCTCTCTCTGTCCTTTATCCGTCCGCACCTCTTTCCTCTCTCTGTCCTTTATCCGTCCGCACCTCTCTTTCTCAGCATTCACTCATAGTCAGTGTTTTAGGAGTTGTATTTTGCATTTTAATCCCCCGGAAGGGATGATGACATGCAGAATGAATTAATTTGTTGCTTTTCATTTATTAGAGCAAAAGAAAACAAAAAACTGGTATGGCTTTGTGGCTTTCTCAATAGAAAATGCCTTCTGTAGTAGGTGTATGTAATGTGGATAGGGCAGTTGATAGTATTTTATGCTAAGGCCACAGATGGACAGATCATCTGTAATTGACCCTGCCTCTGCAATTTCCATCCAGATGTGCTATCCATAAATCCATGTCCTATAAAAAAAATAGTGTCCTTACTTACCCTTACCCCCCACTAATCAGATTATCAACTAGTCTCTATCCTGACCCTCTAATATATCTCATCTGTTGATGCAGACTGACTGACTGCAGCTCTGTTGTTCAATGATGATTGACTCCTGTTCATGGACCACCAACCTGACTGCTCTGTTGATGTTTAGCATGTCAATCATAAAGGGATGGAAAAGCAATATCTGAGTGATATGTCACTCCTTGTCCCTCTACTTGACTTGTCCCAGTCAGAGACAGCCGGTACATGGTGACATGCTGAGACTGGGGATTGATTTACTTGACTTGTCCCAGTCAGAGACAGCCGGTACATGGTGACATGCTGAGACTGGGGATTGATCTACTTGACTTGTCCCAGTCAGAGACAGCCGGTACATGGTGACATGCTGAGACTGGGGATTGATCTACTTGACTTGTCCCAGTCAGAGACAGCCGGTACATGGTAACATGGTGAGACTGGGGATTGATCTACTTGACTTGTCCCAGTCAGAGACAGCCGGTACATGGTAACATGGTGAGACTGGGGATTGATCTACTTGACTTGTCCCAGTCAGAGACAGCCGGTACATGGTGACATGCTGAGACTGGGGATTGATCTACTTGACTTGTCCCAGTCAGAGACAGCCGGTACATGGTGACATGCTGAGACTGGGGATTGATCTACTTGACTTGTCCCAGTCAGAGACAGCCGGTACATGGTAACATGGTGAGACTGGGGATTGATCTACTTGACTTGTCCCAGTCAGAGACAGCCGGTACATGGTGACATGCTGAGACTGGGGATTGATCTACTTGACTTGTCCCAGTCAGAGACAGCCGGTACATGGTAACATGGTGAGACTGGGGATTGATCTACTTGACTTGTCCCAGTCAGAGACAGCCGGTACATGGTAACATGGTGAGACTGGGGATTGATCTACTTGACTTGTCCCAGTCAGAGACAGCCGGTACATGGTAACATGGTGAGACTGGGGATTGATCTACTTGACTTGTCCCAGTCAGAGACAGCCGGTACATGGTAACATGGTGAGACTGGGGATTGATCTACTTGACTTGTCCCAGTCAGAGACAGCCGGTACATGGTAACATGGTGAGACTGGGGATTGATCTACTTGACTTGTCCCAGTCAGAGACAGCCGGTACATGGTAACATGGTGAGACTGGGGATTGATCTACTTGACTTGTCCCAGTCAGAGACAGCCGGTACATGGTAACATGGTGAGACTGGGGATTGATCCTGCTGACTCTATCAAGATGCCACTGTGCTCGGAGCCAGGTTGGGTATCGATCGCCATGGTAAGAGGGGAGGTCAGTGGGGCTAATAGACTGAGCTGATTGGAGATTGTGTGTGCGTGGTTGTCCAATGACAGGGGGATAGTTCAATTTGTGTTCATGTGCGGTCAGAGGACTGGTTTTGGTCATGTGTGTGTGTGTGTCCCAGGTTCACAGAGGCAGACACCATTGTGATGGGTGATGTGACGTACGGAGCCTGCTGCGTGGACGACTTCACGGCCCGCGCCTTGGGGGCCGACTTCATGGTGCACTACGGCCACAGCTGCCTCAGTGAGTCACACACGCACAAAAAGACTCACATACACGACTCAGACATGACGCAGGTAATCATTAGTAATCGAATCACATCCCTAAAACATGCGCAAATGTAAATACACACACATATCAGGGTTTTTGTTAGCCGGCTTTTGGCACCATTCAAAAGTTTGGGGTCACTTAGAAATGTCCTTGTTTTTGAAAGAAAAGCAATTTTTTTTGTCCATTTAAAATAACATCAAATTGATCAGAAATACGGTGTAGACATTGTTAATGTTGTAAATGACTATTGTAGCATGTATATACATAGGCATACAGAGGCCCATTATCAACAACCATCACTCCTGTGTTCCAATGGCACGTTGTGTTAGCTAATCCAAGTTTATAATTTTAAAAGGCTAATTGATCATTACAAAACCCTTTTGTTATTATGTTAGCACAGCTGAAAACTGTTGTGCTGATTTAAAGAAGCAATAAAACCGGCCTTTAGACTAGTTGAGTATCTGGAGCATCAGCATTTGTGGGTTCGATTACAGGCTCAAAATGGCCAGAAACAAAGATCTTTCTTCTGAATCTCGTCAGTCTATTCTTGTTCTGAGAAATGAAGGCTATTCCATGCAAGAAATTGCCAAAAACCTGAAGATCTCGTACAATGCCTTCACAGAAAAGCGCAAACTGGCTCTAATCAGAATAGAACGAGTGGGAGGCCCCGGTGCACAACTGAGCAAGAGGACAAGTACATTAGAGTGTCTAGTTTGAGAAACAGACGCCTCACAAGTCCTCAACTGGCATCTTCATTAAATACTACCCGCACAACACCAGTCTCAACGTCAACAGTGAAGAGGCCACTCCGGGATGCTGGCCTTCTAGTTGTTTTTTTTTACCCCTTTTTCTCCCCAATTTCATGATATCCAATTGGTAGTTAAGGTCTTGTCCCATTTGAAACTCCCGTACGGACAGGTGAAGGTTGAGAGCTGTGCGTCCTCTGAAACAACCAATGTGTCTGCGGAAACACCGTACACCTGGCGACTGTGTCAGCGTGCTTGCGCCCGGCCCGCCACGGGAGTCACTAGAGCGTGACGGGACAAGGACAACCCGGCCGGCCAAACCCTCCTCTAACCCGGACGACGCTGGGCCAATTGTGCGCCGCCTCATCGGTCTCCCGGTCGCGGCCAGGACCTGTAGTGACGCAGCTAGCACTGCGGTGCAGTGCCTTAGACCGCTGTGCCATTCGGGAGGCTGAAAATGAAGTTTAATTTGCTACTCCATTACATGAGTTGTATTTTCTGTTAATTACCATCATCTAAATGTTATTTCTGTCAGTCTGAGCACCGGAATAGAAACCCTGACACACACACATACAGCCACACACAACCACACACACACAACCACACACACACAACCACACACAGCCACACGCAACCACACACACACACACAGCACACACACACTCGAGGCATAAGAATGATAGACAGACCCCATGGCCTCCAGCCAGGGTATAAAGCAGCGAGATCAATACCAGCAGCACATACAAGTGCCTGGCAATGGGTAGTACTCAATAGCTCAGTGTGTGTGCTTAGCTGCAGCTTTGTAAGGCCTATCAGGCCTTTAGAGGCTGGACAGCAGAACATTTACTCAGACGATCAATGGAGAACATGCATTAGGGCTGTCCTTTGAAAAGCCTGTGCAGATCTTAAGGACCCTTCATTCTCTGCGCTGCTCTCTGCCTGTCTGCAGCACAATATAGCAGGGAATGCTAAATCAATATTTGTGATATCTCCCTGGCAGAACGAGCTGAACAAGGCTCACCTCTCCCAAATACCACATCTGACCATGAGAATATTAATCCAATACACCAGCCGACCACTCTAACAAACCAACAAGCAAGCGATACACATTCTCTGACCAACCAACAGACACACAACACACACTCACTGTGTTCTGCACTCACATACAAAAGAACATGATGGATAAAAGGCAGCACTAGCCAGTCATACTGGCTACAAGGCTGAAATGAGACGCCTCTTCTACATTCAGCCCAGCTACAAAATGACTGGATGAATTTCCACTAGTCAAATAGGGCTGGGAATTGCCAGGGACCTCACAATACGATATTATCATGATACTTACAGTTGAAGTTGGAAGTTTACATACACCTTAGCCAAATACATTTAAACTCAGTTTTTCAATTCCTGACATATAATCCTAGTAAAGATTCCCTGTCTTAGGTCAGTTAGGATCACCACATTATTTTAAGAATGTGAAATGTAAGAATAATAGTAGAGAGAATTATTTATTTCAGCTTTTATTTCTTTCATCACATTCCCAGGGGTCAAACGTTTGCATACACTCAATTAGTATTTGGTAGCATTGCCTTTAAATTGTTTAACTTGGGTCAAACATTTCAGGTAGCCTTCCACAAGCTTCCCACAATAAGTTGGGTGAATTTTGGCCCATTCCTCCTGACAGAGCTGGTGTAACTGAGTCAGGTTTGTAGGCCTCCTTGCTCGCACACACTTTTTCAGTTCTGCCCACAAATTTTCCATTGGCTTGAGGTCAGGGCTTTGTGATGGCCACTCCAATACCTTGATTTTGTTGTCCTTAAGCCATTTTGCCACAATTTTGGAAGCATGCTTGGGGTCATTGTCCATTTGGAAGACCCATTTGCGACCAAGATTTAACTTCCCGACTGATGTCTTGAAATGTTACTTCAATATATCCACTTAATTTTCCTCCCTCGTGATGCCATCTATTTTGTGAAGTGCACCAGTCCCTCCTGCAGCAAAGCACCCCCACAACATGATGCTGCCACCCCCGTGCTTCACGGTTGGGATGGTATTCTTCGGCTTGCAAGCATCCCCCTTTTTCCTCCAAACATAACGTTGGTCATTATGGCCAAACAGTTCTGTTTTTGTTTCATCAGACCAGAGGACATTTCCCCGAAGAAGTACGATCTTTGTCCCCATGTGCAGTTGCAAACCTCAGTCTGGCTTTTTTATGGCGGTTTTGGAGCAGAGGCTTCTTCCTTGCTGAGTGGCCTTTCAGGTTATGTCGATATAGGACTCATTTTACTGTGGATATAGATACTTTTGTACCTGTTTCCTCCAGCATCTCCACAAGGTCCTTTGCTGTTGTTCTGGGATTGGTTTGCACTTTTCGCACCAAGTACGTTCATCTCTAGAAGACAGAATGCGTCTCCTTCCTGAGCGGTATGATGACTGCGTGGTCCCATGGTGTTTATACTTGCGTACTATTGTTTGTACAGATGAACATGGTACCTTCAGGTGTTTGGAAATTGCTCCCAAGGATGAACCAGACTTGTGAAGGTCTACCATTTTTTTTTTGAGGTCTTGGCTGATTTCTTTTGATTTCCCCATGATGTCAAGCAAAGAGGCACTGAGTTTGAAGGTAGGCCTTGAAATACATCCACAGGTACACCTCCAATTGATTCAAATGATGTCAATTAGCCTATCAGAAGCTTCTAAAGCCATGACATAATTTTCTGGAATTTTCCAAGCTGTTTAAAGGAACAGTCAACTTAGTGTATGTAAACTTCTGACCCACTGGAATTGTGATACAGTGAATTATAATTGAAATAATCTGTCTGTAAACAATTGTTGGAAAAATGACTTGTCATGCGCAAAGTAGATGTCCTAACCGACTTGCCAAAACTATAGTTTGTTAACAAGAAATGTGTGGAATGGTTTAAAAATGAGTTTTAATGACTCCAACCTAAGTCTATGTAAACTTCCGACTTCAACTGTAGGTGCCAATACAATATGTATTGTGATTCGATTCTGTGATTTTTATTGCGATTCGATGTTCCAAACATACACTGCTCAAAAAAATAAAGGGAACACTTAAACAACACAATGTAACTCCAAGTCAATCATACTTCTGTGAAATCAAACTGTCCACTTAGGAAGCAACACTGATTGACAATAAATTTCACATGCTGTTGTGCAAATGGAATAGACAACAGGTGGAAATTATAGGCAATTAGCAAGACACCCCCAATAAAGGAGTGGTTCTGCAGGTGGTGACCACAGACCACTTCTCAGTTCCTATGCTTCCTGGCTGATGTTTTGGTCACTTTTGAATGCTGGCGGTGCTTTCACTCTAGTGGTAGCATGAGACGGAGTCTACAACCCACACAAGTGACTCAGGTAGTGCAGCTCATCCAGGATGGCACATCAATGCGAGCTGTGGCAAGAAGGTTTGCTGTGTCTGTCAGCGTAGTATCCAGAGCATGGAGGCGCTACCAGGAGACAGGCCAGTACATCAGGAGACGTGGAGGAGGCCGTAGGAGGGCAACAACCCAGCAGCAGGACCGCTACCTCCGCCTTTGTGCAAGAAGGAGCAGGAGGAGCACTGCCAGAGCCCTGCAAAATTACCTCCAGCAGGCCACAAATGTGCATGTGTCTGCTCAAACGGTCAGAAACAGACTCCACGAGGGTGGTATGAGGGCCCGACGTCCACAGGTGGGGGTTGTGCTTACAGCCCAACACCGTGCAGGACGTTTGGCATTTGCCAGAGAACACCAAGATTGGCAAATTCGCCACTGGCGCCCTGTGCTCTTCACAGATGAAAGCAGGTTCACACTGAGCACATGTGACAGACGTGACAGAGTCTGGAGACGCCGTGGAGAACGTCCTGCTGCCTGCAACATCCTCCAGCATGACCGGTTTGGCGGTGGGTCAGTCATGGTGTGGGGTGGCATTTCTTTGGGGGGCCGCACAGCCCTCCATGTGCTCGCCAGAGGTAGTCTGACTGCCATTAGGTACCGAGATGAGATCCTCAGACCCCTTGTGAGACCATATGCTGGTGCGGTTGGCCCTGGGTTCCTCCTAATGCAAGACAATGCTAGACCTCATGTGGCTGGAGTGTGTCAGCAGTTCCTGCAAGAGGAAGGCATTGATGCTATGGACTGGCCCGCCCGTTCCCCAGACCTGAATCCAATTGAGCACATCTGGGACATCATGTCTCGCTCCATCCACCAACGCCACGTTGCACCACAGACTGTCCAGGAGTTGGCGGATGCTTTAGTCCAGGTCTGGGAGGAGATCCCTCAGGAGACCTTCCGCCACCTCATCAGGAGCATGCCCAGGCGTTGTAGGGAGGTCATACAGGCACGTGGAGGCCACACACACTACTGAGCCTCATTTTGACTTGTTTTAAGGACATTACATCAAAGTTGGATCAGCCTGTAGTTTGGTTTTCCACTTTAATTTTGAGTGTGACACCAAATCCAGACCTCCATGGGTTGATAAATTTGATTTCCATTGATAATTTTTGTGTGATTTTGTTGTCAGCACATTCAACTATGTAAAGAATAGAGTATTTAATAAGAATAGTTCGTTCATTCAGATCTAGGATGTGTTATTTTAGTGTTCCCTTTATTTTTTTGAGCAGTGTATTTCACTCTATATGTCTGCTACAGAGGGACAAGAGAGAACCATGAGCACTCGTTTTGATCAGTCATGGAAATAAGATAGCTGAAAACAAATTGTCTCCCCAATTTAAAAAGATGGAGAACAAGCTGTGAAGGAAAATTACTGGAGTTTTGGTGCAGGTACAACCAACTAGCGCAACAATAATATGGCGATATTGCCAATACAATATTATATATCGTCAAAAATAATATCCCTGTATGTAACTGTTTACCTTTTTCCCCCATCGCTATAGTCCAAATGCTGTATTAAAACAGTTGAATCCTCTGTAAAGTTAGTCTAGTGGGCATCAGGACTGGGGTCAATATCATATCAAGTCATTAGAAATGTACAGGGCCTTCAAAGTATTCACACCCCTTGACTTATTCCACATTTTGTTGTTTTACAACCTGAATTTAAAATGGATTAATGTGAAAGTGGAATTATGTTTTTAGAAATGTGTATTAGTATTAAAAATAAAACGCTGAAATGTTTTCAGTCAATAAGTATTCAACCCTTTTGTTATGGCAAGCCTAAATAAGTTCAGGGGTAAAAATTGCTTAACAAGTCACACATTAAGTTGCACGAACTCACTCTGTGTGCAATAAGAGTGTTTAACATGATTTTTTAATGACTACATCATCTCTATACCCCACACATACAATTATCTATAAGGTCCCTCAGTCGAGCAGTGAATTTCAAACACAGATTCAACCACAAAGACCATGGAGGTTTTCCAATGCCTCGCAAGGAAGGGCACCTATTAGTACATATTTTTTTTTTTTTAAAGCAGACATTGAATATCCCTTTGAGCATGGTTATTAATTACACGCTTGAGGATGTATCAATACACCCAGTCACTACAAGGATACAGGCATCCTTCCTAACTCAGTTGCCGGAGAGGAAGGAAACTGCTCAGAGATTTCACCATGAGGCCAATGGTGACTTTAAAACAGTTGCAGAGTTTAATGGCTCTGTAATAGGAGAAAACTGAAGCTGGATCAACAGCATTGTAGTTACTCCACAATACTAACCTAAATGCAAAGAAGGAAGCCTGCACAGAATAACAAATATTCCAAAAACATAGATCCTTTTTGCAATAAGGCACTAAAGTAATACTGCAAAGAATTTAGTAAAGAAATGAACTTTATGTCCTGAATGCAAAGCGTTCTGTTTGGGGCTCTAACCAGAATAGAAAGAGGAGTGGGAGGCACCGGTGCAAAACTGAGCAAGAGGACAAGTACATTCGAGTGTCTAGTTTGAGAAACCGATGCCTCACAAGTCCTCAACTGGCAGCTTCATTAAATAGTACCCGCAAAACACCCGTCTCAACGTCAGCAGTGAAGAGGCAACTCCGGGATGCTGGCCTGTTCTGATCAATTTGATGTCATTTTAGTGGACAAAAAAGTAGCTTTTTTTCAAGAACAAGGACATTTCTAAGTGACCCAAAATGTTTGAATGGTAAAGTATTCAGACCCTTTGCTATGAGACTTGAAATTGAGCTCAGATGCATCCTCTTTCCGTTGATCATCCTTGAGATGTTTCTACAACTTGATTTGAGTCCACCTGTGGTAAATTCAATTGATTGGACATGATTTGGTAAGGCACACTCCTGTCTATATAAGGTCCCACAGTTGACAGTGCTTGTCAGAGCAGAAACCAAGCCATGAGGTCGAAGGAATTGTCCGTGAAGCTCCAAAACAGGATTGTGTCTGCACAGATCTGGGGAAAGGTACCAAAAAATGTCTCCAGCATTGAAGGTCCCCAAGATCAAAGTGGCCTCCTTCATTCTTAAATGGAAGAAGTTTGGAACCACCGAGACTCTTCCTAGAGCTGGCCGCCTGGCCAAACCCGATGGTCACTCTGACAGAGCTCCAGAGTTACACTGTGGAGATGGGAGAACCTTCCAGAAGGACAACCATCTCTGCAGAACTCTACCAATCAGGCATTTATGGTAGAGTGGCCAGACGGAAGCCACTCCTTAGTATAAGGCACATGACAGCCAGCTTGGAGTTTGCCAAAAGGCACCTAAAGAACTCTGACCCTGAGAAACAAGATTCTCTGGTCTGCTGAACCCAAGATTGAACTCTTTGTCCTGAATGCCACACGTCACGTCTGGCTGAAACAACCTGGCACCGTCCCTATGGTGAAGCATGGTGGTGGCAGTGATATTTGGGATATTATTATTATTAATTTTTTTTTCTTCTAGAAAGCTGTTTTTGCTTTGTCATCATGGGGTATTGTGTGTTGATTGGTGAGGATTTTTTTTAAATAAACAATTTTAGAATAAGGCTGTAACGTAACAAAGTAGAAAAAGTCAAGGGTCTGAATACTTTCCAAATGCATTGTAAATTGGCTTTAAAATATTTTGCAAGACTTAAATGGCTGTCTAGCAATGATCAACAACCAACTTAACAGAGCTTGAAGAATTTTCAAAAGAATAATGTGCAAATATTGTACAATCCAGGTGTGCAAAGCTCTTAGACTTACCCAGAAAGAATTGCATCTGTAATAGCTGCAAAAGGTGATTCTAATATGTATTGACTCAGGGGTGTGAATACTTATGTAAATTATTTATTTCTGCATTTCATTTTCAATAACTTTGCAAACATAAAAACAACTAAAAACGTGTTTTCACTTTGTCATTATGGGTTATTGCATGTAAATGGGTGAGAACACAGGCTGTAACACAACAAAATGTGGAATACTGTAAGTCAAGGCGTATAAATACTTTCTGAAGGCACAGTATGTATTAATCACACATAAGAACCTGAACTTGAAACACGATGGTATAAATTCAAATTCCAAGGATGTAAATGGCCAATCATTATCAGTGAGTATTTTGGAGTCCTCCCTGAACTGGCTGAATTGTAATAGAATTGACCCAACCTTGGCGGACACTCTGGGTTCTCTCTGCTCTGTGAGGAGCGGAGGAGGTCTTTATAGCTGTTGTTGACTGACAGCATCACATGTAGTGGAAGTGTTGAGGCTTCATCAGCAACACAACTGTGTCAGACACCTGCAGGAGATTAAAGACACTCTGCCCTCCCTGACTGTCTCTCTCTTCACTCTATCTCTCTCTCTCTCTTCACTCTATCTCTCTCTCTCTCTCTCTCTTCACTCTATCTCTCTCTCTTCACTCTCTCTCTCTCTCTTCACTCTCTCTCTCTTCACTCTATCTCTCTCTCTCTCTCTTCACTCTATCTCTCTCTCTCTCTCTCTTCACTCTATCTCTCTCTCTCTTTGCTCTATCTCTCTCTCTCTTCGCTCTATCTCTCTCTCTCTTCGCTCTATCTCTCTCTCTCTTCGCTCTCTCTCTCTCTTCGCTCTATCTCTCTCTCTCTCTTCACTCTCTATCTCTCTTCTCTCTCTCTCTCTTCTCTCTCTCTTCACTCTCTATCTCTCTTCTCTCTCTCTTCACTCTCTATCTCTCTCTATCTCTTCTCTCTCTCTCTCTCTCTTCACTCTCTCTCTTCTCTCTTCTCTCTCTCTCTTCACTCTATCTCTCTCTCTCTAGTGAGTGTTTGTATGAGTGAGAACGAAGTGAGGGAGTGATTGAGTGAGTGATATAGATGGAGGAGGAAATTAAATAAAGTGAGAAACAGAGTGAGTTGAGAGAATGGATCGATCCCACTCTGCTGTGCCCTTTGTTTTTGGGAGCACCTGTAAACAAGCAGCAGCTGTATGCCTATGTCTCTGTCTGAATAGCTGTCTGCTCTGCTCTCTCTGCTCTGCACTCTCTGCCCTGCTCTCTGCTCAGCTCTCTGCACTCTCTGCTCTGCTCTGCACTCTCTGCTCTGCACTCTCTGCTCTGCTTTGCTCGCCCTGCTCTCTGCTCTTCTCTCTGCTTTGCGCTCTCTGCTCTGCTCTCTGCTCTGCTCTGCTCTCTACTCTGCTCTCTGCTTTGCTCGCTCTGCTCTCTGCTTTGCGCTCTCTGCTTTGCGCTCTCTGCTCTCTCTGCTCTGCACTCTGCTCTTCTCTCTCTGCTCTGCTCTCTGCTTTGCTCTCTCTGCTCTGCACTCTGCTCTGCACTCTGCTCTCTCTGCTCTGCACTCTGCTCTGCTCTCTGCTTTTCTCTCTCTGCTCTGCTCTCTGCTTTGCTCTCTCTGCTCTGCACTCTGCTCTCTGCTCTGCTCTCTGCTCTGCTCTCTGCTTTGCTCTCTGCTCTGCACACTCTGCTCTGCTCTCTGCTTTGCTCTCTCTGCTCTGCACTCTGCTCTGCTCTCTGCTTTGCTCTCTCTGCTCTGCACTCTGCTCTCTCTGCTCTGCACTCTGCTCTCTCTGCTCTGCACACTCTGCTCTGCTCTCTGCTTTGCTCTCTCTGCTTTGCTCTCTCTGCTCTGCACTCTGCTCTGCTCTCTGCTTTGCTCTCTCTGCTCTGCACTCTGCTCTGCTCTCTCTGCTCTGCACTCTCTTCTGCTCTCTTCTGCTCTCTGCTTTGCTCTCTCTGCTCTGCACTTTGCTCTGCTCTCTGCTCTGCTCTCTGCTTTGCTCTCTGCTCTGCACACTCTGCTTTGCTCTCTCTGCTCTGCACACTCTGCTCTGCTCTCTGCTCTGCCTGCAGACGTGGGAACTTTACTTCACTCAGTGTTCCCTTAGTGGCTTGACACCCACCACAATAGCTGTGAGAAGTGTGTCCCCATAACATCTCCTCACCCCAGCCGCCAAGTATTCTCCCTCTGTCTGTGTCTGTGTCTGTCTGTCTGTCTTCATGCCTAGCTAAGGAAGTGGAATCTTTACTCTGTGTCTGTCCCCAGTCCCACAACGCTCCCCATTCCAACCGCCTGGTATTTTTTAACTTCTCTCTGTCTCCCACTTAGGCCTGTTTCTTACTATCCATCGCTCTACCTCTGTGTCCTTCATTCCTGATACTCCTATCCATTCATCACTCCTGGTGCCTTCCAAATCCTCTCTTTCCCTTTCCCCTCGTTCTCTTTTTTAATATATACAGTACATTACCTCTCCCTATCCCACCCAAAATTTAATGGCAATGTGTTGTCTTCCTGCCCACTTCTATAGCTAACAAGACTGGGAATTGCCAATGACCTCAGGATACGGTATTATCACGATACTTAGGTGCCAATACGATATGTATTGTGATTCTCATGATTCTATGTATTGCGATTCGATGTTACTACGATTTGATTTTCCAAACATATTTCTCACTATATACTGAGTGTACAAACATTAGGAACACCTGCTCTTTCCATGACAGACTGACCAGGTGAATCCAGGTGAAAGCCAGGATCCTTTATTGATGTCACTTGTTAAATCCACTTCAATCAGTGTAGATGAAGAGGAGGAGACCGGTTAAAGAAGGATTTTTAAGCCTTGAGACATTTGAGACATGGATTGTGTATGTGTGTCATTTAGAGGGTGAATGGGCAAGACAAAAGTGCCTTGAATGAAGTATAGTAGTAGGTGCTAGGCGCACCGGTTTGTGTCAAGAACTGCAAAGCTGCTGGGTTTTTCCACACTCAACATTTTCCTGTGTGCATCTCTGTTATTATCTATGCACAGTCACTTTAATAACTCTACTTACATGTACATATTACCTCGACTAACCGGTGCCCCCACACATTGACTCTGTACCGGTACTCCTTGTATATAGCCTCGCTATTGATATTGTACTGCTGCTCTTTAATTATTTATTGTTACTTTTATTTCTTATTCTTATATTTTATAGTTATTTTAAACTGCAATGTTGGTTAAGGGCTTGTAAGTAAGCATTTCACTGTAAGGTCTACTACATCTGTTGTATTCGGCGCATGTGACAAAATAACATTTGATTTGAATGGTCCACCACCCAAAGACATCCTGCCAACTTGACACAACTGTGGGAAGCATTGGAGTCAACATGGGCCAGCATCCCTGTGGAACGCTTTCAACACCTTGTGGAGTCCATGCCCCAACGAATTGAGGCTGTTCTGAGGGCAAAAGGGAGGGTGCAACTCAATATTAGAAGGCTGTTCCTAATGTTTTGTACACTCAGTGTATGTCTGCTGCATGGAGACGAGACAGCATAAGAGAAGTCCTTTTTATCAGTCATGTGAAAAAAGTGCCGAAAACATGTTGGCTCACTATTTAAAAAAACAAGATATAGGATGAAAAATAACGGAGTTTTAGCGCTGGAATAACCAATTAGCAACATAGCAATTGTTTTATTTATTTTAAAAAATGATATGAATCGGTACTTGGAGTCAGTGTCGCTATAGTATTGTCTAAGATAATGTAACTGTATCAATGTTTTCCCCCCATCATCAATAGCCATTCTCTCCTCTTTGTTTCTGCTTCTATCTATCAGATCAGAAACAGTCTACTTGGGACTATCCAAATAAAGTGTTAGTCTCCTACCATCCCTCTCTCTCTTCCTCTCCCTGTCACGCCTTCTCCGCTTTATCTCTCCATCTCTTATTCATACGTCTGTGGCATGAAATCAGCTACATTACAAATGTTTAAACATTGACATGAAAATGGCCCATTTGCTTAATCACAGCATGAATGTCCTTTGTGTAAATTGCATGTAACACAAGAGGAACTGTAATTACCATGATCAAAACCAAAGATAATGCTTCTCTCTTCTCTCTTTATCCCTGCCCTTATACCCCATTTCCCTCAGCACTCTCCCCCACTCCCTCCCTCCATACCTCTCTCCCTCCCTCCCTCTCTCCCACTCCCTCTCTCCCACTCCCTCCCTCTCTCCCACTCCCTCCCTCCATCCCTCTCTCCTACTCCATCCCTCTCTCCTACTCCATCCCTCTCTCCTACTCCATCCCTCTCTCCCACTCCATCCCTCTCTCCCACTCCATCCCTCCCTCTCTCCCACTCCCCCCTGTCCCTAAGTCTCTGGCTCTCCTAAGCCCAGGCGGGTGCATCGTAAATGGCCTGTGAAATTAATAATATTAATAGTAATTGCATGTGTCCCTCTCCTTCCCTAAATAATTGAGGTATTTGCATCAGTGCCCAACATCGTGTGTGTGTGTGCCGGCTTAATCACGTGGAAAGGGTTTCAGCTCTATTCTAAAAGTGGGTGTGTGCTGTGTGTGCAGATTTGTGACTGTAGTTTAATGCTAGGCTTCTGAGGAGTACTCCATGTCTGTGGTATTAAACTAAATTAACATACTTTTGTATATATAGTGTATGTGGACACCCCTTCAAATTAGTGTATTCGGCTATCAATGTCGGAGGGGCATTGACTAAAATACAGTATGTATATATGAGATGAGTAAAGCAGTATGTCAACATTATTAAAGTGACTAGTGTTCCATTATTAAAGTGGCCAGTGATTCCATGTCTATGTATAAAGGGCAGCAGCCTCTAAGGTGCAGGGTTGAGTAACCAGGTGGTAGCCGGCTAGCGATGGCTATCTAACAGTCTGATGGCCTTAAGATAGAAGCTGTTTTTTGGTCTCTCGGTCCCAGCTTTGATGCACCTGTACTGACCTCGCCTTCTGGATGATCATTTTGCCGTTCTTGTGACATCGGGTGCTGTAGGTGTCCTGGAGGGCAGGCAGTGTGCCCCCGGTGATGCGTTGGGCAGACTGTACTACCCTCTGGAGAGCCTTTCGGTTGCGGGAGGTGCAGTAAGGTGGTGATACAGCCCAACAGAAGGCTGTTTTGCCTTCTTCACCACACTGTCTGTATGGGTGGATAAATTCAGATTGTCAGTGATGTGTACGCCGAGGAACTTGAAGCTTTCCACCTTCACCACTGCGGTCCCGTCGATGTGGATAGGGGGCTGCTCCCTCTGCTGTTTCCTGAAGTCCACGATCAGCTCCTTCGTTTTGTTGACATTGAGGGAGAGGTTGTTTTCCTGGCACCACTCCGCCAGGGCCCTCACCTCCTCCCTGTAGGCTGTCTCATTATTGTTGGTAATCAGGCCTACCACTGTTGTGTCGTCTGCAAACTTAATGATTGAGTTGGAGGCGTGCGTGGTCACGCAGTCATGGGTAAACAGGGAGTACAGGAGGGGGCTGAGCACGCACCCATGTGGGGCCCCAGTGTTGAGGATCAGCGGTGTGGAGATGTTGTTTCCTACCTTCACCACCTGTGTCAGGAAGTCCAGGACCCAGTTGCACAGGGTGGGGGTGAGACCCAGGGCCTCAAGCTTAATGATGAGCTTGGAGGGTACTATGGTGTTAAATGCTGAACTATAGTCAATGAACAGCATTCTTACATAGGTATTCCTCTTGTCCAGATGGGTTAGGGCAGTGTGCGGTGTGATGGCGATCGTCTGTGGCCCTATTGGGGCAGTAAGCAAATTGAAGTGGGTCTAGGGTGACAGGTAAGGTGGAGGTGATATGATCCTTGACTAGTCTCTCAAAGCACTTCATGATGACAGAAGTAACACTATGGGGCGATAGTCATTTAGTTCAGTTACCATTGCTTTTTTGGGTTTAGGAACAATGGTGGACATCTTGAACAAGTGGGGACAGCAGACTGGGATAGGGAGAGATTGTATATGTCCGCAAACATTTCTTGCCAGCTTGACTGTGCATGCTCTGAGGACGCGGCCAGGGATGCCGTCTGGGCGGTAGCCTTGCGAGGGTTAACATGCTTTAATGTTTTGTTCATGTTGACCATGTGGAACGAGAGCCCACAGTCCTTGGGAGCGGGCCGTGTCGGTGGCACTGTGGTATCCTCAAAGTGGGTGTCCGCGACGTGACTGGTTTTCCTTTTGTAATCCGTGATTGTCTGTAGACCCTGCCATATAGTGGAAATGTCTAGGAGCAACAACGGCTCAGCCGCGAAGTGGTAGGCCAAACAAGCTCACAGAACAGGACCGCTGAAGCGCGTAGCACATAAAAATAATCTGTACTCTGTTGCAACACTCACTACCGAGTTCCAAACTGCCTCTGGAAGCAACATCAGCACAATAACTGTTCGTCTGGAGCTTCATGAAATGGGTTTCTATGGCCGAGCAGCCGCACACAAGCCTAAGATCACAATGCTGAGCGTCGGCTGGAGTGGTGTAAAGCTCGCCGTCATTGTACTCTGGAGCAGTGGAAATGCGTTCTCTGGAGTGATGAATCACGATTCACCATCTGGCAGTCTGACGGACAAATCTGGGTTTGGCGGATGCAAGGAGAACGCTACCTACACCGAATGCATAGTGCCAACTGTAACGTTTGGTGGAGGAGGGATAATGGTCCTTTGGCCCTTTGTTCCAGTGAAGGGAAATCTTAACCAAAACTTTGTGGCTACAGTTTGGGAAAGGCCTTTTCCTGTTTAAGCATGACAATGCCCCTGTGCACAAAGCGAGGTCCACACAGAAATGGTTTATAAAGATCGTTGTGAACGAACTTGACTGGCCTGGACAGAGCCCTGACCTCAACCCCATCGAATTCTTTGGGATGAATTGGAACGCAGAATGCGAGCCAGACCTAATCGCCAACTAATGCTCTTGTGGCTGAATGGAAGCAAGTCCCAAAAGCAATGTTCCGACATCTAGTGGAAAGCCTTCCCAGAAGAGTGGAGGTTGTTGTAGCAGCAATGTTCCGACATCTAGTGGAAAGCCTTCCCAGAAGAGTGGAGGTTGTTGTAGCAGCAATGTTCCGACATCTAGTGGAAAGCCTTCCCAGAAGAGTGGAGGTTGTTATAGCAGCACAGACCAACTCCATCTTAATACCCATGATTTTGGAATGAGATGTTCAACGAGCACATACTTTAGGTCTTGTAGTGTATTAAATGATTAATCCTTACCTGGCTTTGTCTCCCTGCAGTCCCTATAGACTCCACAGCAGGCATTAAGATGCTGTACGTGTTTGTGGATATCCAGATGGACAACGCACACTTTCTGGACACGGTCAAGTTCAATTTCCCCCCTGGACACTCTCTGGCACTCGTCAGCACTATCCAGTTTGTGGCTGCACTGCAGGTATGTGTGTGTGTGTGTGTGTGTGTGTGTGTGTGTGCGTGCATCTTTGGTGTTTGGGGGACTGTATGTGCATCTAACCCTATGTGTACATGTACAGTTTAAGCCTAGCCTACATGCTGCATACATAGAAGAGCTCTGCGCCTGTGTGAGCCAACCTCCTGCCTGCCTCTTGAAGTTCAGTTCAAGTGTGGGTTTGAAAACCCAGCTGCAGTTATTTTGGACTTGAAAGAAGGAGTGAACTTGTGAAATCTCAGATCATGTATCTGCAGCTCATCTCAGGCCTTTACATAAGCAGTTATAGATCCACAGTAGAGCTAGCTACCTCCTCCATCTCCTCTCTGCTGCTCTCCTCTCCTCTGTCAGTACATGACCAACACTAGGTCCCTGCTAATGTAACCAGTGTTATTGATACATTCTGACATGCTGATGTGTGTGTGTCATGTTTTTGTTGTGTGTTGGGGCGGTTTGGGTGTGTGTGTGTCATATTTAGTTTTTTGTTTGGGCAGTTGCTGTGAGTGTGTGTATGCCTCTTGCTTACTCGCTCACAGCTCACGGTGTGTGTAGGTCATCCAACATGGAGTAGAGAGTCATCAGGTCAGCGTCTATGTTCCCTGTTTACCTCCAACTGAAAAGAGCACATTACTCTCCGCCTCCGAGCATGCTGCTGCTTCTTTCTTGCATAAATTGCTGGCACTCGCTCTCAGCGTCTTACTTTGTGTGAAAAGAGAAAAAGTAGATGTTATTTTATATCTATCAATGGTTGTTTGTCTCTTCCCCTCCCCCCAGGCGGTGAGTGCAGCTCTGAGGCCAGAGTATGAGGTGGTGGTTCCCCAGTGTCGTCCCCTGTCCCCTGGAGAGATCCTAGGTTGCACCTCCCCCCGCCTCGACCGAAACGTCAACTCCATCATGTGAGTGACTCAGCCTTTATCATTGTAAACCCATCCTATTCTCAGCCTCTGTCAGACCTACCTTACACAGTCAGACTGTCAGACCTACCTTACACAGTCAGACTGTCAGACCTACCTTACACAGTCAGACTGTCAGACCTACCTTACACAGTCAGACTGTCAGACCTACCTTACACAGTCAGACTGTCAGACCTCCAGTATATTACACAGGTTCTGTCATACAGTACCTTCCCACCCAACATTTCCCCATACATTGTTAAACATACCTTCCCCATCCTCGCTCCCTGACTCTGTCATCTACCTGCTAGTGTTGCCACGATACCAGATTTTTTACTTTGATACCAGGTTTAGTATCATGATACCGAAACGGTACTTAATACCAAAACAATACTAGATACCAAAACAATACTAGATACCAAAACAATACTAGATACCAAAACAATACTAGATACCAAAACAATACTTGATACCAAAACAATACGTGATACCAAAACAATACGTGATACCAAAACAATACGTGATACCAAAACAATACGTGATACCAAAACAATACTAGATACCAAAACAATACTAGATACCAAAACAATACTAGATGCCAAAACAATACTAGATGCCAAAACAATACTAGATGCCAAAACAATACTTGATACCAAAACAAATACCAAAACAATACTAGATACCAAAACAATACTAGATACCAAAACAATACTAGATACCAAAACAATACTTGAACCAAAACAATACTTGATACCAAAACAATACGTGATACCAAAACAATACGTGATACCAAAACAATACGTGATACCAAAACAATACGTGATACCAAAACAATACGTGATACCAAAACAATACGTGATACCAAAACAATACTAGATGCCAAAACAATACTAGATGCCAAAACAATACTAGATGCCAAAACAATACTAGATGCCAAAACAATACTTGATACCAAAACAATACTTGATACCAAAACAAATACCAAAACAATACTAGATGCCAAAACAAAAAATACTAGATGCCAAAACAATACTAGATGCCAAAATAATACTTGATACCAAAACAAATACCAAAACAATACTAGATGCCAAAACAATACTAGATGCCAAAACAATACTAGATGCCAAAACAATACTTGATACCAAAACAAATACCAAAACAATACTAGATGCCAAAACAAAAAATACTAGATGCCAAAACAATACTGGATGCCAAAACAATACTTGATACCAAAACAAATACCAAAACAATACTAGATACCAAAACAATACTAGATACCAAAACAATACCACTGCAAAAAAAGAAAGCTAAAGTCACGGAATAAACACTGGGCTTTATTTATTTAAACATTAAACAATATGTTGAACTAATAAAATAACAAATAGAAATATCTTCTATTCTATGGTACATTTCTTTCTAAAATACTACACCAGATTAAGTAACAGGCGAATACCTTCATTGTTCATTATGCAAAACCACATCGGAGACTATATAATTGTACAATTACATGTAAACTGTTTTAAAATGTAATTTGATACGTATCAGGGATAATTTGCTCATCTTTGGACATAATATTGGATTCATTAGACGTTTGATTCATTATTCATTACAGCTAAATAATGTAATGTGTTAACTAAATAGTTTTAGTTCCAAAACGACATAAAAATACATTGAAGTTAATTTCTAAGGCCTCTACAATGCCATCAGAAAGTATTCAGACCCCTTGACCTTTTTCACATTTTGTTACGTTACAGCTTTATTCTAAAATTGATCAATTGGAGAACGTTGTTTTTGTATGTCCTTTTGGAACTAAACCTACCTTGCACTGCTTTGTAACACCTTTTGCTTAGTTGTTTCGGTGGTCTGGCCCTCATCTGCTCTGTAATCAAAGATTACTTTCTAATTGTAATTCGTTACATTTACTAGTTAAGAAACACACCTGTCTATATAAGGTCCCACAGTTGAAAGTGCATGTCAGAGCAAAAACCAAGCCATGAGGTCGAAGGAATTGTCCGTGGAGCTCCGAGATTTTGTTTCTGGTGTCCTTTGACAGCTCTTTGCTTGTTTTTTCTGGTGTCCTTTGACAAATCTTGCTTGTTTTGACACCCGCCCTCTCTCTCTCTCTCGCCATAGTGGAGTTTGGAGTGTGACTGTTTGAGGTTGTGGACAGGTGTCTTTTATACTGATAACAAGTTCAAACAGGTGCCATTAATACAGGTAACGAGTGGAGGACAGAGGAACCTCTTAAAGAAGGTCTGTGAGAGCCAGAAATCTTGCTTGTTTTGTAGGTGACCAAATACTTATTTTCCACCATAATTTGCAAATAAATTCATTAAAAATCCTACAATGTGATTTCTGGATTTTTTTTTCTAATTTTGTCTGTCATAGTTGAAGTGTACCTATGATGAAAATTACAGGCCTCTCATCTTTTTAAGTGGGAGAACTTGCACAATTGGTGGCTGACTAAATACTTTTTTGCCCCACTGTAGATAACGTATCAACAATTAGTGAATGTCCCGTATCGCCCGTAGGCTACACCACTGCTGTCGTCCTTCCCTCCAAGCGTTTATTCAAGCTGGATAATCTTTGGATGAAGACAGCAGTCGAACCATTGGAAGACACATCTTGGACTGTAGCCAACAAAAGCCTATTCCTGCTATTCTCCCACAATCCATCAAACATATTTGATGTGTCATCATAGTGGTCTCTGACTTGTGGTCAAAGTCGCTCAGGCAGACCAATTTAAACTTGACCAATTTAAAATGCTGATTTGAATTTCATTGACATAACAGAAAGGCGTCAAATATGTTTTTTCTTGCAAACGTCCTTTCGGAATTTAAAAGTAATCCTACAAGTAATCTTCTAGTTTTTCAAAAGTATCTGTAATCTGATTAGTATCTAGTATCTGATTACAATATATTTGCTGGTTACGTAACAGATTAGTTATTAAAAAAAATGTAATCCATTACTCCCTAATCCTGCCTACGACCTGCTCATACACGCTAACAGGCTCAGGCGACAGCGCGGAGTGCGGCTCTGCATGTACTTACAGTGAGTACACACAGAAAACGTCCCCAGTGTATTGACATAGACACACAGTCGTATGCATTTCAAGATATAGTGGGTTCCTAATAATACCCATGCTGTACTTATGATCCCCACACACCCTTCCCAGTGTATGGGATTAGAGTGGCCAGATAAAAAGAGGAGAGACAGCCAGTACAGGAAAACAGCCTGGTCCCACAGGAGAGGAAAGACATGTCATAATAATTGATTACCTTGCCTGATAATTAGCTCCCTGAGTGTCTCTCTCTCTCTGGCTCACCTTCTCTCTGGCTCGCCCTCTCTCTCTCTCTGGCTCGCCCTCTCTCTCTCTCTGGCTCGCCCTCTCTCTCTCTGGCTCGCCCTCTCTCTCTCTGGCTCGCCCTCTCTCTCTCTGGCTCGCCCTCTCTCTCTCTGGCTCGCCCTCTCTCTCTCTGGCTCGCCCTCTCTCTCTCTGGCTCGCCCTCTCTCTCTCTGGCTCGCCCTCTCTCTCTCTGGCTCTCCCTCTCTCTCTGGCTCTCCCTCTCTCTCTGGCTCTGGCTCGCCCTCTCTCTCTCTCTGGCTCGCCCTCTCTCTCTCTCTGGCTCTCTCTCTCTGGCTCTCCCTCTCTCTCTCTGGCTCTCCCTCTCTCTCTCTGGCTCGCCCTCTCTCTCTCTGGCTCGCCCTCTCTCTCTCTGGCTCGCCCTCTCTCTCTCTGGCTCTCCCTCTCTCTCTGGCTCTCCCTCTCTCTCTGGCTCTCCCTCTCTCTCTGGCTCTCCCTTCTCTCTGGCTCTGGCTCGCCCTCTCTCTCTCTCTCTGGCTCGCCCTCTCTCTCTCTCTGGCTCGCCCTCTCTCTCTCTGGCTCGCCCTCTCTCTCTCTGGCTCGCCCCTCTCTCTCTGGCTCGCCCTCTCTCTCTCTGGCTCGCCCTTTCTCTCTCTGGCTCGCCCTCTCTCTTTCTGGCTCGCACTCTCTCTCTCTGGCTCGCCCTCTCTCTCTCTGGCTCGCCCTCTCTCTCTCTGGCTCGCCCTCTCTCTCTCTGGCTCGCCCTCTCTCTCTGGCTCGCCCTCTCTCTCTCTCTCTGGCTCGCCCTCTCTCTCTCTGGCTCGCCCTCTCTCTCTCTGGCTCTCCCTCTCTCTCTCTGGCTCTCTCTCTGGCTCTCCCTCTCTCTCTCTGGCTCTCCCTCTCTCTCTGGCTCGCTCTCCCCTCTCTCTCTCTCTCTGGCTCTCCCTCTCTCTCTCTGGCTCGCCCTCTCTCTCTCTGGCTCGCCCTCTCTCTCTGGCTCGCCCTCTCTCTCTGGCTCGCCCTCTCTCTCTCTGGCTCTCCCTCTCTCTCTCTGGCTCTCCCTCTCTCTCTCTGGCTCTCCCTCTCTCTCTGGCTCTCTCCCTCTCTCTCTGGCTCTCCCTCTCTCTCTCTCTGGCTCGCCCTCTCTCTCTCTGGCTCGCCCTCTCTCTCTCTGGCTCGCCCCTCTCTCTCTGGCTCGCCCTCTCTCTCTCTGGCTCGCCCTTTCTCTCTCTGGCTCGCCCTCTCTCTCTCTGGCTCGCCCTCTCTCTCTCTGGCTCGCCCTCTCTCTCTCTGGCTCGCCCTCTCTCTCTCTGGCTCGCCCTCTCTCTCTCTGGCTCGCCCTCTCTCTCTCTGGCTCGCCCTCTCTCTCTGGCTCGCCCTCTCTCTCTCTCTCTGGCTCGCCCTCTCTCTCTCTGGCTCGCCCTCTCTCTCTCTGGCTCTCCCTCTCTCTCTCTGGCTCTCTCTCTGGCTCTCCCTCTCTCTCTCTGGCTCTCCCTCTCTCTCTGGCTCGCTCTCCCTCTCTCTCTCTCTCTCTCTGGCTCTCCCTCTCTCTCTCTCTCTCTCTCTGGCTCTCCCTCTCTCTCTCTGGCTCGCCCTCTCTCTCTCTGGCTCGCCCTCTCTCTCTCTGGCTCTCCCTCTCTCTCTCTGGCTCTCTCTCTGGCTCTCCCTCTCTCTCTCTGGCTCTCCCTCTCTCTCTGGCTCGCTCTCCCTCTCTCTCTCTCTCTGGCTCTCCCTCTCTCTCTCTGGCTCGCCCTCTCTCTCTCGCTCTGGCTCGCCCTCTCTCCATCTCTCCCCTTCTCACTGCCCCTCTCTCTCCCCCTCCCCCTCCCTCTCCATCTCTTTCTCTCCTCTTGTCAGTGGCTCTGAGGGGCAGGTTACAACCAGCTCATACCTGTGTACAGAACAGTACAGACACTGGAAACGGTAAACCAGCAGGAGGCGTCAACAAATATAATAGTCAGTAATAATGGATAGAAATCAGGGCTGTTGAAGAATCATGGTCCATTACATTTCACTTCTTTCATTTTTATTTGCATATACCGGTAGATTTGTCATTTATGAATAGTTTGAAATATCTCTCAGCCTCCATACTGTCTCTCATAAGTCACCTAAATGCTCTTATTGTGTTTAACCATTATTTATAAAAGTGCATCGGAGGGACTTATTGCTGCGATATCTATTATGTAGAAGTTGAAATGACTTTAGTTGAGTGTATGTGGGATGAGTGATGGTATATTAGTCTCTGAGACGCCATGTCTTTAATACGTTACAGCACCTACAGTTGAAGTAGGAAGTTTACATACACTTAGGTTGGAGTCATTAAAACTCGTTTTTCAACCACTCCACACATTTCTTGTTAACAAACTATAATTTTGGCAAGTCGGTTAGGACATCTACTTTGTGCATGACATAAGTCATTTTTCCAACAATTGTTTACAGATTATTTCACTTATAATTCACTGTATCACAATTCCAGTGGGTCAGAAGTTTACATACACTAAGTTGACTGTTCCTTTAAACCGCTTGGAAAATTCCAGAAAATCATGTCATGGATTTAGAAGCTTCTGATAGGCTAATTGACATCATTTGAATCAATTGGAGGTGTACCTGTGGATGTATTTCAAGGCCTACCTTCAAACTCCGTGCATCTTTGCTTGACATCATGGGAAAATCAAAAGAAATCAGAAAAAAAATGGTCGACCTCCACAAGTCTGGTTCATCCTTGGAAGCAATTTCTAAACGCCTGAAGGTACCACGTTCATCTGTACCAACAATAGTAAGCAAGTATAAACACCATGGGACCACGCAGCCGTCATACTGCTCAGGAAGGAGACGCGTTCTGTCTCCTAGAGATGAACGTACTTTGGTGCGAAAAGTGCAAATCAATCCCAGAACAACAGCAAAAGGCCTTGTGAAGATTCTGGAGGAAACAGGTACAAAAGTATCTATATCCACAGTAAAACGAGTCCTATATCAACATAACCTGAAAGGCCGCTCAGCAAGGAAGAAGAAACTGCTCCAAAGCCGCCATAAAAAAGCCAGACTACGGTTTGCAACTGCACATGGAGACAAAGATCGTACTTTTTGGAGAAATGTTTTGTGGTTTGATGAAACAAAAATGGAACTGTTTGGCCATAATGACCAACGTTATGTTTGGAGGAAAAAGGGTGAGGCTTGCAAGCCGAAGGACACCATCCCAACCGTGAACCACGGGGGATGCAGCATCATGTTGTGGGGGTGCTTTGCTGCAGGAGGGACTGGTGCACTTCACAAAATAGATGACATCATGAGGTAGGAAAATTATGTGGATATATTGAAGCATCATTTCAAGACATCAGTCGGGAAGTTAAATCTTGGTCGCAAATGGTTCTTCCAAATGGACAATGACCCCAAGCATACTTCCAAAGTTGTAGAAAAATGGCTTAAGGACAACAAAGTCAAGGTATTGGAGTGGCCATCACAAAGCCCTGACCTCAATCCTATAGAAAATGTGTGGGCAGAACTGAAAAGGTGTGTGTGAGCAAGGAGGCCTACAAACCTGACTCGGTTACACCAGCTCTGTCAGGAGGAATGGGCCAAAATTCACCCAGCTTATTGTGAGAAGCTTGTGGAAGGCTACCCAAAACGTTTGACCCAAGTTAAACAATTTAAAGGCAATGCTACTGTTGGATTCAACATTTTGAACTTTGAGATATTAAATAAATGATAGAGAAGAAGCATAGAATATGAGAAGTGAAAGAGACTGGGTTTTATGTCAGAAGGTAATGGTTCTCTGTAGAAAGACAGATGGCTTTGGAATGTGTTGGGTGAACGGGAGGAGAGCAACGTGTTGATATAGGGGAGACAGATGGACATCTTTGGATTAGGTGAAGGATGTGAGGTCAGATCCCCTGAAGGGAGTAATAAGGGTTTGGTATCTTGTTACTCTTCCTGTAGAACCATAAAATGTAAGGTTTGGAGAGAATGAGTGTCTTAAGTGGGATATATATATATATATTACAGCTGTATGGATCCTTTGGGATAGAAATAAACTTGGTTAAAGCTTCTCTAGTGTCCGTGAGTTACTTACTCTGAAAAATAAGAACCTAACACTACCAAATACTTAATGAGTGTATGTAAACTTCTGACCCACTGGGAATGTGATGAAAAAAATAAAAGCTGAAATAAATCATTCTCTACTATTATTCTGACATTTCACATTCTTAAAATAAAGTGGTGATCCTAACTGACCTAAGACAGGGAATTTTTACAAGGATTAAATGTCAGGAATTGTGAAACACTGAGTTTAAATGTATTTGGCTAAGGTGTATGTAAACTTCCGACTTCAACTGTATGTGATTCCAGTAATTAAGAGAAGTATGTTAAAATGGCTTTAGAGTGCTTTAGAACGGAGCAGCTATACGAATATCAGTAGTATCATAGGCTCCCAGTTCTAAGCCTCACTCCTAGCTCTCCTCTCTCAGACCCTGCTGCTAATGTCTGCAGACATTAAGAGCAGAATCAGTGTGCTGATGCATAATGCAGGACATACAGCACAGTGTTCACCATTATAGCACAGCAGCACTCAGCTCTTCTACAAAGGACAATGCAATATGAATGATAGGATAACAAAGGCCCTCATGAGCGCTATCCTCTTAAAGCAGAGAAACACATGCAGGGTGTGATGTTGAAAAGCAGGAGGCTCATTGTAGCTAGTGTGATTATAGGGACACCTTGGATATTATTGCAAAGCAAAGCGCCCGGCCCTGGGCACAATAGTCATCATTCGTTTTTTATTTGCTCCTCGGCTCCAAATTACCCTGCTTTTTACCCTGCTATACACACACACACAGATGCATGCATGCTTACACACACACACACACACACACACACACACACATCCCCCACGGACACAATCTAGTCACAATCAGTGACTGGGTCTGTGCTTGTTAGTGATGTGTGGGTCAGCTGTTTCTTCACCCATACCCATCCGCAATTGCTAATAAAACATCTGCAACCTCCCAACTAAATGTGTTAAACCTAACATTTCAGGCCTATTTTTTTTAAGCCTAATCTGTTTCTGTTTATAATTGTGGACATTTTGGTAGGCTATTTGTTAGTCTGTAATTAGATACATGCTGCTTCTCTTGTCCTAGAAGACTAAATAAACCCTTGCTCACCAGAAAATGTCATACATCGATAGAATGAATGCTTCAATCTAGTTGACATCGGTCAAATTTTCTCTTTCATCTCTGCTTCTCTCGTGCAGCCAAACGTTTAGGGACTGGGGAGAAAATGCAGTAATGCCAAAATTTCCAAATTACATCAGTTTGCCCGGTTTGAAGGGAATTAAATCCTGTGAAAACGACCCAACATGTTTCTGACAAGATTTCAGGTTGGCTTGCATGCGTACTTTTGTGGTTGAAATACAATCAGCTTTTATGATGCTGATAAAGATAGTACCTTTACAGATGGTCCCTAACCTTAAATTCATTCTCTCAAGATGCTGTTCCTGAGTCACATTACATTTGGTGTATCATTTTCCTGCAATATCTGCTTAATTCTTCAGGAGTTAATATTATATTTGGTTATGTGAGAGGTTATAGACCAGGGATGGGCAACTGCCCCCCCCCTCCCCCCTACACAAGGTGCAGTTTAGCATTTGTTTAGCAGTTTTTCTGTCAGTCACTGTCAGTCACTCAATTAGCCCATGTCAGCTAAACATTATTGATTGGTAAGTTAGTCTAGCGGCCAGCTATCTAAACTTAGTAATCATGGTCGAATTACTGACTGGGGTGGGCCCCTATTGATTTTGTTAGTCACTCATTAAAAACTGCAAACATTTCTCTCCACTCTATGGCAAAATGTGTAGAATTGAGGGAAATTTGCTGTAAAACTGCAACAACAAAAAAATATGCCCCGTGACAAAATGTATAGAATTGAAGTGAATTTACTCTAAAACTAATTTTTTTCTTTCCGCTGTCGAGGGGGCCCCCAAATGGCTAGAACCGGCTCTGACTGCATATGTGGGTATGGATGTGGGTATGAGTGTGGGTATGGGTGTAGATGTGGGTATGGATGTGGGAATAGATGTGGATGTGGGTATAGATGTGGATGTGGGTATAGATGTGGATGTGGGTATAGATGTGGATGTGGGTATAGATGTGGATGTGGGTATAGATGTGGATGTGGGTATAGATGTGGATGTGGGTATAGATGTGGATGTGGGTATAGATGTGGATGTGGGTATAGATGTGGGTATGGGTATAGATATGGGTATAGATGTGGGTATGGGTATAGTTGTGGGTGTGGGTATAGATATGGATGTGGGTATAGATGTGGGTATGGATGTGGATATGGGTATAGATATGGATGTGGGTATAGATGTGGATGTGGGTATAGATGTGGATGTGGGTATAGATGTGGATGTGGGTATAGATGTGGGTATGGGTATAGTTGTTGGTGTGGGTATAGATATGGATGTGGGTATAGATGTGGATGTGGGTATAGATGTGGATGTGGGTATAGATGTGGGTATGGGTATAGATGTGGGTGTGGGTATAGTTGTGGGTGTGGGTATAGTTGTGGGTGTGGGTATAGATGTGGGTGTGGGTATAGATGTGGGTATGGATATGGATATGGGTATAGATATGGGTGTGGGTATAGATGTGGGTATGGATATGGATATGGGTATAGATATGGATGTGGGTATAGATGTGGGTATGGATATGGGTATAGATATGGATGTGGGTATAGATGTGGGTATAGATATATATGTGGGTATGGATGTGGGTATAGGTATGGATGTGGATATAGATATGGATATGGATGTGGATGTGGGTATGGATATGGATGTGGGTATGGATGTGGGCATGGGTATGGGTATGGATGTGGGCATGGATATGGGTATGGATGTGGGTATGGATATGGATGTGGGTATGGATATGGATGTGGGTATGGATATGGATGTGGGTATGGATATGGATATGGATATGGATGTGGGTATGGATATGGATGTGGGTATGGGTATGGATGTGGGTATGGGTATGGATGTGGGTATGGATATGGATGTGGGTATGGATATGGATATGGATGTGGGTATGGATATGGGTATGGATGTGGGTATGGATATGGATGTGGGTATGGATATGGATGTGGGTATGGATGTGGGTATGGATATGGATGTGGGTATGGATGTGGGTATGGATATGGGTGTAGATATGGATGTGGGTATGGATGTGGATATGGATGTGGGTATGGATGTGGGTATGGATATGGGTATAGATATAGATATGGATGTGGGTATATATGTGGGTATGGATGTGGGTATAGATATATATGTGGGTATAGGTATGGATGTGGGTATATATGTGGGTATGGATGTGGGTATAGATATATATGTGGGTATGGATGTGGGTATAGATATGGATATGGATGTGGGTATGGATGTGGATGTGGGTATAGATATGGATGTGGGTATGGATATGGATGTGGGTATGGATGTGGATATGGATGTGGGTATGGATGTGGGTATGGATATGGGTATAGATATAGATGTGGGTATGGATGTGGGTATATATGTGGGTATGGATGTGGGTATAGATATATATGTGGGTATAGGTATGGATGTGGGTATGGATGTGGGTATAGATATATATGTGGGTATGGATGTGGGTATAGATATGGATATGGATGTGGGTATGGATGTGGATGTGGGTATAGATATGGATGTGGGTATGGATATGGATGTGGGTATATATATAGATGTGGGTATAGATATATATGTGGGTGTGGATATGGGTATAGATATGGATATAGATGTGGGTATGGGTATGGATATTGTTATGTTTATAGATGTGGGTATGGATATGGGTATAGATATAGATGTGGGTATAGGTATAGATATAGATGTGGATATGGGTATAGATATAGATGTGGGTATGTATATAGATGTGGGTATAAATATGGGTATAGATGTGGGTATAGATATAGATGTGTGTATAGATATGGGTAGATATAGATGTGGGTATGGATATGGGTATAGATGTGGGTATGGATATGGGTATAGATGTGGATGTGGGTATAGATATGGATGTGGGTATAGATGTGGATGTGGGTATAGATATGGATGTGGGTATAGATATAGATGTGGGTATGGATATGGGTATAGATATGGATGTGGGTATGGATATGGGTATAGATATGGATGTGGATGTGGGTGTAGATGTGGTATGGATGTGGGTATAGATATAGATATGGATGTGGGTATAGATATGGATGTGGGTATAGATATGGATGTGGGTATAGATATGGATGTGGATGTGGTATGGGTGTGGATGTGGGTATAGATGTGGGTATAGATATAGATGTGGGTATGGATGTGGGTATAGATATGGATGTGGATGTGGTGTGGGTATAGATGTGGGTATAGATATAGATGTGGGTATGGATGTGGGTATAGATGTGGGTATAGATATGGATGTGGATGTGGGTATGGATGTGGTGTGGATGTGGGTACACAGATCCACGAACCACTGCGGCCCCTCATGATGATTTCAGATTTTTGTTAGGCCCCACCCCCATCAAAGTTATAGACCTACAGTCAGTGTCCAGTTTTCAGTTACTATTCAATTTAACCATCTGAGCTGTATAGCTCCCTTGACGTGCCGGTCTTGCGTCCAAATTTATGGCGCCTCACAATCAGCACACAGAACATCTTTAAACATTAGACTACTGTTTTGGCCCTCCCTTCTCTTTATTTTCAACTCTCCATTTTATAGCTTTTCTCTTATTGAAATAAACTCTGACATTGTCCTTTTTGCCTGTCGTGGAAAATTGCAAGATTATGTTATAATGCTTGTAAGATTATATTATAATGCTTGTATTGCATTATAATGGTTGTTTTATTCGACAGAATAGAGTCTTGTGTATGTGTTCCACTGAGGATGGGCCTCTATGAGATAGTACTGACAGAGGAGATTTACGATGTGTTTAGGTGATAAAACCTAAAGAGCATTCCAGAGAACATGAGCTAATGGTTCTGCTCTATGCTGTACCAGGGAGAGACGGTTCCCTTTTGGAGTAAGGGGGCCAGACACTGGTCTTTACAATGAAAACTGTTGACACAGCAGTAACTGTCTGCTATGTTTTATAGATATCTTTCATACAAATCTTAACCTTTGTGAACTGTTCCTAAGATCTGTGGTTCGTCAGTGTAAGTTGAGAGGGGTGCATCTTGGCTATAAAAGATCTTTGTACTTTTCTGTTGGTACTTCTTAACGGTTCATTAGAAATAGTGAATTGTTGAAAGTCAAATGCTATTCCAAAGATTATTATTATTAAAGATGTAGTTTAAGTATAACTCTGACTGGTGTGTAGTTTGTAACTCTCCTCATTTGGTAAAGCAGAAATATGCCACCACATGCCTCAATGGATCGACGTTAACTATTTCTGCCCAAGTTTCCAAAAGCATTTTGCAATTGGTTATATATTTGGTGCATGTAGAGTTAAGCACTAATGCGTAGGCTTACACACTAACGTAGGCTTACACACTAACGGCAGATAAAAAATCATGGAAGATAAACCTCAGTGTAGCCTGTAGACATGAATTGCACAATAATTATGCATTTTTTATGCATTGTTTTCTCTGTATTCAACTCGCCAGCCACCCGCCCTTCATCCACACAATATTTCATGACCCTAAACCCAGATATAACCCCAGGGACTACAGTTATGAGTCAATCCCTGCACCACTAGTGGGTGTGTGTGTATGCGTGCAGGCCTGCCTGCCTGTGTGGCGGTTAGTTGTGGCTCCTGGGTGTCCCTGTGGAAGCTCACCCACAGCCTGTTCCACACACACTTTCCTAAACGCTGGCTAATTAGCTCCTCTAATTGTCTCTGTCTCCCCCTGGGCCTCTGCGGGCTTGCCACGGTAACACGGTAACAGAGAGGCCTGGACCCCTCACTCAGCCAATAGCAGGCCTCCTCCCAGCACACCCCCTGGGATGATAATGATTGTGTGTGTGTCGTGCTTGCGTGTGCTCCCGTTGAACCCTGCCCCATCACGGGTCCAGGCGGTCCAACTAATAACACCCCCTGGGTTAACTGAAAAAGCCTGGTAGTGGATAAACAACATGGGGCCATCACAGGGGTCCTGTGTGATGGTGTTCCTATACATCAGAAGCCTCTGGTCACACCTTGAACCCCTAAACCCCAGGCATAGGTCCACTGAGCCCACTTTGTTCCACCAGGAGGGGGAGTGAGAGAGTGTGTGAAAGAGAAGGGTGAGAGTGAGAGAGGAGGAATGGGCAGGGAGAGAGGTGAGGGAGAGATGGGGCGGATTTGTATTGTTGTTCCACAGCAGGTATTCTTGCCAGCAGGGAGTGTATCTGTCTTACTGTGTTTGTATCTCTCTCATCCTGTGTCTCTGTGTGTTGATGTGTTTGTATTTATAGCTACCTGGGAGATGGCAGGTTCCATCTGGAGTCGATCATGATTGCAAACCCAGAGATACCTGCCTACAGGTAAATAATAACTTTAACCCTTTACACTCGTGGGAATCAGCCTATATGGATAGGGCTCAATTGAAATGTTTCTTAGAGAAGAAATATGGAAATCCTATACATAACCATCAAAAGGGAACAGTTTGGAGATTATGGGAAAATTATTAGCACAAGACCGAATCCAAACATTACACTGTTGATTTTATGTGCATTTTACATTTACTGTACTTTTGGCTGCATTTGTTTATAACGAAATCAGAAAATACTCTGTATACATTCAGTAACATGATAAGAATATTCCTGGAAAATTTGGGGTAGGTGCAACATGAGACAAAACAATGACAAGGGTTTGAGTGAGAGGTCTAACTGGTATCTCCAAGTTATCACACACCTTTGCAAAGTGTGCACAGTTCCTACATAATTTCAATGCACTTTTATGACTCAAAGAAGAGTCAACTATAAGGTGCTATGTTGAGGAACTAGAGGAATCCGACTGGAAGTTTTGTTTGGAGCACAGCCCTGCATCCCTGCATTTACATAATTACTGTTGTTGTTTACGCATTCCAAAAACGGACCATTATAAATCACAATCTGGGCAGGTGGGCATGATTTGAAAGCGTGTTATATTGCCAACATGGTTAGCAAAGTTACAAAGTACGATCTTAGTGTTAGGCTTTCACAAGGCAATTCAGAGAAGCAGATCATAAATTTGATTTCTTAGGATCCCAATTAGCAGACGCCTATGGCAATAGCTAGTCTTACTGGGCTCTGACACATAACGAAAAAGACATTACAGACAAAAGACTTTACAATTCACATACATTTAAAAACATTAACATGTAGTGTGTGTGTGTGTGTGTGTGTGTGTGTGTGTGTGTGTGTGTGTGTGTGTGTGTGTGTGTGCATCTATCAGTTCCACATACATGTCAGTACATACACACAACAAGTAGGTCAAATGGGGAGAGGCGTTGTGCCATGAGGTGTTGCTTTATTTCCCTCAGACAACGAAACATTTGCAAAAGTTGCTCAATTAACTGGAGGGATGGGGGCAACTTCTAGTCGCGCGCGGTGTTCAGAACCACTGTCAGTCAAAACCAATAGTGTGCTGTGAAGCGGGAGACCTTGAGCTCTGACGTAATGTACTGCATGTTACTGTACAGCCACTGTGGTCCAATTTAGGTGCTATTTTCAACCCGTATACTGGTACAAGTGTAAAGAGCTAATCAAGCACTGTGTGTACCATTTACAGTACTGTGAAAAAGTATTTGCCCCCTTTCTAATTTTCTCGACTTTTGCATATTTTTGATACTGAATGTTATCAGATCTTCAACCAAACCTAACATTAGATAAAGGGAACCTGAGTGAACAAATAACACAACAATTAAATACTTATTTCATAAAAGTTATACTTTTGACTCATCTGTCCATTGAACATTCTTCCAAGAGTCATCCAGGTGCTTCCAGGTGCTTTTTGGCAAGCTTGAGTCAACTTTTTGAACGAGATGGGTCCCATTTTATACCTGGCGAAAACCAAACACTGCATTCCACAGTGAGAACCTCATACCAACGGTCAAGCAGGGTGGTGGTAGTGTGATGCTTTGGGGATGCTTTGCTGCCTCAGGACCTGGACGACTTGCCTTAATAGAAGTAACCATGAATTCTGCTCTGTATCAGAGAATTCTACAGGAGAATGTCAGGCCATCCGTCTGTGAGCTGAAGCTGCAGCTGGGTCATGCAGCAAGACAATGATCCAAAACACACAATCAAGTCTACTTGAAAATGGTTAAAAATAAACAAATTTGAAGTTTTGGAATGGCTTAGTCAAAGTCCAGACCTAATCCCATTGAGATGTTGTGGCAGGACATGAAACGAGCAGTTCATGCTTGAAAACCCACAAATGTTGCCGAGTTAAAGCACTTCTGCATGCAGGAGTGGGCCAAAATTCCTCCACAGCGTTGTGAGAGACTGATCAACAAATAAAGGAAGCATTTGGTTGCAGTCATTGCGGCTAAAGGTGGCACAACCAGTTATTGAGTATAAGGGGGCAATTACTTTTTCACAGAGGGGAATTGGGTGCTGCATACCTTTGTTCAGTAAATAAATGAAACAAGTATTCCATTTTTTTTGTTATTTGTAAACTCAGGTTCCCTTGATCTAATATTAGGTTTTGGTTGAAAAACGTTCAATATCAAAAATAGAGAAAATCAGAAAAGGGGCGAATACTTTTTCACGGCACTGTATATTAATATACAGTGTACCGCTGTGGATGAATCTGACATAGATTGCAGAATGTCATTATTGTCAGTAATACACAGGATTAATGTGACATGGTTCACCTTGTTGCAGTTTGTCTTTATGGTGTCATTTCCACTCAGCTGTATTGGCGTGAAACAGTATTTATATGAGATCTTGTTTGTGAAGTGAAATTGTGTTTGTGTTATGAACGTATGCACTACTGCCCTCCTCTCAGGCTCTCTAATAAACAAGATGATAATCTCAAGATGTGCTGAGCTGAGCTCTCCTGGTAGAGAGAGAAAGATTAGATTCTCTAAAATGCCACTATTTTCTCTCAGATAACTGCCTTAATACTTGATGGATTTTCATGATTGGATTTTCTCTTCTTGCCTGTCTATCCTCAAGGTAACCTGTTGTGAACAATACACACTAATATGCATGTTTTGTGTGTTTGTGTATGATTGCATATGCGTGTGTGTGTGTGCATACACTTGCACTTGTGTGTGTGTGTTTAGGTACGACCCGTACAGTAAGATATTTTCCAGGGAGTACTATGACCATGAAGCCATGCGGTCCATCCGGCTCCAGGCCATCGACAAGGCTCGCTCTGCCAAGAGATGGGGCCTGATCCTGGGCACGCTGGGCCGCCAGGGCAACCCTAAGGTCATGGAGGTATGAGCCTGCATCTCAGAGATTTCACACTTATTCTGATTCTACCCCTCCCTCACACTCTGAGACCTTCACATATACAATGATGTGTAATACGTTTTGTGGGGCACAGCTTCTCTCAGTTACTCAGACAAGCAGCTAAATGCAGCTGTGAAGACTATAGAGTGTAAAGCCAAACCACACCCCTCTATACACACACACCGCTACCTCCATCAGTTGGCATTTGGCTGGTGTGTGTGCCTGGGGGTCTTCATCGATCGGTCCTACATGGGGGGGTTGTTGGATCCCTAGCCTGCTCTCAAGCCTGCCCCCCCCCTCTCAGCACTCTTCCCTTTGTTCTCTCCTCCGTTTGATCTGTCCGCTTTTTGTTTTCCTCTCATGCGTTGTGTTTGACTTTTGTTTGGGATTCTTCCTCCACGTCCTCGCCTCATTCTTTTCTCTAATTGGTAGGCTGGGAGGAAGAGACAGAAAGCGACTGAGAGAAGCATCGTGTTTTCTGTCATCTCTCCTCTCCTCTTGCTGTCAGATGATTTTTTAAACCAAACCCAGGTTTCTCTTGTCATTTCCCCCCAATTTCAAACCTGTATGAAAACTTTGCGTCTTATCCAGATACAGTAGTCAGACAGAGAGATGAAGGTATTCCAATAGAATGTCTTTGTAGTTTCTTACAGTAGTGTCACCCTCATTGGGCCAGTGTTTAGATTAAGTGGTTGAGTTGTGTGATATGCCTTTGTCTGGACAGGACTGTATAATCTCAGAAAACAACCCAGGCTGTCATAGTAAAGAGTGCAAAATAACCCACTATAGAACAGAGAATCTCAGTGTGGCTGGCTGCAGAGGTGTATCTCTCTATGCTCACCGTTAGGGAATCTTTTGGAAGTTGACGTTCTGAACTCGGTCTTAACACTTGGTCCAGCGGGCCCTCTTCAAAGACGTTCACCAACACAGAAGGAAGCCCGGTCCCTGAACTGGCTCAACACTTTTATCTAGTGATGTTATTGGCTGGTGATGTGTTTAATATGTTGATGTTATTGGGTGGTGATGTGTTTAATATGGTGATGTTATTGGCTGGTGATGTGTTTAATATGGTGATGTTATTGGGTGGTGATGTGTTTTAATATGGTGATGTTATTGGGTGGTGATGTGTTTAATATGGTGATGTTATTGGGTGGTGATGTGTTTAATATGGTGATGTTATTGGCTGGTGATGTGTTTAATATGGTGATGTTATTGGCTGGTGATGTGTTTAATATGGTGATGTTATTGGCTGGTGATGTGTTTAATATGGTGATGTTATTGGGTGGTGATGTGTTTAATATGGTGATGTTATTGGCTGGTGATGTGTTTAATATGGTGATGTTATTGGGTGGTGATGATTTTTATATGTTGATGTTATTGGGTGATGTGTTTTATCTCGTGATGTTATTGGGTGGTGATGTGTTTTATCAATGTTATTGGGTGGTGATGTGTTTAATATGGTGATGTTATTGGGTGGTGATGTGTTTAATATGAAGATGTTATTGGGTGGTGATGTGTTTAATATGAAGATGTTATTGGGTGGTGATGTGTTTAATATGGTGATGTTATTGGGTGGTGATGTGTTTAATATGGTGATGTTATTAGTTGGTGATGTGTTTAATATGGTGATGTTATTGGGTGGTGATGTGTTTAATATGGTGATGTGTTTAATATGTTGATGTTATTGGGTGGTGATGTGTTTAATATGGTGATGTTATTGGGTGGTGATGTGTTTAATATGGTGATGTTATTGGGTGGTGATGTGTTTAATATGGTGATGTTATTGGGTGGTGATGTGTTTAGTATGTTGATGTTATTGGGTGGTGATGTGTTTAATATGTTGATGTTATTGGGTGGTGGTGTGTTTAATATGTTGATGTTATTGGTTGGTGATGTGTTTAATATGTTGATGTTATTGGGTGGTGATGTGTTTTATCAATGTTATTGGGTGGTGATGTGTTTAATATGGTGATGTTATTGGGTGGTGATGTGTTTAATATGAAGATGTTATTGGGTGGTGATGTGTTTAATATGGTGATGTTATTGGGTGGTGATGTGGTTCATATGGTGATGTTATTAGTTGGTGATGTGTTTAATATGTTGATGTTTTTGGGTGGTGATGTTTTTTATCTAGTGATGTTATTGGGTGGTGATGTGTTTAATATGTTGATGTTATTGGGTGGTGATGTGTTTAATATGGTGATGTTATTGGGTGGTGATGTGTTTAATATGGTGATGTTATTAGGTGGTGATGTGTTTAATATGGTGATGTTATTAGGTGGTGATGTGTTTAATATGGTGATGTTATTGAGTGGTGATGTGTTTAATATGTTGATGTTATTGGGTGGTGATGTGTTTAATATGTTGATGTTATTGGGTGGTGATGTGTTTAATATGTTGATGTTATTGGGTGGTGTTGTGTTTAATATGTTGATGTTATTGGGTGGGGATGTGTTTAATATGTTGATGTTATTGGGTGGGGATGTGTTTTATCTAGTGATGTTATTGGGTAGTGATGTGTTTAATATGGTGATGTTATTGGGTGGTGATGTGTTTGATATGGGGATGTTATTAGGTGGTGATGTGTTTAATATGGTGATGTTATTGGGTGGTGATGTGTTTAATATGGTGATGTTATTGGGTGGTGATGTGTTTATTATGGTGATGTGTTTAATATGTTGATGTTATTGGGTGGTGATGTGTTTAATATGGTGATGTTATTGGGTGGTGATGTGTTTAATATGGTGATGTTATTGGATGGTGATGTGTTTAGTATGTTGATGTTATTAGGTGGTGATGTGTTAAATATGGTGATGTTATTGGGTGTTGATGTTATTAGTTGGTGATGTGTTTAATATGTTGATGTTATTGGGTGGTGATGTGTTTAATATGGTGATGTTATTGGGTGGTGATGTTATTAGTTGGTGATGTGTTTAATATGTTGATGTTATTGGGTGGTGATGTGTTTAATATGGTGATGTTATTGGGTGGTGATGTGTTTAGTATGTTGATGTTATTGGGTGGTGATGTGTTTTATCTAGTGATGTTATTGGGTGGTGATGTGTTTAATATGTTGATGTTATTGGTTGGTGATGTGTTTAATATGTTGATGTTATTGGGTGGTGATGTGTTTTATCAATGTTATTGGGCGGTGATGTGTTTAATATGGTGATGTTATTGGGTGGTGATGTGTTTAATATGAAGATGTTATTGGGTGGTGATGTGTTTAATATGGTGATGTTATTGGGTGGTGATGTGTTTAATATGGTGATGTTATTAGTTGGTGATGTGTTTAATATGTTGATGTTATTGGGTGGTGATGTTTTTTATCTAGTGATGTTATTGGGTGGTGATGTGTTTAATATGGTGATGTTATTGGGTGGTGATGTGTTTAATATGGTGATGTTATTGGGTGGTGATGTGTTTAATATGTTGATGTTATTGGGTGGTGTTGTGTTTAATATGTTGATGTTATTGGGTGGGGATGTGTTTAATATGTTGATGTTATTGGGTGGGGATGTGTTTTATCTAGTGATGTTTTTGGGTGGTGATGTGTTTAATATGGTGATGTTATTGGGTGGTGATGTGTTTAATATGGGGATGTTATTAGGTGGTGATGTGTTTAATATGGTGATGTTATTGGGTGGTGATGTGTTTAATATGGTGATGTTATTGGGTGGTGATGTGTTTATTATGGTGATGTGTTTAATATGTTGATATTATTGGGTGGTGATGTGTTTAATATGGTGATGTTATTGGGTGGTGATGTGTTTAGTATGTTGATGTTATTAGGTGGTGATGTGTTAAATATGGTGATGTTATTGGGTGTTGATGTTATTAGTTGGTGATGTGTTTAATATGTTGATGTTATTGGGTGGTGATGTGTTTAATATGTTGATGTTATTGGGTGGTGATGTGTTTAATATGTTGATGTTATTGGTTGGTGATGTGTTTAATATGGTGATGTTATTGAGTGGTGATGTGTTTAATATGTTGATGTTATTGGGTGGGGATGTGTTTAATATGTTGATGTTATTGGGTGGTGATGTGTTTAATATGGTGATGTTATTGGATGGTGATGTGTTTAATATGTTGATGTTATTGGGTGGTGATGTGTTTAATATGGTGATGTTATTGGGTGGTGATGTGTTTATTATGGTGATGTGTTTAATATGGTGATGTTATTGGGTGGTGATGTGTTTAATATGGTGATGTTATTGGATGGTGATGTGTTTAGTATGTTGATGTTATTAGGTGGTGATGTGTTAAATATGGTGATGTTATTGGTTGTTGATGTTATTAGTTGGTGATGTGTTTAATATGTTGATGTTATTGGGTGGTGATGTGTTTAATATGTTGATGTTATTGGGTGGTGATGTGTTTAATATGTTGATGTTATTGGTTGGTGATGTGTTTAATATGGTGATGTTATTGAGTGGTGATGTGTTTAATATGTTGATGTTATTGGGTGGTGGTGTTTTATCTAGTGATGTTATTGGGTGGTGATGTGTTTAATATGGTGATGTTATTGGGTGGTGATGTGTTTAATATGGTGATGTTTTTGGGTGGTGATTAGTTTAATATGGTGATGTTATTGGGTGGTGATGTGTTTAATATGGTGATGTTATTGGGTGGTGATGTGTTTTATATGTTGATGTTATTGGGTGGTGATGTGTTTAATATGGTGATGTTATTGGGTGGTGATGTGTTTAGTATGTTGATGTTATTGGGTGGTGATGTGTTAAATATGGTGATGTTATTGGGTGGTGATGTGTTTTATCTAGTGATGTTATTGGGTGGTGATGTTTAATATGTTGATGTTATTGAGTGGTGATGTGTTTTTAATATGGTGATGTTATTAGGTGGTGATGTGTTTTAATATGGTGATGTTATTGGGTGGTGATGTGTTTAATATGGTGATGTTATTGGGTGGTGATGTGTTTAATATGTTGATGTTGTTGTGTGGTGATGTGTTTTAATATGGTGATGTTATTGGGTGGTGATGTGTTTTAATATGGTGATGTTATTGGGCAATGATTTGTTTAATATGGTGATGTTATTGGGTGCTGATGTGTTTAGTATGTTGATGTTATTAGGTGGTGATGTTATTTGGTGGTGATGTGTTTAATATGGTGATGTTTTTGGGTGGTGATGTGTTTAATATGGTGATGTTATTGGGTGGTGATGTGTTTAATATGGTGATGTTATTGGGTGGTGATGTGTTTAATATGGTGATGTTATTAGGTTGTTTTCTCCAGTATCTCTGGGCTCCATCATTGAGAGCTAGCTGTGTTAATTATCCATATTATTATTATTATTATTATTATTATTATTATTATTATTATCTGGTTAATCTAACTAAGAAACACTAGACTTGGGAGCTCTGAAGGACCTTTGAAGGACCCTCTAGTGGAACAGCAGAACGAGTGGGAGTGTGTGTTGTGTGTGTGTGTGTAGCTGTATAGGCAGGCAACACAGACAGGTCTCTTGTGAGTCCAAGGCCTGCACAAACACACACACGTGTTCTTCGTGTGGGCTCGAGGCTAGTGTGACCATACTCTCCCTCTCTGTCCTCCTACTCTCATCACTCCCTCACTCTTTGTATTTCTCTCTCTCTCTCGCTCTGTTTCTCTCTGTCTTTCCATCATAGCACCTGGAATCCAAGCTTGAGTCTCTTGGCAAGTCCTTCACTCGAGTGCTGCTGTCTGAGATTTTCCCCAGCAAGCTGGACCTGATGGCAGAAGTGGATGCGTGAGTCTACAGCACGCACGTGCGCACACACACACACACACACACACACGGTGAAAGGCAGTGAGAATGTTTTGAGACTTGTCCTCTTGTCTGTCTTTGATACATATCCCTGATATACACATAGAGACGCCATCTGAAATGCTCTGTCATCCAATACTGTTATCCAGCGAGGCACAGTCATTATGTCTTCAAAAGAAAACTCCAAAAGTTTGTCAAGTGAAACCGCTCGTGCTTCAAGCTCAAGTCGCTTTGATTTCTATGACTGTCTGTCTGGCTGGCAGAAAGAAGAGGGCAAGGAGGAGGTAGTGAGACACTGATGTGCAGAAGGGCTCTCTGAGACACACAAATGCACACATTCACCACAGTCCACACTCAGCAGATTGGCCTCTCACTGTGGAGTAATGAGTAGTGCGATGTGTGAGGGAGGAGTGTGTGAAGGAGGGACAGAAGGTCTGAGAGAGATGGTGAGAAAGGAGGGAGAGAGATCAGGGGACGCAGAGGTAGTTGAGGAGGTTGTGTTGAAACAGGAGAGAGCGTGATAAAAGGAGGTGTTTGCTGCTCTTGTTTTCTTTGGTGCTGTGATCTCACCACTCTCCAAGGCAGTTACGCCTGGCACGACTCAAACTGGACAAAATATTCACAGGCGATTCACAGGCACCTATTTAGACAGCTCAGATGCCGTAAATTAAGAGCTCAGAGTGGGACGCAAAATAACAGCTTTTCAAATGTTATGCGGAGAGCTGCCAGAGTAGGGTCGCTCAGTCTATAGATAGTGACAGGGCTGACTGGCGTCATGGGTCTGACAGACACAAAGTTAATGATATCACAGGGTTGACTCAACAGGGCTCGCAGTCAGTACGCAGTCATCATCCCTTTTGTTTCAGCCCTATGACGCCAAAGGGTAGACTGGGGTTACAGTGAGGACGTTACAGGAATGACATTAAAAGTTGTATATTACAGGGAAGACGTGACAGGAATGGCGTGACGGCTGACATTACAGGGCTATCTCAGTGCTACACGGCTCTCAGCAGGACCCCAGATAGTGAGAATGGTCCTGAGGTGGCTCTGCAGAGGTGTTAGAGTAGAGGCCTGATCAGAAATACATATTTCAGACAAGATGTGGTATATTATTTACCACTTTCTTGCAAGTATACCCCTTTTATACAACTGGCAAATTGGGATGGGCATCTTGTTAAACCATGGGGACTGTTTGCATTGTAAATTAAAGAGGTGTTAAACAATGGAAGTGTAAATTAATTTACTTGCAGAGAACCGTTTACACAGACCCGATACCTGTATTTTGGTAACAGGGTCTGTGAAAATGCAGGAATCATGACTAGGTATTCCCACCCCACCCCTTTCAGATGTACCAAAAAAGCAGATTAAAAGAAGCAGGCATGATACAGTGGGATCTTTATCAGTGTATGAAAGGGCTAAGAGAGACTAAGGGGTTGTTAATTATATGTATGAGATTGACTTTTTTATGTAGGCAATCCGGAATGGTCAGGAAGATGAGTGAGATTGGCCCACAGCAGGAGATGACTAGCCTAGACACAACCACTGGTCTAACTCAGTGTTGGTTGTGATTTTCTGAACTTTCCTCTATTTAGCCTAGCAGTATTTGGAATTAGTTTTGGCGGAGAGTATCTACCTCCATTGATTCCTGGGTTTGACAAAAACACAAACACCCTACGGGAGACAAATAGAAATCACAAACAGTCTTAAAGCCAAACACTTCAAGATGCATCCTTTGAAAGAAGGTTTAGTTTTTGTTCTGAACCCACATTGGGCACATTGGGGCCAGTGCTTACCTGTGGGCACGTTGGGGCCAGTGCTTACCTGTGGGCACATTGGGGCCAGTGCTTACCTGTGGGCACATTGGGGCCAGTGCTTACCTGTGGGCACATTGGGGCCAGTGCTTACCTGTGGGCACATTGGGGCCAGTGCTTACCTGTGGGCACATTGGGGCCAGTGCTTACCTGTGGGCACGTTGGGGCCAGTGCTTACCTGTGGGCACGTTGGGGCCAGTGCTTACCTGTGGGCACGTTGGGGCCAGTGCTTACCTGTGGGCACATTGGGGCCAGTGCTTACCTGTGGGCACATTGGGGCCAGTGCTTACCTGTGGGCACATTGGGGCCAGTGCTTACCTGTGGGCACATTGGGGCCAGTGCTTACCTGTGGGCACATTGGGGCCAGTGCTTACCTGTGGGCACATTGGGGCCAGTGCTTACCTGTGGGCACATTGGGGCCAGTGCTTACCTGTGGGCACATTGGGGCCAGTGCTTACCTGTGGGCACATTGGGGCCAGTGCTTACCTGTGGGCACATTGGGGCCAGAGCTTACCTGTGGGCACATTGGGGCCAGTGCTTACCTGTGGGCACATTGGGGCCAGAGCTTACCTGTGGGCACATTGGGGCCAGTGCTTACCTGTGGGCACATTGGGGCCAGTGCTTACCTGTGGGCACATTGGGGCCAGTGCTTACCTGTGGGCACATTGGGGCCAGTGCTTACCTGTGGGCACATTGGGGACAGTGCTTACCTGTGGGCACATTGGGGCCAGTGCTTACCTGTGGGCACATTGGGGCCAGTGCTTACCTGTGGGCACATTGGGGCCAGTGCTTACCTGTGGGCACATTGGGGCCAGTGCTTACCTGTGGGCACATTGGGGCCAGAGCTTACCTGTGGGCACATTGGGGCCAGTGCTTACCTGTGGGCACATTGGGGCCAGAGCTTACCTGTGGGCACATTGGGGCCAGTGCTTACCTGTGGGCACATTGGGGCCAGAGCTTACCTGTGGGCACATTGGGGCCAGAGCTTACCTGTGGGCACATTGGGGCCAGTGCTTACCTGTGGGCACATTGGGGCCAGTGCTTACCTGTGGGCACATTGGGGCCAGTGCTTACCTGTGGGCACATTGGGGACAGTGCTTACCTGTGGGCACAGAATGAAAGGCAGCGCAGTCTGGCTGCGGAGAGGAGTGGAGAGGAGTGCTGAAAGAGAAGGGAGGGAGAGAGGGAAGGTGTACTAGCCCACACAGTGCAGCGGAGAGGCCCACCCCCAGCCTTTCTCTCCCATTAGTGACACACCACACACACTCCGACACACAGAGAAACCATTAGCAAACACTTTAAAGTGTGTAATTAGATTCCAGCCTGATTTTAACCATTGTGCAGATATCTGGCAGACCCACACACACTTATCTCAACTGGTTCGCAAATACCCTGCAATGTGTTATGCCATTTTACCGAAAAATCATTTGCATTTCCTCTTCACCCATATTCCAATCAACTTTCCTGTTTTAATCTTTTTTATTTTATTAAAGTGACCATTTTCCTGAGATATCGAGAGAAGAGGTTAATTGTTTTTGCCAGTCTTGGTCCAGGCTGCTAGGATAACTGAAGGGCAGCAGCCTTGCAGGTGGAGGGAGGTCTGCCTAAGTGTGCATCCCAAATGGCACCCTATACCCTATATTGTGCACTTCTTTTGACCAGAGACGTTTGCTGTAGAGGGAATAGGGCGTCATTTGGGATGCATCCTAGCTGTTACTGGGGCTAATGTACCAGAGAAGCTAATGTAGTAGGACGGGGACAGGGCCTTAGTTCACACTGTGAACACTGGGGAACCCTTTAGGTTCTGTGGTCACCCCAACCCTCTCTGGCTCCCAAATTGCACCCTATTCCCTATTTAGTGCACTACTTTTCACCAGGGTCTCTAGGTCTGGTCAAAAGTAGTGCTCTTAATAGGGAAAAAGGTGCCATTTGGGATGCAAGCTGTGTGTGGTACCCTTCCCTCTCATTCAATTAAGTCTGCTTATCAGGCTGTCCTCCCTCTACCCCAGCTCACTGCAGGGTCCCCCATTCACAGAGAGTCATCAGGATTCTATTCACTTACTGATGGTCTCCTTCACAGGGCATGACTAGAGCTTCCTGTTTCCCTAAACCCAGAGGGCTGCTAGGAAATGGACAGGGGGAATGGGGACACATTCAGAGGCAGTTGCTGTAGTAGACTGTGACTGGAGTTATATTTACCTCTCCCTGTAGCAACCCCTCTCTCTCTGTCTTTTCTCTTCCATCTCCCTCTCCCCGTCTCTCCCTCACTCTCTCTCTTTCTCCATCTCTCAGTCTATGCCCTGTGGTGAGGGTTCTGCGGTGAGTTAGGCAGATCTTAGCTCAGATATTGGCTGTAAATTGAATTGTGTGGCGTGCTGGGGGCCTAGCCAGTGTGGCACAACACATGCTCCCAGGCCAATCTGTTAAGAAACTGCTCCTAAAGAGGGAAGTAGGGATTGTCATATCCTCCTCCCCTCCTCTTCTGTCCTTCGGTTCTCTCTCCTCCACTCCCATCCACTCATTGCTTGCCTTAAAGACATGCTCCGGTACTTTGGCTACGAAGAAAGTATGTTTTAAACCTCCCGCTTTGGGCTAGATGTGTCAATGTGTAGTTCATACATGCAGAATTACTGTCTTGCATCAATTATCCATGAAATTCCTAGTTTGATAGCGACTGTTTTCTTTAAGTTGTGTTGTGCCATTTTCCCTACATTCTGCCCAGCGTTATCCAATGAGGTTGCAGGGTGGGCCCAATGGCTCAGTGGACAAGCAAACGTCTCACTTATCAGCCTTCCAAATTAGACTGGTGAATACTCATTCATTCTGTTTTTGGGGAGGTATTTTCCCCCCAACAAGGAGAGCATGGTGGGCTCCAGTGGTTAGGGTGAAGCCCCAATCAATTCTACTGTTCAAGGAAGCAGCTATGATATAAGGCACAGTACTGTTACAAGGAAACAAACCGAGAGAGAGGATGCAGAGATACACTTCTGCAGCAGTTGCCGTTTAACTTGTGAAAGTATCCCTGAAGATGTTGCACGATGCAGTGTTTTAGAGCTAGCATCTTTCTCCCTCCCCACCTTTCTGTACACCTGTGCACAGATTCTGAATGCATATATTTGTATTGAAATCTACCAAGATGTGTGCGCTCTCATTCCTCACCGTGTCCATGTGAATACAGCTGAATCCATAAATGTGTCTGGTGTATTACTGGTGGCTGTCTGTCTTTAGAGATAAGCGGTACAGGGAGGGGCTGTCACCGTGGAGATGGAGCTGTGGATAGCATTGATTTGTGGAAGCTAACCTCTTTAACCCGCTCTGCCTCTCCTCCCTCCATTCTCCCCCCAGCTGTTTACATCCTTCTCCTCATCCTTCACTCACACAATCACTAAGATAAACACGTCTCACTGCCAATCCCTCTCTCTCTCACCTTTCTTTTCCATCACCCCTCCCTCTCTCCATCTTTCTTTGTCTCTCTCCCTTTAGCAAACTCCCAGCCCCCCTCCCCTCTGTCTGTCTTGCTATGTAGGCTAGCTCCGTGGAGACTGGGCTAGTGCAGCTTTTTTATTCAAGCTCACCTAACTCCCTCTTCTTTCTCTTCCCTCCAGTTCTCCTATCACACCTTCCCACCTCTCCCTGTTTCCCTATTTGTGTTCCCCCTCTCCCCTCCTCTCCCTGTCTCCTCTCAGCATCCTTCCTTTCTCCCCCTGGTATGATGAATGAATGCAGAGTGTGTTTTGTGTTCAGAGTGAATCAGGACAGATCCTCTAACATATGCAGGAGATCAGGTGGAGGCAGAGCTGCCTGCAGCCCAATGCAGCAGCACAGATTCACATCATGTGCCTACCCACCCTGCTATCTGAGATGTGCACTGCCTCTTTAATGCAATCTCTCTCTCTATCTCTCTCTCTCTCTCTGATGTTCTCTCTCTCTCCTTGCAGGTGGGTCCAGATCGCTTGCCCGCGTCTCTCCATTGATTGGGGCAAAGCCTTCTCCAAACCCCTGCTGTCTCCCTATGAGGTAAACAGGCGTCTTCCAACAGCTCGCCACGATCCACACTGTCTGCTGCTGTCATTCACTATCAAAAGAGGACAAGTGTGCACGCGTACACACACATACACACACTTCAAATGACTTTTCTCCCTCGGAGCAGGCGGTGTTGTGTAGGAACTCGCACCCTGTGATAAATGTGGGAAAATAACCTCATGTTCTGATGTCTGGTGTTAACATTGCAGGGGCTCATCAGTGCTGCTTGTCTCAGAGCAGGCAGGTAGCAGTCAGGCTGGTAGAGTTGATGGGGCTGAGGACAGGGCTTGGGAAAGAAGCTGGCTAGATGGGGCTGGGGAGAGAGGCAGGCTGGCTAGATGGGGCTGGAAAGAGGCAGGCTGGCTGGATGGGGCTGGGGAGAGAGGCAGACTGGCTAGATGGGGCTGGGGAGAGAGGCAGACTGGCTAGATGGGGCTGGGGAGAGAGGCAGACTGGCTAGATGGGGCTGGGGAGAGAGGCAGGCTGGCTGGATGTGGCTGGAAAGAGGCAGGCTGGCTGGATGGGGCTGGGGAGAGAGGCAGGCTGGCTGGATGGGGCTGGGGCGAGAGGCAGACTGGCTAGATGGGGCTGGGGAGAGAGGCAGACTGGCTAGATGAGGCTGGGGAGAGAGGCAGACTGGCTAGATGGGGCTGGGGAGAGAGACAGGCTGGCTGGATGGGGCTGGGGAGAGAGGCAGGCTGGCTGGATGGGGCTGGGGAGAGAGGCAGGCTGGCTGGATGTGGCTGGAAAGAGGCATGCTGGCTGGATGGGGCTGGGGAGAGAGGCAGGCTGGCTGGATGGGGCTGGGGAGAGAGGCAGACTGGCTAGATGGGGCTGGGGAGAGAGGCACACTGGCTAGATGGGGCTGGGGAGAGAGGCAGACTGGCTAGATGGGGCTGGGGAGAGAGGCAGACTGGCTAGATGGGGCTGGGGAGAGAGGCAGACTGGCTAGATGGGGCTGGGGAGAGAGGCAGACTGGCTAGATGGGGCTGGGGAGAGAGGCAGACTGGCTAGATGAGGCTGGAAAGAGAGGCAGGCTGGCTGGATGGGGCTGGGGAGAGAGGCAGGCTGGCTGGATGGGGCTGGGGAGAGAGGCAGGCTGGCTGGATGGGGCTGGGGAGAGAGGCAGGCTGGCTGGATGGGGCTGGGGAGAGAGGCAGGCTGGCTAGATGGGGCTGGGGAGAGAGGCAGGCTGGCTGGATGGGGCTGGGGAGAGAGGCAGGCTGGCTGGATGGGGCTGGGGAGAGAGGCAGGCTGGCTGGATGGGGCTGGGGAGAGAGGCAGGCTGGCTGGATGGGGCTGGGGAGAGAGGCAGGCTGGCTGGATGGGGCTGGGGAGAGAGGCAGGCTGGCTGGATGTGGCTGGGGAGAGAGGCAGGCTGGCTAGATGGGGCTGGGGAGAGAGGCAGACTGGCTAGATGAGGCAGACTGGCTAGATGGGGCTGGGAGAGAGGCAGGCTGGCTGGATGGGGCTGGGGAGAGAGGCAGGCTGGCTGGATGGGGCTGGGGAGAGAGGCAGGCTGGCTGGATGGGGCTGGGGAGAGAGGCAGGCTGGCTGGATGGGGCTGGGGAGAGAGGCAGGCTGGCTGGATGTGGCTGGGGAGAGAGGCAGGCTGGCTGGATGGGGCTGGGGAGAGAGCCAGGCTGGCTGGATGGGGCTGGGGAGAGAGGCAGACTGGCTAGATGGGGCTGGGGAGAGAGACAGGCTGGCTGGATGTGGCTGGGGAGAGAGACAGGCTGGCTGGATGGGGCTGGGGAGAGAGGCAGACTGGCTAGATGAGGCTGGGGAGAGAGGCAGACTGGCTAGATGGGGCTGGGGAGAGAGACAGGCTGGCTGGATGGGGCTGGGGAGAGAGGCAGGCTGGCTGGATGGGGCTGGGGAGAGAGGCAGGCTGGCTGGATGTGGCTGGAAAGAGGCAGGCTGGCTGGATGGGGCTGGGGAGAGAGGCAGGCTGGCTGGATGGGGCTGTGGAGAGAGGCAGACTGGCTAGATGGGGCTGGGGAGAGAGGCAGGCTGGCTGGATGTGGCTGGAAAGAGGCAGGCTGGCTGGATGGGGCTGGGGAGAGAGGCAGGCTGGCTGGATGGGGCTGGGGAGAGAGGCAGACTGGCTAGATGGGGCTGGGGAGAGAGGCAGACTGGCTAGATGGGGCTGGGGAGAGAGGCAGACTGGCTAGATGGGGCTGGGGAGAGAGGCAGACTGGCTAGATGGGGCTGGGGAGAGAGGCAGACTGGCTAGATGGGGCTGGGGAGAGAGGCAGACTGGCTAGATAGGGCTGGGGAGAGAGGCAGACTGGCTAGATGGGGCTGGGGAGAGAGGCAGACTGGCTAGATGAGGCTGGAAAGAGAGGCAGGCTGGCTGGATGGGGCTGGGGAGAGAGGCAGGCTGGCTAGATGGGGCTGGGGAGAGAGGCAGGCTGGCTGGATGGGGCTGGGGAGAGAGGCAGGCTGGCTAGATGGGGCTGGGGAGAGAGGCAGGCTGGCTAGATGGGGCTGGGGAGAGAGGCAGGCTGGCTGGATGGGGCTGGGGAGAGAGGCAGGCTGGCTGGATGTGGCTGGGGAGAGAGGCAGACTGGCTGGATATGGCTGGGGAGAGAGGCAGACTGGCTAGATGGGGCTGGGGAGAGAGCCAGGCTGGCTGGATGTGGCTGGGGAGAGAGGCAGACTGGCTAGATGAGGCTGGGGAGAGAGCCAGGCTGGCTGGATATGGCTGGGGAGAGAGCCAGGCTGGCTGGATGTGGCTGGGGAGAGAGGCAGGCTGGCTGGATATGGCTGGGGAGAGAGGCAGGCATGGAGACAGCTATGCAGTAGGAGCCCCTATGTTCTCTCAGCTCTTTTGCTCTCTCTCTCTCTCGTGCTCTCTCTCTCGTGCTCTCTCTCTCGTGCTCTCTCTCTCGCGTGCTCTCTCTCTCGCGTGCTCTCTCTCTCGCGTGCTCTCTCTCCTGTGATCTCTCTCTTGCTCTCTCTCTCTCGCGTGCTCTCTCTTGCGTGCTCTCTCAATTCAAGGGGCTTTATTGGCTTGGGAAACATATCTTTACATTGCCAAAGCAAGTGAAATGTATAAACAAAAGTGAAATAAACAATAAAAAGTGAACAGTAAATATTACACTCACACGAGTTTGAAAAGAATAAAGACATTTCAAATGTCATATTATGTCTATATACAGTGTTGTAGCGAAGTGCAAATATTTGAAGTACAAAAGGGAAAATAAATAAATATGGGTTGGATTTACAATGGTGTTTGTTCTGGTTGCCCTTTTCTTGTGGCAACAGGTCACACATCTTGCTGTTGTGATGGCACGCTGTGGTATTGCACCCAGTAGATATGGGAGTTTATCAAAATTGGGTTTGCTTTCAAATTCTTTATGGGTCTGTGTAATCTGAGGGACATATGTGTCTCTAATATGGTCATACATTTGGCAGGAGGTTAGGAAGTGCAGCTTAGTTTCCACCACATTTTGTGGGCAGTGTGCACATAGCCTGTCTTCTCTTGAGAGCCATGCCTGCCTATGGCGATCTTTCTCAATAGCAAGGCTATGCTCACTGAGTCTGTACATAGTCAAAGCTTTCCTTCATTTTGGGTCAGTCACAGTGGTCAGGTACTCTGCCACTGTGTACTCTCTGTTTAGGGCCAAATAGCATTCTAGTTTGCTCTGTTTTTTTGTTAATTCTTTCCAATGTGTAAAGTTATTTTTTAATTTTTTTTCCTCGTGATTTGGTTGGGTCTAATTGTGTTGCTGTCTTGAGGTTGTTTGTTATTTGTTATATATCCACAAAGATTGGAGAAGGGGTTAATCCACACATCTCTGTTTTGGATAGATAACTCTTCGTGTTGTTGTTTGTTTAGTGTGTCCCAATTTTCCCAGAAGTGGTTAGATTCTATGGATTCTTCAATTGCTTTGAGCTGATTTCTGACGTGCTGTTCCTTCTGTTTCCGTAGTGTATTTCTGTATTGTTTTAGTGATTCATCATAGTGAAGACGTAGACGTTTTCTGGGTCTGTATGTTTTTGGTTGGACAGGATTCTCAATTTCTTTCTTACATTTTTAGATTTGATAGGGAAGCTGAAAGGTCAAATATACTGTTTTAGGCTTTCTACTGCCAAGTTTACACCTTCACTATTACAGTGAAATGTTTTGTCCAGGAAGTTGTCTAAAAGGGATTGAATTTGTTGTTGCCTAAATGTTTTTTGGTAGGTTTCTATACTACTTCCATCTATAGCATTTCTTAATATTGTGCAGTTCCTTTGGTTTTGACACTTTGCATCGGTTATTGACTGGAAGCGTAATACGCTGAAAACAGGTGACTAGCGGAATGACAACAACATTGATGCTTGTTAAAGAAGAGATGGAGAGAGGGACAGAGACACCTAACATTGGTACATTTAGAAACTACTTTCTACACTAGTCATATACTTTGCACAAGAACCACCACCCTCTTTGAGTAAGAAATCATGAATGTATTTACGTGAAATGCCTGTGTTTGCCGTGGATCTCTCTCGGTGAACAGGGCAGCCTTGGAAAGGGAGTTGGGCCTTTTCGCGGCACGCTTGTAAGGCTCCGATTGTCCGAAATGGTTACAACAAGTATTCTACTGTTGTCTTTCTCTGTTGTTGTCCGGTATCTGGGGACTTGTCGTGGTGTCCTGAACAGAACTACAGAGTTGATTTTCCTTCCATTCGCTCTTGAAGATGCTTCTTTGAATATAGGCTAGCCAGCCGTGTCGATGGTTCCTAGTGGGGTGATGAGAGTAGCGTAATACGATGGTTTGAGTAGAGTATTAGGATGGTCCCACTTAAATCACTTTCGAAGATACTTTACTCAGGACAGCTAGTCAGCCGTACCAGTGATTGTCCGGGAGGTGAGTTTATCGTCTCAAACTCGTGTTGAGATTCAAAGTTCAAACCACTTTAAATGTGCACCTGCAGCTTCACGCTTTTCTGGTCTCTGTTTTTTCTTAACTCATCATTTTTACAGTTTGTAGTAAAGCGTTGGTTCCGACAGGCTGACATGCTCTCTGACCTCACTCAGGGGCAGTGGCTACTTACTGTGTACAGTTATAAAAAAAACTATTATCTCTTATAGCTTCTCCAATCACATCCCTCTCTTAACAAAACACTTTCATAATTTTTCATATTACATGCACAACGCATAGTATGGAAACTTTGTATGTTCTGGGTATACTTTTCAAGTTACAGTAGTTCCTTTTTAACATTTTTAATGACGTCACAAAATAACGGACAAAATGACATTAGTGTTCTATAGATGGCCTCTGACCGTTCCCCACGTTTTATGTTAGAAATATTGCTCCAGTAGTTGCTTTTGAACGTGTTAGATTTTCAGCTGGAAAAAGGTCTGTTGAGACAAAGCAGATTCCTTTGGTGAATTTGGAGAGGGAGACCTGACTCTTCTCCCCTTGATTTACAACAGGACGTGAGTTGTTAACCCCCACTAGTTATTCCTCTGCGGGTGAGAGGGGGTCTGACTGAAGTTATTCATTGCAAACCTGATCTGACCTATTTAGATTCTCATGGACAGTCATGACACTCTCTTCAGGTAGACTGTGATTTTGCTGTGATCTGATAGGGGTGTTAGTGGGCTGACTGGGAACACTCTGAGAGACTCCGGGTTGAGGTCAGTGATAAAGTAATCTACAGTACTACTGCCAAGGGATGAGCTCTCTCTCTCTCTCTCACTGACTGACTATAGTGTACACTAGCAGAACAGCACAGCGGACCAGCTCCCCCCGATGATGGCCTCGTCACACTGCATCCCAGCTGCAGCTTGTTTTTTTAACTAGAAGGAGATGGATCTGATAAGCAAATGATTGTTTGTGTGCTCCTGCTGAGGTAGTGCATCCCTTAAGACAGGCATTGGTTGCACGGTGATAACAAGCACAGGGGTGTGAATATGATGTGGTCTGCATTTTAGAGACATGGAGAGGTGATAATGTAAGCACTATCAGTCATTATTCTTTCGAATAATGAGTCATATGAAATGAGAAATGAGTCATATGCTTAACATGTACTGTTTATATAGATATTTGGTTAGTTTCTAAACAGGAAATGTGCCCCTGGTATGATAATTAGCAGGATGATCAGCATGGTCATATTTTAAGCTGTGGTCCAATGTCAGTACATTCCATATCTGTGATCATGCGCTGTTTACAAGTCCAATCCTACGCTGCTGCTATGATATTGACTAATGCTGTAGATGGTGTGTGACTGTGATTCACCCACTAATAAGATCAATTTGTGTTCAGAAGCTTCCTAGTAAAATGTGCCTTGGCTTCCCTGACAGACCTTTTTCAAATAGTATCAATACATATAAATGATTTGCGCCGTCTGCAGTGGTGTGTATGTTTAAGTTAATTCACCTCTTGTCATCCCTGCTAATCGACTGTATCTGTGTCTGTGTGCTCCGCTTTCCTCTGTGGCATTCGGAGATGAGGAAGAGAGAGATATGGGAGGAGAGGGAGCAGTGGTTATTTTCAGAGCGTCTCATGTTATATTTATAGTCAATAAGACACACTTGCCTCCTGTCAGCAGAGGGATTAGCAGGAGCAGCTAGTTTACACAGAGAGGGGGGAGGGAGGGAAGAAGATAAGAAAGAACAATTTGTGATTGATAAGAATCAATTACATTATTGGCCAGGGCTGTGATGATACCTGTATTGCAATATTTTTTCCATGGCAAAAATGAAAACACGAAGCAGACCAAACACTTTGGTCCCTGCTGTATGTAGAATATTGTGTGCTATAGCTTGGTAAGAATACATACATGTGACTCTGGATGACAACATAATTATGTTTGTTTCCAGCATTAGGGCTGTTTTCCTAAAGAAGTTAAATCTGCTTTGTGTTTTGTTTCCTTGCCACGTTATTAACGAGTATTGCGATACTGGTATTATCCTGGCTCTAGTATTGACATGGCTTAACATGATAGCAAAGGGGAAATTATTGTAATTGTAGGCAGAACATGTACAATACTAGAGTTGTTTATGGAATTTATCAAATTTAAAACTCCCTGACCTGTGTCTTTTGAATAGAGATAATTGGAAAATCTTCTGTATTATAAATGCACTCTCTTTATATCGCTATATAGTGCACTATAAAGGCTATTCCCAATATAGTGCACTATAAAGGCTATTCCCAATATAGTGCACTATAAAGGCTATTCCCAATATAGTGCACTATAAAGGCTATTCCCAATATAGTGCACTATAAAGGCTATTCCCAATATAGTGCACTATAAAGGCTATTCCCTATATAGTGCACTATAAAGGTTATTCCCAATATAGTGCACTATAAAGGCTATTCCCAATACAGTGCACTATAAAGGCTATTCCCAATATAGTGCACTATAAAGGCTATTCCCAATATAGTGCACTATAAAGGCTATTCCCAATATAGTGCACTATAAAGGCTATTCCCAATATAGTGCACTATAAAGGCTATTCCCTATATAGTGCACTATAAAGGCTATTCCCTATATAGTGCACTATAAAGGCTATTCCCTATATAGTGCACTATAAAGGGAATTGGGTGCCATTTGGAAAGCAGACACAGTTAGCTAGGTAGAAATATAGTGACATCCACGCTTGTCATCCACACTCAATATTTTGACACCTGTCTGGCATGTGTGTGAAGTCAGACGTTGTGCCATTGTTTTCTGCATACTGCTGTGCTCCATACAATACTTCTCTCCTTCACTGTTTCTACTCAACCAACACTTCTGCCTTTTCCATCAGACCACTCCCTACCTCAATGACATACCAATGTCAGGGAAAGCCATACCAATTCCAGTCATTTGTGGAAATGAATAGAAATTCAAATCATGAATTGAAATGAAACCTTGATTACAACTATAGGCAGCTCAGGAATTAAATAGTTCAATGGAAAAGGACTGACATGTAACTGGCCCCAGGCCCTGATTATAAGCTATGAACAGTATGATGGGCTGTAGTAAAAGAACAGGACAGGACAAATCAACGGAGTGCTGGAAGCCCTCTGTCTTGGTTGTGTTGTCTGTGTGTGCAGGTAATCTATGTTTAACCTCTCGGTCTCCTGTCCTCTCTGCTCTCCCTCCCCTCCTCTACCAGGCAGCTGTGGCTCTGCAGCAGGTGGGCTGGCAGGAGGTGTACCCCATGGATTTCTACTCCAATCAGAGCCTGGGGCCATGGGCGCCCAACCACCCTGACAACCAACCAGCTCGGCCCGCCCGCAAACAGACACAGGTGAGTAGGGCAGACGTTGAATGACATGGATGGGGCAGGAGATGAAACCACGTGTGTGCCCAGAGTGCTTGAAGCCTCTCGTGTGTGTGTGTGTGTGTGTGTGTGTGTGTGTGTGTGTGTGTGTGTGTGTGTGTGTGTGTGTGTGTGTGTGTGTGTGTGTGTGTGTGTGTGTGTGTGTGTGTGTGTGTGTGTGTGTGTGTGTCAGTCACATGGCTTATATGGAAGAGCTGACAGAGAGCAAGCACGTCACCATAGTGACACCCAGAGGTACACTGACAACAGGACACATTTCATGATTTTTTTTATTTCTTATTTGATTTGTGTTGATTCATCGTTACATAGTCTGACACTATGTTATAAATTCTGTACAATGACTTTTAAATGTGAACAGTCAAATGTATGCATTCCATTTGGATTAATATTTCCTTGCTATGAACATTCGTTGTGAGTTTTCTTGTCATCTGACCACACATGTTAAACGTATCAGGGGTAAGTAATATCAGGGGTAGGTACTGTCACAGTCCCAAATCTTAACTCTCTCCCACTGTTTCCCTACAGAAGACTGGCTCACAGCCAGCCCCTCTCTCCACTCCCTCACAGCAGTCTAAACAGTGTGGACAGAACCAGTGCGCTCCTTGTGGCTGTCAGGGAGAATGACACGTACACCACCATCTTATCATGGTGATCGGTTGGAGCCAGGCCAGCCTAGAGGGGAGTGAGTCTATCTACCACCCACAGGAGGGCTTTCACTCTGAGCCCTGCTCAACACCTTACCTCCTCCAGGAGACAGAGAACCAGAGACACTTCACCTCAGATACCCCTCCGTTGTTGTCCTGACGGAATGGACTATACTGCATCTAAGGGTTGTTACCTTTTAAAGTGTGTATGTGTTGAGCACAGAGAAACTGAGGCAATGTATGTCTGTGTATGAAGAGGGTGAATAAGTGCAGGAATGTGTGTGAGTGGGTGTGCATTCCTGTATATTTGTCTGTGAAAGAGAGAGGGAGGAGAATGATATAATAAGTTGGTGTGTGGGGGTAATAAAGAGAGAGGAAAACAGAAGGATGGCCCTGAGTTGATTGTGTTAGATGCCAGGGGATGTGGGTGGCTTTGGTTAAATACAAGCCACTTATCCCTGAAACAGAAGGAAGCTGCCAACCACTTTACACTGGTAACCCACAGACTATATTAAAGAAGAGAATGCATTTGGTCAAAAGATGAGACATGCCGTTTTTCTCCATTTCAAGCTTGTTTTCTTTCTATTATATTATACAGTAACAGTCAAAAGTTTGGACACCTACTCATTCAAGGGTTTTTCTTCATTAGTACTATTTTCTACATTGTAGAATAATAGTGAAGACATCAATACTATGAAATAAAACATGGAATCATGTAGTAACCAAAAAAGAGTTAAAAAAAATCTAAATATATTTTGTATTTGAGATTCTTTAAAGTAGCCACCCTTTGCCTTGATGACAGCTTTGCACACTCTTGGCATTCTCTCAACCAGCTTAATGCGTCATGAGGTAGTCACCAGGAATGCATTTCAATTGTGCCGTGTTAAACGTTCATTTGTGGAATTTCTTTGTTTCAGACGATCAGTTGTGTTGTGACAAGGTAGGGGTGGTATACAGAAGATAGCCCTATTTGGTAAAAGACCAAGTCCATATTATGGCAAGAACAGCTCAAATAAGCAAAGGGAAACGACAGAATCATTACTTTGAGGCATGAAGGTCAGTTTCTTCAAGTGCAGTCGCTATAACCATCAAGCGCTATGATGAAACTGCAAGCGCTATGATGAAACTGGTTCTCCAGAGTTACCTCTGCTGCAGAGGATAAGTTCATTAGAGTTACCAGCCTCAAAAATTGCAACCCAAATAAATGCTTCACAGAGTTCAAGTAACAGACATCTCAACATCAACTGTTCAGAGGAGACTGTGTGAATCAGGCCTTCATGGTCAAATTGCTGTAAAGAAACCAATACTAAAGGACACCAATAAGAAGAAGAGCCTTGTTTGGGCCAAGAAACACAAGCAATGGACATTAGATAGGTGGAAATCTGGCCTTTGGTCTGATGAGTCCAAATTTGAGATTTTTGTTTCCAACCGCTGTGTCTTTGTGAGACGCAGAGAAGGAGAACGGATGATCTCCGCATGTATGGTTCCCACCGTGAACCATGGAGGTGTGATGGTGTGGAGGTGCTTCGCTGGTGACACTGATTTATTTACAATTCAAGGCACACTTAACCAGCATGGCTACCACAGCATTCTGCAGCGATACTCCATCCCATCTGGTTTACGCTTAGTGGGACTATCATTTGTTTTTCAACAGGACAATGACCCAAAACACACCTCTAGGCCGTGTAAGGGGAGTGATGGTGCTGCATCAGATGACCTGGCCTCCACAATCACCCGACCTCAACCAAATTGAGATGGTTTGGGAAGAGTTGGACTGCAGAGTGAAGGAAAAGCAGCCAACAATTGCTCAGCATATGTGGGAACTCCTTCAAGACTGTTGGAAAAGCATTCCTCATGAATCTTTTTGAGAGAATGCCAAGAGTGTGTAAAGCTGCCAAGGCAAAGGGTGGCTACTCAAATATTAAATATATTTTGATTTGTTGAAAACTTTTTTGGTTACTACAGTATTCTGTATGTGTTATTTCATAGTTTTGATATCTTCACTATTATTCTACAATGTAGAAAATAGTACACATATAGAAAAACCCTTGAATGAGTAGGTGTCCAAACTTTTGACTGGTACTCTATGTACAATAAATACTTTGTAACAACAACAAGAGATTACAAATGCAATCGGTCATTCATGTTGACTTTGCCACTCTCTTCATACGGGTCTTGTCACTCCAATGACTCATATTTAAATCGGACTAATAATCAACATTAAACTGTGCTGAAATGACCATGTATGTATTGCATTTGTCAAGTTTATCAATGAAAATATACATAATAACATGATTTAATTCAAAAAGGAAGAAATGATGGAACGTGCTGCTATATTTAACATGTCTACCATGCAGGAGCAATTTGAAGAGTGTGTCAGACAGGAGGTCCTAGTTGGGGTTGTGTACTAGTCCGTCACAACTACCTCTCATCATTTATTAATGACCTGAGTCTGTCAGCGGAACATTCTCACACTGACTCACTAGAGATGATTGACAGCTGTGTGTGATGTGGCCTAAGCTAGGCTGGTTCCCTGAGTACATCTCTCTCTAGGTGATCTACTACAGTCTCTTTGATGTCACATGTACGGTACCCCTCTGATGTCACAAGGACCTCCTCTGACAAGACCTGCTGTGCTGCAGCTTCTACTCAGATCAGTCACCGCCGCATCTGACAAAACAAAGGCAAAGGTGCTAGACACTGCTGGTCCCACCAGATGCCCAGGTCCTCGATGTTCTATTCAAATCAAATCAAATGTTATTGGTCACATGCCCATATTTAGCTTGTGTAGAGAAATGCTTGGGTAACTTGCTACGTCACTGTATGTATGTAATGTCACATTACGCCATATTCGACACCTCAACATTTCCCTGACAAGATTAGCTATTGAGTTATAAAGGTGTTTGTTTGCTGGTTGTTGTCTATCAGTTTATGTATTATTGATATTGGGAGGTGGGGATTTGGCAGGAGATTGATTCAACAGCAAAATAATCCTCCCTAATGCTTGTAGGATTTGCAGAGAAAATAGCAAATTTAATTAAACTGAGTAAACTTTTGTGGATTTCTTTTTTATTTAACCCTTGTTTTACCAGGTAAATTGACTGAGAACACATTCTCATTTACAGCAACAACCTGGGGAATAGTTACAGGGGAGAGGAGAGGGATGAAAGAGACAATTTTTAAACTGGGGATGATTAGGTGACCATGATGGTATAAGGGCCAGATTGGGAATTTAGCCAGGACACCGGGGTTAACACCCCTACTCTTACCATAAGTGCCATGGGATCTTTAATGACCTCAGAGAGTCAAGACACCTGTTTAACATCCCATCAGCAAAGCTGAACTCAGAATACCCTTTCTAGTGTCTCTCTTAGCTGTTCACAGTTGTATTTTTTGGAACCCTGCCCACGTGGAATCCCTACCTACATCTTTGAAAACATGAACACTATCGCACTCTACCTTACCACAACCCTGGGATGTGTTCATTAAGCACAGGCAGGGAATAATGTTTTCAAATGGAGACAAGAAATGAGCATTCTAAATCAATATCTAGGTAGTACTTCCTCTGTTTCAAACAATTTGCTTGTATTTCTTGGTTACTGAACTAACCCAAGTATTTGCACCACCTCAGCTCTCAGACTTGTCTTCCACAGAGACTCTGGAGCAATGCACATATATGGCCAAATGCAGAAAAACATGCTATGTGACAAAAATCAACACATTTGGTCTGAAGTGTATTGTATCAGACGTATTGCACATTGCTTGTTCATTGGAACAGAGCTGCAGTGGGAGGCAGTGGCCACTAGATGGAGCTCTCTGCATTGCCAGTGTGTTATAGCCCCAATCTGAAAGTGCTGCTAAATCACCAGAGTTCATGGGGGATTGATTTATCAGAGTGTTTTGTATGGCAGTGTAGTGGGTGAGTGTGCTTGGGGGTGTCCTTCCAAGAACCCTGTGTGCTTTTTGTATTCGGTGTGTGTAATTGTTTCCAGATGTGTGGGGAATATGACTCTACTCTCCTCCATCTCCCTTGGCATCCATCCTCCTCTCCCTCTCTCATCAAATGTTTTTGCCATCACGTTTCTTCTGCCAGCAGCTCCCCGTTTCCTGTCCCGAGGGATTGGCCAGGGTGAGGTTATAGAGGGCTTATGACTGCTTATGAGCTTCCTATCATAATGCACATGTGTCACGTGACTAAGTCATTCCCAATGACAACAGGTGTCCTGGATCACATCGGGTTTTGACTGCTATCAGTGTGCATTGTGTTGTATGGTCAGCTGGTGTTTATTGTAACCCAGTTCCTATGTTCGTCACCCAAAACCATTATATGGTGATTAAACCATCAGCAATATTGATATCCTCCCAAAATAATAAAAAAAACTGACCTTTTAAGATGTTAATATATAGCTAAAAGTGTATCTTATATAGAACTTTAGTAAAAACCAAAGACATGTTGCACAAACTGATTGCTGACGTTCAGACTAGTATGGGCTTGTTTTTTTTTTCTTTTTCTGTGCGTGTGTGTGTGTGTGTCACCTGTTGGGGAAGAGGCAACACTCTATGTGATGTATTTATCTACTCATTTATTTTCATGACTGTGGAGAAGCTGAGTCACAGTAGCCTCCTTCCTCTCCCTTCATCTCCAATGACCCCCATCAGTCCCTGTTGCCCTCCTGTGTACAGAACATTCACTCAGAGGTGAGAATATAGACTCAGAAGTCACGCATCTTTAGAGGGACTGATTTTCATTTTCACCATCCTTCCTCCACCTCTTTCATTTTGTCATCCTTCTCTTTCTGGTGTTGTTAGTTATTTTCTTTCACACAGACATATGAACAGATCTACAAACATCAGACACTTTAGCTGTTTTTACAGAAGATCTGAAATAAAATTAAAATGTTTATGACAAGTTGCACAACAACAAAGGGAGAGGGGGAGAGGAGGGGATTGTGCAACTTTGTTTTTGTGCTTTTTCCCCCCAAGGTGACTTGGAGGCTATGTGTGGACTCCAGACCATGTACACATGTGACTGGCCCAGCCAGGGCTGGAGGAGAGCAGGCGTGGCCGGAGACTCTATAAAAGAGCCAGGCTCCTGTTCTGTCTACAGGGTAACGGTCAGCCCAAAGTCTCTCTGTCCCTCCACACCTTCTGGAATATTCCATTTAGAATATTATATCACTACATAGAAGAGAATCTGTTTTTTTTGACAGGTGAATTTTGAAGATGTGATTGTTCACTATGTGGGCGAGACTGTGTGGTTAGGGGTAGTAATTATGTAGTATGCTGTGGAGCTCATCTCTTTGAGCTGAATTGGTATGTTAACATGGCATTTGTGGCAGCATTTTCAACGTTGTATCTCATCTATTGTGGAAATAATATGATTGTAAGTAAACTCAGTCTAAATTTAAGAGAATAGATTAAATAAATAGATCGCCACTGTATGATGTGTAATACTATCGCTTATTGTCTAATTTTCCCAATGTTATATGGCATAACTGTGCCCAACATGCTTGAAGCTTCATATGTGTGGTGATATCTCTATGAGGCCCTGTAGCAGGGCTGGCAAGGCCTTGGCAGAACCAATCTACTGTATCCTGCTGCCACATCTGGCCCTCTGGCTGCAGACCTAAAGACTGAGAATGCAGGCTGCGTCCCAAATCACAACTGATTCCCTATGTGGTGCAGGGATTAGGGTGCCATTTCAGACACAACCAGAGACCACAGACTGGGGACAGGGAGCTTGGAGCTGGGAGAAGGGGTTGGGAGGCTGAGGGCTGGGTGAGGCCTTTGGCACATTGGCTGGAAAACAAACAGCTGAATGTGGCCATTTCTGAGGGGAGGACGGAAGAATGGAATTAGACTGGAGATCAGTGGTAAGATATGTCACATGACACTGACCAACAAGAAATCAAGGAAGAATACAATGTAAAAGGACCATATTGGCCTAACTTCTTCCAAATAATTAGTACACATGTATCATCAGCATACAGCCAGATCGTGCTGGAAGTTAACTAAGGGGGAAGTTTATTGTCATAATTGTTAATGATTACTCAGTGTTTTCAGCTCCATCGGGATCTGTAAGTGTTAATGTGAGATAAAGCTCATGTCTGTGTGGATGTGGGCAGAATGTGTGTGGGCATGGACAGAATAGATAGGAATGCAAAGGAAGGTTGTTAGGAGGTTGGATAAAAGGCGTTGATGGAGAAAGATTAAGTGTTGTAAAGAAATGAGTAATTCTGTGTGGGAGGTCAACCTGTCTCTTATCAGCCTGCCAAATGCCACCCCAGCAAAATGCTGCCATGGATTATCTCTGGAACTAGTGCTTTTAAATACCTGTAGAAAAAGACTGCTTCATTGTCAGTGTTCTTCTTTCATAGTTTCTCTTTAATTCAATCATTTCCTCACACTCTCTTTCACACTTAATCTCCTCAGTGACTGTGTCTTTAGGGCATTATTGAAGTGCTGACATGACAATGTTAACTGGTACAGTGCCATATAATAATAATCATTGGAGAATGATTTTCCCAGCCTTTACACACACACACACACACACACAACCCCTATGCGAAGCCACACACAGAATCCCTAGTAAACATTAGTATTAGTGCCATGTGGTTGTCGTGCCCCTCAGTCTGATGAAGGGTCAGCCTGTCTCAGGAATGGAAAGAAGTTACTCCTGGCATTCAGGCTACTGCCATTCACTTTGTTACATCTGCATCCCAAATGGCACCATATTCCCTATATAGTGCACTACTTCTGACCAGGGGCAGGACCCATTGAGGGCCATTTGGGACACAACCACAGTGTCCTAAGTTGTAATGATTGGTAGGTATTATACAGCTTATTGAAGGTACACTACATGTTGAACATCTCATTCCAAAATCATGGACGTTAATATGGAGTTGGTCCCCCTTTTCTGCTATAACAGCCTTTACTCTTCTAGGAAGGCTTTCCACTAGATGTTGGAACATTGCTTTGGGGACTTGCTTCAATTCAGCCACAAGAGCATTAGTGAGGTCGGGCACTGATGTTTGGCAATTAGGCCTGGCTCGCAGTCGGCATTCCAATTTATCACAAAGTTCAACGGGGTTGAGGTCAGCACTCTGTGCAGGCCAGTCAAGTTCTTCCAATTTCTGTATGGACCTCGCTTTGTGCATGGGGCATTGTCATGCTGAAACAGGAAAGGGCCTTCCACAAACTGTTGCCACAAAGTTGGAAGCACAGAGTTGTCTAGAGTGTCATTGTATGCTGTAGCATTAAGATTTCCCTTCATTGGAACTAAGGGGCCTAGCCCTTACCATGAAAAACAGCTCCAGACCATTATTTCTCCTGCATCAAAGTTTACAGTTGGCACTATGCATTGGGGAAGGTAGCGTTCTTGTCGGACTGTCACATAGTGAAGTGTGATTCATCCCTCCAGAGAACGCATTTCCACTGCTCCAGAGTCCAATGGCGGCAAGCTTTACACCACTCTAGCCGACGCTTGGCATTGCGCATGGTGATCTTAGGCTTGTGTGCGGCTGCTCGGCCATGGAAACCTATTTCATGGATGTCCCAACGAGGCAGTTTGGCAGTTTGGTACTCGGTAGTGAGTGTTGCAACTGAGGACAGACTATTTTTACGCACACTATGCGCTTCACCACTCTGTGGTCCCGTTCTGTGAGCTTGTGTGGCCTACCACTTCACGGCTGAGCCGTTGTTGCTCCTAGATGTTTCCACTTCACAATAACAGCACTTACAGTTGACTGGGGCAGCTTCAGCAGGGCAGAAATTAGATGAACTGAGTTGTTGGAAAGGTGGCATCCCATGACAATGCCACGTTGAAAGTCACTGAGCTCTTCAGTAAGGCCATTCTACTGCCGATGTTTGTCTATGGAGATTGCATGGCTGTGTGCTCGATTTTGTACACCTGTATGCAACCGGTGTGACTGAAATAGCCGAATCCACAAATTTGAAGGGGTGTCCACATACTTTTGTACATATATAGTGTGTGTGTAGAACGAATTGGTACTCATCAAACCCCTGGTTCCTGTCTGTCTGTTCCAGCACCAGTCTGAGCCCTCCTCTCTGAACAGTAAGAGTTTATGTGCTGTCAGAGTGGTGCATCAGCATGTAGCCTCTTACAGTCCAGGGAGTAGGGCCACTCTCACTGATGAGGAATGCACTCTGCCTAGCAGCCTTGGGAGGACGTTCAACCCACATCTACGAGCGTACGTAATGCGGATCCTGTCAAGGGCCCTATGTATCAAGCATCTCAGAGTAGAAGTGCTGATTTATGATCAGTTTTGCCTTTTAGATCACAATGAATAAGGGGGGGACCTGATCCTAGATCACCACTCCTACTCTGAGATGCTTTATATACAGGTAACTGCCAAAATATAGGAAACACAACCATAAAGTGTCTTAATAGGGTGTTGGGTCACTGCGAGCCGCCAGAACAGCTTCAATGCACCTTGGCATATTTTCTACAAGTGTCTGGAACTCTATTGGAGGGATTCTTCCACAAGAAATTCCATAATTTGGTGTTTTGTTGATGGTGGTGGAAAACGCTGCCTCAGGCGCCGCTCTAGAATCTCTCATACGTGTTCAATTGGATTGAGATCTGGTGACCTGAGACGGCCATGGCATATGGTTCACATCGTTTTCATGCTCTTCAAACCATTCTTTGACCACTCATGCCTGTGGATGAGGGCATTGCCATCCTATGGGGGCATATACCTTGCATCACTCATTTCCTCAAGTGTTTCCGTTATTTTGGCAGTTACCTGTATATGACGTTACTCCAAAGCAGACAGAAGTCAACAGGAGTAAAAAAAAAAAGAGACATACAAAATGCATGTTCATCATTTTAGAAAATGCTAATTGAATACATACATAACATGTATTTATATTAAACTGTGTTGCTTTTAGGTTAAAAAGGTGGACAGCCGGAGAAAGTAGGAAATAGAAGAACAGATAGAGCCACCTGTACAGCAGAAAAGTGATGACCTATAAAGAAAGAAGTCAGAAAATGATCTACAGGCAAAAAAAAGCCTACTTCAATACGCTCATGATGACCTGATTGTAGCTCTTGAAGTGATCTGTATTCTACAGAACTGCTCTGTCTGTTCCTACCGGGTCTTATGTGGGCTGGTGAAAAATAAATGACATGTTAGCGTTCAGTGCATTCCCTGTGCTTCACTCTGTCTTTCATCTTTACCCTATAGGTCTGTACCTAACCCAGGGCTGTACTCTGATGATAAATTCTCACTAACCACAGGAATCTCCTTCATATCAGCTCATGGGACCTATCTCATCCCCACTCAAGGATATGTGTTTAATATGTATTTGTGACGGATCCTTGAATGATTAAGGGTAATATCTCAATAGGCAGAAAACATCAGCATGCAGATAACACCACCATCGTCATGCACAAGTCATCAAGTTCACGTTGTTCTCTATCACAGGCCTGGGGGATCAATGTCCTGTATTATGCTACTGCAAATGGGCTGGGCTCTTTCTGCACTGTCTAACTGCTGAAATGTCAGGCTTGTCCTGAACAGAGTCATCTATTTCTCTAAATGTATATCTCTAAATTTCTTGGTTGCTCCATTAGCAAATCACAATATTCTAAACAGACTTGTTACCCTAGTCAGTCCTTGCACCAAAGTGCTGGTAACAAACACTGTGCCCTCATCACAACCTCGTAATATCAAAGAATATACCCATAAGGTTAAAGGACACTTCAGGTGTTTAGACGTCTCCAGTCTTTCTCTGAGGAACTCGTCACACAGCCTTCCTTACACACCCGTGTCAATGTGATGCAGGTTTGTCCCCTAGCAACCATGGCTGTAGACTGTTACCAGTGGTGCTGTTTCTACAGTAACAATCTAATGCCACGGTCACCATGGAAACAGCGGGAGAACGAGATTTGCTGTGGAACACATGGTGAATGAGGATTGGCTTGTTGGTGTGTGGAGGGACCCCACAGACTGTAGAATAGGGCTTTGCAGTAGAACCTTCACACTGTATCTTCCTACACATGTTAGCTCTCTGTCTTTGACACTCAATCAACAAAGGATACACATGAAGACATCTGAATGGGCCAGGGAGGGGGTGGGGCGGTCGGGGTAGAGATTTGCCAGACATCAGTAGCCATGACTGTAGACTGTTACTGTAGTTTCACTGAGTTTTAAGCAGTAAGCAGTCTAGAGCCAAGGTATTGATCCACTGACTGTAATGGTAGTCACATTGCATTTCTACATCTGAAATATCACAATGTATAGGAACAAAAACATAAAATCATGCAACATTATTACCAATTACATGCATGTTTATACTTTTTATAGTTTAGAAATAAGCTTGAAGACATTCTTAAAAAGCTATGCTGTAGGGGGAGGAGTGGGGGAATATTTTGTTATAACACTAACAAGACCTATTGTAGGCATTAGATTACAAGCACCAGCTGACATTCTTCTTTTGTGCAATTGAATTAATACACAGGTCAATGCATATCAGTTTTATACTTCATAGAGATGAGAGATGGTAGTGGTCCATTCTACGTCATTAGTCACACACAATTAGGTCATATGACGTGAGAGAGCTGTGACCGGGGGCCGATGGGCCACTGTAGCCTAGGGATCAACATTAGCTATAGTCCATGATTACAGACATGGCCTGTGTCCCAGGTGGCACCAGATCTCTCACGTACTGTAGTGCTCTACTTTCAAAAGTAGTGTACTATATAGGGTGCCATTTGGTATGCAGACATGGACCATTTGGCCCGGAGTGTTTTGAGTATTGATTACCATGCAGATTAACTAGAGTGACTCAGCCAGCTAAAGGATATAGATGGATGGTGGGACAGAGGGGGGATTGGTGGGGTTCTGCAAGCTTTCTATTTAGTAACACTGTCATACTGACGTCAAGTCAACAACCGAGATGTGTAAATGCACTGGCTCTGGCTCTGGCCTTGACACTTATGCCCATAGGCTGTGATACAGCTTCAAGAGTTTTAGTGGTGCTGATGGAGTTGTCTTGCCCAACTCTGGCCAGAGCTCCTGTTCTGTCTGACGCCTCTGGCCAGAGCTCCTGTTCTGTCTGACGCCTCTGGCCGGAGCTCCTGTTCTGTCTGACGCCTCTGGCCGGAGCTCCTGTTCTGTCTGACGCCTCTGGCCGGAGCTCCTGTTCTGTCTGTCTGGCCAGAGCTCCTGTTCTGTCTGACGCCTCTGGCCAGAGCTCCTGTTCTGTCTGACGCCTCTGGCCAGAGCTCCTGTTCTGTCTGACGCCTCTGGCCGGAGCTCCTGTTCTGTCTGACGCCTCTGGCCGGAGCTCCTGTTCTGTCTGACGCCTCTGGCCGGAGCTCCTGTTCTGTCTGACGCCTCTGGCCGGAGCTCCTGTTCTGTCTGACGCCTCTGGCCGGAGCTCCTGTTCTGTCTGTCTGGCCAGAGCTCCTGTTCTGTCTGTCTGGCCGGAGCTCCTGTTCTGTCTGACGTCTCTGGCCGGAGCTCCTGTTCTGTCTGACGCCTCTGGCCGGAGCTCCTGTTCTGTCTGTCTGGCCAGAGCTCCTGTTCTGTCTGACGCCTCTGGCCGGAGCTCCTGTTCTGTCTGACGCCTCTGGCCGGAGCTCCTGTTCTGTCTGTCTGGCCAGAGCTCCTGTTCTGTCTGACGCCTCTGGCCGGAGCTCCTGTTCTGTCTGTCTGGCCAGAGCTCCTGTTCTGTCTGACGCCTCTGGCCGGAGCTCCTGTTCTGTCTGACGCCTCTGGCCGGAGCTCCTGTTCTGTCTGACGCCTCTGGCCGGAGCTCCTGTTCTGTCTGACGCCTCTGGCCGGAGCTCCTGTTCTGTCTGACGCCTCTGGTCAGAGCTCCTGTTCTGTTTGACGCCTCTGGCCGGAGCTCCTGTTCTGTCTGACACCTCTGGTCAGAGCTCCTGTTCTGTCTGACGCCTCTGGCCGGAGCTCCTGTTCTGTCTGACACCTCTGGTCAGAGCTCCTGTTCTGTCTGACGCCTCTGGTCAGAGCTCCTGTTCTGTTTGACGCCTCTGGCCAGAGCTCCTGTTCTGTCTGACGCCTCTGGCCAGAGCTCCTGTTCTGTCTGACCTAGAGAATGTGTTATGTGACAGCATAGTAGTGAACCACATAGTAGTGAACCACTAATGACCAAGATGCCCACATTATCTTATATTATCTTTTTAGACTCAATGGTTTGAAAGTTCATTGGTATTTATTGTATTTGTTTTTTTTTACTGAATTTGCAATAAAGGTTTATATAAGAAGATACACGATAAATAAACTCAAAGCTATAACCTTACATTTCCCACACCATAAATTAACAAAAGTCTGAGTTTTCGGCGACTTTAGATATTTTGTGTCGCTGTCCAAGGTGCTAATTTACGCCTACTCGAGGAGTATGCGATTGAGTTTCTCCCAGTGTCAGTCGCACTGGGAGTATATCAATTGCATACTCCTCGTCTCCTTTTCAAAACCCATTGTATAAGAAAGCCATAGATCCCGCCCCTCTGACCTTTTGCTCCAATGGGTTTTGAGAAGGAGGCGAGGACACGAGGAGTCTACAATTGACATTCTCCCACTGACATAGAACAACTGGCCAAGTTTTTGTTACGAGAACCGTAAACACCTCCATAAATTATCAACTGTAAGTACCTCCATTAATGCTCACCATCTTTTCGATAGCTTTGCACGTTTGTTCCTAATTGGGCATATTGACAGTCACCGCTGGCCAAATCTATTTTCTAATCAAAAGCTAAGACTCTCAACGATCAGACGGAAGTGATACATTGCCAAATAAGAACGGGAACAGTAGGACACCAGCATGCGTCTGTTGTCTAAGAGTCTGAGTCTAATTGTTATTTTTCAAGAATTAAGTAGCCTGCTTATTGTCTTATTAGCCTATATTTCCTATATCAATATTCAGGAGTCAGGTACAAGGTTTACCACCTCTTGTTTCAAGACACTGTGGCAAGTGAGTACCGGTCTTTCAGCACCACGTACAAATGGTTCACTCTAGTAGGTTACCTCAGTCCGAGAAGCCTATTTTTTTGTTTCCTTACAGGGCAGACTCGTTTATTTCTCTGGAAGATATTGAATGACAATGAATGTTTTAGTAGCAAGAGGCTAGGTACATAATTTCAGCACCATGGACAGCTAAGATCAAATCGCATTTTCGGTGGAGCAGAGATAGGGACTTTGTTCTTCTGAGTAGCCTACAATGTCATATCATTCGTACCCCGTGTGGATAGAATCCAGTAACGAGGAGAAGACTATAATCAGCAGAGAGAATAGTTTTTCGACCCAAAGCCATTCCGTGCAGTTCTACAGGAGTTACAGTACCTCCTCGAGGAGATTTCAAAGGACACGCCAGGCGCTGGCGCTCCCTCTCCCTCATCTCCCTCGCCCTGTTGAGTTGAGCTCGCACTCCTGTTGATGAACCTATTCACGCCTCGTGCTGTCTCTTTAAAGTCTTCTGATGGGTGATTGGAAGTTGTCTCCGTGTACGCAGGAATGACGCAGAATTGACTTCACCCCGAGAACGCGTCAAGATACCATTTCAACATGAAAAAAATGAAGAAGTGATAGACGGGTATAATGACATAGGATGATGCACTCAGTGATATTCTGATGTGATTCTATCTTGTTGATATGTAAAATAGCCTAGTAGTTTACATTTACTATTGGCTACAGGTTTCCATGATTGGCCTGTTGATCAATAGCAATTTTGATAGAAATATTCATTCTCCTGTTTAGCCTACTTTACCTTTTTAACAAGACCGAAGTGGTAGCTTACTCTGAATATTGGGAATGGATGGCAGGGTTTCAAACAGATAGCCTTAACTCGGTGGTACCCAAACATAAAAAACGCATCAACTGGTGTTTGATTTGCTATCTGCAGTCGGTCTAGGATGCTGGCTGGCTGGTTAACATGCAGTCAGCGTACACGCAGGACATTCGCCTCTTTCTTATCAACTGTCACTGCACGTGTGTGCCAAAGTGACTCACACTGCAGTAACGTTGACTTTCTCTATATCTACCGTCGTTTTACGATAACGCTCGGGTGAAGAAATAAAGTACTTTTTGCTTGTAAATTACCGTATTCTTGATTTAAACATGCGTGAATTGTTAACATTTGTTTTTGTTTAACACGTGGTTGACAAACTTTTAACTGTGACAGTAAATATACAATATTATGCAAACAATAAACACTGAAAAAGAATAAACCACTTACCCATCTTGTGTAGAAACCGAGCCCATCTACTGAAAACGATGCTTCCCTTTATGATCGTAGCTTACCATTTGAAATGTAAGTGAATTAGATAAAAAACATAGGTATGGCATCATAACTATGAAGATCAGATAATAATCGGTAACAGCTTCTCTGTTTTATCCACATGCATTGCCCTTTCACATCATGGGTAGCCTACCCGTGAAATTCAGTGGGCTCTCCCGACATTCTGTTTTTATAGACAAGCCATAGTACTAGTGATGGGGATGGGAGGGGGTACTCATTCATCGAAAAGCATCACCTACATGGATTATTTATGTGGACTCCTACGTCACTGAGGAAAGGTAGTCAACGGGAGGATGCTTTAGGGTTCCGTTAGGGGAAGAGGAGGGAGAAAGGGATGAAGGGGGTGTAAGGACCTTCATTTGCACTTTTTGAAAGGCAGTGATGAACACCATGAGGCAAGGGCGAAATTGTGGTGTAGATATTGGGGGAGACAATGGGTCGGGTGTCCTCCCAATATATATATATATATATATCTTCTTTTTTTCTTTTTTTTATATTAATTTTTTCCTGCTATTCTACAGTGAGGGAAAAAAGTATTTGATCCCCTGCTGATTTTGTTCGTTTGCCCACTGACATTGAAATGATCAGTCTGTAATTTTAATGGTAGGTTTATTTGAACAGTGAGAGACAGAATATCAACAAAAAAATCCAGAAAAACGCATGTCAAAAATTTTATAAATTGATTTGCATTTTAATGAGGGAAATAAGTATTTGACCCCTCTGCAAAACATGACTTAGTACTTGGTGGCAAAACCCTTGTTGGCTATCACAGAGGTCAGACGTTTCTTGTAGTTGGCCACCAGGTTTGCACACATCTCAGGAGGGATTTTGTCCCACTCCTCTTTGCAGATCTTCTTCAAGTCATTAAGGTTTCGAGGCTGACGTTTGGCAACTCGAACCTTCAGCTCCCTCCACAGATTTTCTATGGGATTAAGGTCTGGAGACTGGCTAGGCCACTCCAGGACCTTAATGTGCTTTTTCTTGAGCCACTCCTTTGTTGCCTTGGCCGTGTGTTTTGGGTCATTGTCATGCTGGAATACCCATCCACGACCCATTTTCAATACCCTGGCTGAGGGAAGGAGGTTTTCACCCAAGATTTGACGGCACATGGCCCCGTCCATCGTCCCTTTGATGCGGTGAAGTTGTCCTGTCCCCTTAGCAGAAAAACACCCCCAAAGCATAATGTTTCCACCTCCATGTTTGACGGTGGGGATGGTTTCTTGGGGTCATAGGCAGCATTCCTCCTCCTCCAAACACGGCAAGTTGAGTTGATGCCAAAGAACTCCATTTTGGTCTCGTCTGACCACAACACGTTCACCCAGTTGTCCTCTGAATCATTCAGATGTTCATTGGCAAACTTCAGACGGGCATGTATATGTGCTTTCTTGAGCAGGGGACCTTGCGGGCGCTGCAGGATTTCAGTCCTTCACGGCGTAGTGTGTTACCAATTGTTTTCTTGGTGACTATGGTCCCAGCTGCCTTGAGATCATTGACAAGATCCTCCTGTGTAGTTCTGGGCTGATTCCTCACCATTCGCATGATCATTGCAACTCCATGAGGTGAGATCTTGCATGGAGCCCTAGGCCAAGGGAGTTTGACAATTATTTTGTGTTTCTTCCATTTGCGAATAATCGCACCAACTGTTGTCACCTTCTCACCAAGCTGCTTGGCAATGGTCTTGTAGCCCATTCCAGCCTTGTGTAGATCTACAATCTTGTCCCTGACATCCTTGGAGAGCTCTTTGGTCTTGGCCATGGTGGAGAGTTTGGAATCTGATTGATTGATTGCTTCTGTGGACAGGTGTCTTTTATACAGGTAAGAAACTGAGATTAGTAGCACTCCCTTTAAGAGTGTGCTCCTAATCTCAGCTCGTTACCTGTATGAAAGACACCTGGGAGCCAGAAATCTTTCTGATTGAGAGGGGGTCAAATACTTATTTCCCTCATTAAAATGCAAATCAATTTATAACATTTTTGACATGCGTTTTTCTGGATATTTTTGTTGTTATTCTGTCTCTCACTGTTCAAATAAACCTACCATTAAAATTATAGACTGATAATTTCTTTGTCAGTAGGCAAACGTACAAAATCAGCAGGGGATCAAATACTTTTTTCCCTCACTGTACATAGTTTGACATGACTTTTATTATGCCTCACGTGTGGGGTATTATATAAACAGAGTGTAAGTGGAAGGAGGATGAGCTGGCCAATCAGTGGTCTACTCACATTAATGTTTATTTTGACCGGTATACACCCACACCAGTGGCGACCCGTCATGTTTTGAGCCCCACATTTCTTGCACAAAAGAAATAAATAATGTATTTATTTATTTTTGTGGGGGGGGGGGGGGTTGCCTGTTTTGCATGTTATTTTTTCCATTAATACGTGTGACATATCAGTTTGCAAACAATGCAAAAACAATATGAGCCGAGTACAACAATGTGAGTCCAAAAATGTATTGTATGCTGTTTAATAAGTGATGTACTATGCCAGGTAGATATGTAGCAAGATGTTAGTAGCCAATGTGCCTCACCCTAATAATTTGGTCTACTTACCCCTCTCAATTTTGCCTACTGTTCTGACTGTTCTACTGTAGCCTATAACCTGTTTTAGATAAATGTAATCATCACATATTGTAAGAGCTTTCATTGTCTGCTGATATGCCACCTTTATTTATCCTACGGTTCTAACTTGGTGTACAGGGAGAACACTAAGAACGGCCCATGTTCTGAATTGTTCTGTCGCTGTACATTTCAAAAGTGCTAAACAGATAGTTATATTGTCCGTCCAAGCTCGTGCATTGTCTAAATTGAAATGACGGATTGCCTCTTATCCACTTGTCGTCCCCTTATGCCATAGTTTGTACATCTCAATTGTCATTATATACCACATTTGTTTAAGCAATGTCAGCCATATTTTTTAAAAGGTAGTAAATGAGGCTGTATGAACTGTTTCATTGCCAGACAAGGCTCCGTTGATAGCCTGGTGTAGCAGTGGTAAGATGTTGGAACTCTGCTGTTGGGACAGCTTTATGTAGGCCCTAACAGTTTGTGGGCACCGTTTGTCACCGTTATAGTGCTATTGTTTAGTGTTGTGGCTTTGCTGGCATGCATCCCACTTTATTTTTTATTTTTTTGCCCCACCAAGATTTACATGCTAAAACCGTCACTGACCCGCAGCATTCTGTTGTTGGGTTACACCTACACCCTTCCAACATAGAAAAGCTGCTTTTTAACATACTTAATTACCATTTTAAAAAACACAATAATTATAGGTCATATTTAATAGAAATCTGGAAACATTTGACAGTTACTTTAAAGGTCGACTTTGGGCAAAAACGCAAAAATAATTACTTTAAACTGTATAACTGATCAATACACCATCATACCAGGTAAGTTAATGCTTTAAAAAAATGGATGAATTAGATATTTGGCTAATGAAGTGCCATTTATTACTGAGCTCTACATCTTCCTTCCAAAAACAAATCCTGTGAAATAACGTCAACACATACTGGAAGAGTTAATGGCTAGATACAAGTGGCTAGCTTAGCTAACGACCTAGCGACATCGGTTGTGGTGCACATGACCAGAATGACACATCGATGAACAACCAAAGGCACATCCCATTTCTGCTTGACATGTCCCCCCATCTCCCGTGGCATTTTCGCCTATGCTATGAGGTAGTGTTGTTGTTTCGTCAGCAAGCCGTAATTAATTAGACACACAAGTCATCATGTTTAATTTACAGTTCAAATATCTAACAACAAGCATCAATGCTGTGTTATTGTAACAACAACTGAAGCATAACATTAATAAGTGGGAGTATCTGTATGAAGAATTAACAATAAACAGTATGAACATTGTTTTCTAGGTCATTTTAACATAAACCAATCCTCATTGGATTCCCATTGAATGTTTTTTAAGGTGACTATGTGATAATGAACAGTGTCTGTAACCTGAGCCGTAGATCTAACTAGCACCATCCTCTCCCATCACCAGCCACTCACTAGAGGGATAAAACATCTCCTATTCTCATCACAGCTCTCAGAAACCATGGATGCATCCCAGATGGCACCCTGTTTCCTATATAGTGCACAACTTTTGATCAGGACATAGGGCTCTGTTCAAAAGTAGTGCACTGTGTAGGGAATAGGGTGCTATTTATGACACTGCCCTGTTCTCCTCTGTAGATCACAGAGGAGTGGTGGTGTTGGAGGGCCAGTAGGAGGCACTCTTTCCTCTGGTCTAAAAAATATCCCAATGCCCCAGGGCAGTGATTGGGGACACTGCCCTGTGTAGGGTGCCGTCTTTCGGATGGGACGTTAAACGGGTGTCCTGACTCTCTGAGGTCATTAAAGATCCCATGGCACTTATGGTAAGAGTAGAGGTGTTAACCCCGGTGTCCTGGCTAAATTCCCAATCCGGCCCTCAAACCATCATGGTCACCTAATAATCCCCAGTTTACAATTGGCTCATTCATCCCCCTCCTCTCCCCTGTAACTATTCCCCAGGTCGTTGCTGTAAATGAGAACGTGTTCTCAATCAACTTAACTGGTAAAATAAGGGATAAATAAATAAAATAAAATCACAGCTCAGAGAAATAATGGATGACTCAGAAGAGATATCCCCCATGTGGGATCCTTGAATATCCCTCTGGCTTTTACCCATTTGTAATGCTGGTAGCCTACTTGTTATGAGGTGGCTGTATTGGTTAACTGGGGCTGTATTTGCAACTGACCAAATCAAGTTCAGTCATAATATTAAATTTGATATTTACTTTAAGATATATATTCTGGCTTCATTCATTGAAGTACTGTATGCCAAACATTGGCAAATATGTTTAAGAAATGCAATTTACCAACAGACCAGCCCTCGGAAAAAAAGCAAACACAGAGATTTACAATTCAAATAGATCTGCATACTCTCTACCCTCCCCTACGTACAGTGGGGAGAACAAGTATTTGATACACTGCCGATTTTGCAGGTTTTTCAACTTACAAACCATGTAGAGGTCTGTAATTTCTATCATAGGTACACTACAACTGTGAGAGACGGAATCTAAAAAAATCTAGAAAATCACATTGTATGATTTTTAAGTAATTAATTTGTCTCAGAGAGGATCCGAGCTTACCCGAGTCCCTCCAAGAGCCTCCAGAGACTGCCGATTCACCTCTTCCTGAGCCGATGCAGCTCGGCAGGGCTGGGCTGTCTCCAGCCGAACGAGTACGCAGACTTGAGACCCAGAGTTGTCTGTATTGCGGAACTACTGTTCATTTTTTGTCTACCTGTCCCTTCAAGAGATCTAGCTCCTTCGTTGGAGTGAGTACACACTGGTTCTTCTCCCCTTACTCGCCCCCCTCTCCATGCCACCCTGCTGTGGGGTGACCAGTCCAAGTCTCTCCAGGTACTCATCGACTCGGGGGCCGATGTGATTCTCATGGAGGTTACCCTGGCGTATAAGTACCCGGGGGAAGATGGGCGACACCTGGAGGGGGTGGAGACAAGCACAAGGACAGGTGAAACAGATCAGGGCGTGACAAGAACTTCCACTGAAGGTTTTTTAACATTGTACACTTTAAGTACATTGATCTAATTGTGCGTTTTTTGTTAGATAATGTGTAAACTTCCGGGGAAATGTAGTAAACCTACCCGTTAATTGAACAGGGCCAGTGTGTAGTAGTATTGCTTAGTCAGCTCTGACATGGTGGATAGACATCCTATCATTTGTCCTCTTTATTCACCCCATCACTTTCATCTCTCCTCCCAATCTCTCTATTCTGTCCCTCTTCTACCATCTCTCTCCACCCGAGTGGAATCGTTCATTTCCTATACTAGAGACACCTTAATGGTTAACCCCTCTTCCCCCATTCTCAATAATCAGTATAGCACATCCCTCCTAAGACTACAGTTATAGCTATGTCATGACGTTGGCTATTTCAGAGAGAAACCTAAGATGTTGTAGATGAGTTGTACAAACTAATGAGGCCTTCATTAGTAAAGTCATGCCATATCAAACGTAGTGCTGGTCAGTTCTCTTACTCATACCTACATGCACATGCTCACTCTTAGGGGCATTATGAATGAAGTATAGAGGAAATATGTCACTGGGCCTGCTTTTTCATCCCTGCTAACCCTTAGGTCCTCTTCTCCAATCTTTCTGTGTGATCTTCAGCATCATATATCTCTCCCCCTTTTCTATTACTGTAGGTTGTACCTTTACCACATCCTTCCCTACAACAGAATGTTCGCCAATGCAGCACCAATCACATCTAGCTGTCAAAGAGAGAGAGAGCGAAGGATTGGTAAAGCCACCTTGATGTTCTGGGGTTCTTTCTGTACGTATTGAGCACCCACCCCATCCCCTGTGTCATTTTCTTTCCGCATCACTAGTGAATATTTTCATTCTCTTTCTCTCTGGCTCCCCCCAGCATGGCTCTGTTCATTCCTCCTTGCTGCTGGTTACATGCACATCATCTGCAGTGGGGGAGATCCCACAGGGCTCAGCATTCACCAACAGAGCTCCTACTGCCCCTCATCCCCACCTCCCCTCATCCCCACCTCCCCTCATCCCCACCTCCCCACCTTCCCTCATCTCCACCTCCCCTCCTCTCCACCTCCCCTCATCCCCACCTCCCCTCAAGCCCACCTCCCCTCATCCCCACCTCCACACCTCCCCTCATCCCCACCTCCCCTCATCCCCTCATCCCCACCTCCCCTCATCTCCACCTCCCCTCATCTCCACCTCCCCTCATCCCCACCTCCCCACCTCCCCTCATCTCCACCTCCCCTCCTCTCCACCTCCCCTCATCCCCACCTCCCCTCATCCCCTCATCTCCACCTCCCCTCATCCCCACCTCCCTTCATCTCCACCTCACCTCAGCCCCACCTCCCCTCATCCCCACCTCCCCTCATCTCCATCTCCCCTCATCCCCACCTCCCCTCATCTCCACCTCCCCTCATCCCCATCTCCCCACCTCCCCTCATCTCCACCTCCCCTCCTCTCCACCTCCCCTCATCCCCACCTCCCCACCTCCCCTCATCCCCACCTCCCCTCATCCCCTCATCCCCACCTCCCCTCATCCCCACCTCCCCTCATCCCCACCTCCCCACCTCCCCTCATCCCCACCTCCCCTCATCCCCACCTCCCCTCATCTCCACCTCCCCTCATCCCCACCTCCCCACCTCCCCTCATCTCCACCTCCCCTCCTCTCCACCTCCCCTCATCCCCACCTCCCCTCTTCCCCACCTCCCCACCTCCCCTCATCTCCATCTCCCCTCATCCCCACATCTCCACCTCCCCTCATCTCCACCTCCCCTCATCTCCACCTCCCCTCATCCCCACCTCCCTTCATCTCCACCTCCCCTCATCCACACCTCCCCTCATCCCCACCTCCCTTCATCTCCACCTCCCCTCATCTCCACCTCCCCTCATCTCCACCTCCCCTCATCCCCACCTCCCCTCATCCCCACCTCCCCTCATCCCCACCTCCCCTCATCTCCACCTCCCCTTATCCCCACCTCCCCTCATCTCCACCTCCCCTCATCCACACCTCCCCTCATCTCCACCTCCCCTCATCTCCACCTCCCCTCATCCCCACCTCCCCACCTCCCCTCATCTCCACCTCCCCTCATCTCCACCTCCCCTCATCTCCACCTCCCCTCATCTCCATCTCCCCTCATCTCCACCTCCCCTCATCCCCACCTCCCCACCTCCCCTCACTCCACCTCCCCTCATCTCCACCTCCCCTCATCCCCACCTCCCCTCATCTCCACCTCCCTTCATCTCCACCTCCCCTCATCCCCACCTCCCCTCATCCCCACCTCCCCTCATCTCCACCTCCCCTCATCTCCACCTCCCCTCATCCCCACCTCCCCTCATCTCCACCTCCCCTCATCCCCACCTCCCCACCTCCCCTCATCTCCACCTCCTCTCCTCTCCACCTCCCCTCATCCCCACCTCCCCTCATCCCCTCATCCCCACCTCCCCTCATCCCCACCTCCCCTCATCCCCACCTCCCCTCATCTCCACCTCCCCTCATCCCCACCTCCCCTCATCTCCACCTCCCCTCATCTCCACCTCCCCTCATCCCTACCTCCCCTCATCTCCACCTCCCCTCATCTCCACCTCCCCTCATCCCCACCTCCCCACCTCCCCTCATCTCCACCTCCCCTCCTCTCCACCTCCCCTCATCCCCACCTCCCCTCATCCCCACCTCCCCTCATCCCCACCTCCCCTCATCTCCACCTCCCCTCATCTCCACCTCCCCTCATCTCCACCTCCCCTCATCCCCACCTCCCCACCTCCCCTCATCTCCACCTCCCCTCCTCTCCACCTCCCCTCATCCCCACCTCCCCTCATCCCCTCATCCCCACCTCCCCTCATCCCCACCTCCCCTCATCCCCACCTCCCCTCATCTCCACCTCCCCTCATCCCCACCTCCCCTCATCTCCACCTCCCCTCATCTCCACCTCCCCTCATTCCTACCTCCCCTCATCTCCACCTCCCCTCATCTCCACCTCCCCTCATCCCCACCTCCCCACCTCCCCTCATCTCCACCTCCCCTCCTCTCCACCTCCCCTCATCCCCACCTCCCCTCATCCCCACCTCCCCTCATCCCCACCTCCCCTCATCCCCACCTCCCCTCATCTCCACCTCCCCTCCTCTCCACCTCCCCTCATCCCCACCTCCCCACCTCCCCTCATCCCCACCTCCCCTCATCCCCACCTCCCCTCATCCCCACCTCCCCACCTCCCCACCTCCCCTCATCCCCACCTCCCCTCATCCCCACCTCCCCACCTCCCCTCATCCCCACTCCCCTCATCCCCTCATCTCCACCTCCCCTCATCTCCACCTCCCCTCATCCCCACCTCCCCACATCTCCACCTCCCCTCATCCCCACCTCCCCTCATCCCTACCTCCCCTCATCCCCACCTCCCTTCATCTCCACCTCCCCTCATCCACACCTCCCCTCATCCCCACCTCCCTTCATCTCCACCTCCCCTCATCTCCACCTCCCCTCATCTCCACCTCCCCTCATCCCCACCTCCCCTCATCTCCCCCTCCCCTCATCTACACCTCCCCTCATCCCCACCTCCCCTCATCTCCACCTCCCCTCATCTCCACCTCCCCTCATCTCCACCTCCCCTCATCCCCACCTCCCCACCTCCCCTCACTCCACCTCCCCTCATCTCCACCTCCACCTCCCCTCATCCCCACCTCCCCTCATCTCCACCTCCCTTCATCTCCACCTCCCCTCATCCCCACCTCCCCTCCTCTCCACCTCCCCTCATCCCCACCTCCCCTCATCCCCACCTCCCCTCATCTCCACCTCCCCTCATCTCCACCTCCCCTCATCCCCACCTCCCCACCTCCCCTCATCTCCACCTCCCCTCCTCTCCACCTCCCCTCATCCCCACCTCCCCTCATCCCCTCATCCCCACCTCCCCTCATCCCCACCTCCCCTCATCCCCACCTCCCCTCATCCCCACCTCCCCTCATCTCCACCTCCCCTCATCCCCACCTCCCCTCATCTCCACCTCCCCTCATCTCCACCTCCCCTCATCCCTACCTCCCCTCATCTCCACCTCCCCTCATCTCCACCTCCCCTCATCCCCACCTCCCCACCTCCCCTCATCTCCACCTCCCCTCCTCTCCACCTCCCCTCATCCCCACCTCCCCTCATCCCCACCTCCCCTCATCCCCACCTCCCCTCATCCCCACCTCCCCTCATCTCCACCTCCCCTCATCTCCACCTCCCCTCATCTCCCACTCCCCTCATCCCCACCTCCCTTCATCTCCACCTCCCCTCAGCCCCACCTCCCCTCATCCCCACCTCCCTTCATCTCCACCTCCCCACATCCCCACCTCCCCTCATCTCCACCTCCCCTCATCCCCACCTCCCCTCATCTCCACCTCCCCTCATCCCCACCTCCCCACCTCCCCTCATCTCCACCTCCCCTCCTCTCCACCTCCCCTCATCTCCCACTCCCCTCATCCCCACCTCCCCACCTCCCCTCATCTCCACCTCCCCTCATCCCCACCTCCCCTCATCCCCACCTCTCTTCATCTCCACCTCCCCTCATCCCCACCTCCCCTCATCTCCACCTCCCCTCATCCCCACCTCCCCTCATCTCCACCTCCCCTCATCCCCACCTCCCCTCATCCCCACCTCCCCTCATCCCCACCTCCCCACCTCCCCACCTCCCCTCATCCCCACCTCCCCTCATCCCCACCTCAAATCATCCCCTCATCTCCACCTCCCCTCATCTCCACCTCCCCTCATCCCCACCTCCCCACCTCCCCTCATCCCCTCATCCCCACCTCCCCTCATCCCCACCTCCCCTCATTTCCACCTCCCCTCATCCCCACCTCCCCTCATCCCCACCTCCCTTCATCTCCACCTCCCCTCATCCCCACCTCCCCTCATCTCCACCTCCCCTCATCTCCACCTCCCCTCATCCCCACCTCCCCTCATCCCCACCTCCCCTCATCTCCACCTCCCCTCATCCCCACCTCCCCTCATCTCCACCTCCCCTCATCCCCACCTCCCCTCATCCCCACCTCTACTCATCCCCACCTCCCCTCATCTCCACCTCCCCTCATCTCCACCTCCCCTCATCTCCACCTCCCCTCATCCCCACCTCCCCTCATCCCCACCTCCCCTCATCCCCACCTCCCCTCATCCCCACCTTCCCTACTTACGGGCCCTTCCCAATAATGCAGATATTTCGGGTTTGGTTAACTATTTAGCAGTCTTATGGCTTGGTGATAGAAGCTGTTCCTGATGGTTCCAGACTTGGTGCACCGGTTCCGCTTGTTGTGCAGTAGCAGAAATAACAGACTATGACTTGGTGGCTGGAGTCTTTTTCGAACCTTCCTCTGACACTACCTGATATAGAGGTCCTGGATGGCAGGGAGCTCGGCCCCAGTGATGTACTGGGTCGTACGCACTACCCTCTGTAGCGCCTTGCTGTTGGATGCAGCCAGTCAGGATGCTCTCAATGGTGCAGCTGTAGAACTTTTTGAGGATCTGAGGGCCCATGACAAATCTTTTCAGCCTCCTGAGGGGGAAGAGGCATTGTCATGCTCTCTTCACGACTGTGTTGGTGTGTGTTGACCACAATCATTATTTAATGATGTGGACACCGAGGAACTTGTAGCTCCACTACAGCCCGTTGATGTGGATGGAGGGCATGATCGGCCCTCCGTTTCCTGTGGTCCACGATCAGCTCCTTTGCCTTGCTGACGTTAAGGGAGAGGTTATTATCCTGGCACCACACTGCCAGGTCACTGATCTCCTCCTTATAGGCTGTCTCATTGACATCGGTGAGCAGGCTAACCAACGTTGTGTCGTCAGCAAACTTAATGATGGTGTTGGAGTCGTGCGCAGCCAGGAGATGGAGAAGGGGGTGTGAGCAGGTGGGTCTGGGCAGAGATGATGTTGTGGATGTTTATGTGCATCTGTATGTTGTTGTTTGTACTGTACCATTGATACTAATGAGAGAAAATATGAACTATTCATTGATCCTCCTCTACTCCTCTCTGCCTCCCTCTCCTCTCTGTCTCCTCCTCTCAGCTCTTCTCTGCCTCCCTCTCCTCTCTGTCTCCTCCTCTCAGCTCTTCACTGCCTCCCTCTCCTCTCTGTCTCCTCCTCTCCTCAGCTCTTTTCTGCCTCCCTCTCCTCTCTGCCTCCTTTTCCTCTCCTCAGCTCCTCTCTGCCTCCCTCTCCTCTCTGCCTCCTTTTCCTCTCCTCGGCTCCTCTCTGCCTCCCTCTCCTCTCTGTCTCCTCCTCTCCTCAGCTCTTTTCTGCCTCCCTCTCCTCTCTGCCTCCTTCTCCTCTCCTCAGCTCCTCTCTGCCTCCCTCTCCTCTCTGTCTCCTTCTCCTCTCCTCTGCTCCTCTCTGTCTCTATCTCCCTCTCCTCAGCTCCTCTCTGTCTCCCTCTCCTCTCTATCTCCCTCTCCTCAGCTCTTCTTTGCCTCCCTCTCCTCGCTTTAGCTCCTATCTGCCTCCCTCTCCTCTATGCCCCCCCCTCTCCTCTCTTCAACTCCTCTCTGCCTACCTCTCCATTCCTTTCCTCTCCTGCCCTACCCTTTCCCCTCTTATTTTCTCTCATCTTCTTCCTTATCCTCTCCTCCCCTCTCCTATGTGCCTCTTCTACACTCCTCTCCTTCCCTACCCCAACCTCCCTTTCCCTTTCCTTTCCTCTCCTCTCTGCCACCCTGTCCACTCCTCAGCTTCCCTCCTCCCCATAGCTCCTCTCTCCTCTCTGCCACCCTGTCCACTCCTCAGCTTCCCTCCTCCCCATAGCTCCTCTCTCCTCTCTGCCACCCTCTCCACTCCTCAGCTTCCCTCCTCCCCATAGCTCCTCTCTCCTCTCTGCCACCCTGTCCACTCCTCAGCTTCCCTCCTCCCCATAGCTCCTCTCTCCTCTCTCCTCCCCATAGCTCCCCTCTCCTCTCTCCTCCCCACAGCTCCCCTCTCCTCTCTCCTCCCCACAGCTCCCCTCTCTTCTCTCCTCCCCACAGCTTCCCTCTCCTCTCTCCTCCCCACAGCTCCTCTCTCCTCTCTCCTCCCCACAGCTCCCCTCTCCTCTCTCCTACCCACAGCTCCCCTCTCCTCTCTCCTCCCCACAGCTTCCCTCTCCTCTCTCCTCCCCACAGCTTCCCTCTCCTCTCTCCTCCCCACAGCTCCCCTCTCCTCTCTCCTCCCCACAGCTCCCCTCTCCTCTCTCCCCCTACAGCTTCCCTATCCTCTCTCCTCCCCACAGCTTCCCTCTCCTCTCTCCTCCCCACAGCTTCCCTCTCCTCTCTCCTCCCCATAGCTCCCCTCTCCTCTCTCCTCCCCACAGCTCCCCTCTCCGCTCTCCTCCCCACAGCTCCCCTCTCCACTCTCCTCCCCACAGCTTCCCTCTCCTCTCTCCTCCCCACAGCTCCCCTCTCCTCTCTCCTCCCCACAGCTCCTCTCTCCTCTCTCCTCCCCACAGCTTCCCTCTCCTCTCTCCTACCCACAGCTGCCCTCTCCTCTCTCCTCCCCATAGCTTCCCTCTCCTCTCTCCTCCCCATAGCTCCCCTCTCCTCTCTCCTCCCCACAGCTCCCCTCTCCGCTCTCCTCCCCACAGCTTCCCTCTCCTCTCTCCTCCCCATAGCTTCCCTCTCCTCTCTCTTCCCCACAGCTCCTCTCTCCTCTCCATTATTCTCCTCTTCCCTCCTCTGCAACACCACTGTTCTGTTTGTGGGTGATAATTAATAAACAAGGCAGGATCACCTTTATTTTACATTTATTTTAACCTTAATTTAACTAGGCAAGTCAGTTAACAACAAATTCTTATTTACAATGATGTCCTATCCAGGCCAAACCTGGACGACGCTGTGCCAATTGTGCGTCACCCTATGGGACTCCCAATCATGGCCAGTTGTGATACAGCCTGGAATCGAACCAGGGTCTGTAGGGACGCCTCTAGTACTGAGATGTAGTGCCTTAGACCGCTATCCCACTCGGGAGCACCAGAAATCAGGCAGCCATGATCTACAAGACGTGACTGACTGACTGCCCATTCCTTGGCACAGGTGAGGAGAGTTGAGAGAAACACCACAGTGTAGCTAGTCATCGCCCCACTACTCGTCAGTATCCCACATGGGGTAGATTAGAATGCTGCTGTACTGTACCTTCATGTTGCTAACTCCTGTCACTGAGTCATATACCCAACATAGACAGTTACCAATGACAAACTGTGTAGGTGTGTTTGTCATTAGTGTCATTCATGTAAGACAGAAACACCTTTGCTAAGGGTATAGACTCCTTCCTACCACTGACTCATGACGAGACAAAGTTAAATTTGGAGAAAGTAGTCGCCAAGTCTGACTCAGCTGATGACAAATTATTGCCTAGCAACTAATAGTTTTAAAACCATGTAGCGATGCTCTCTGATCTTCAATAATTAGAAAATGTCTCATCACATTTTTTAATTTCTCTTGTCTGTATATCTGATATTTCAGATGTGTTTCCTGTCAAGAAGATGGGAGACTGAGTTTATGGCTTAAGATTGAGGGAGTGTGTGATGGAGAGAGGGTGGAGAAGGAGAGATCAGGGAGATGGAGGGAGTGTGTGATGTGGAGAGGGAGAGATCAGGGAGATGGAGGGAGTGTGTGATGTGGAGAGGGAGATATGAGGGAGTGTGTGATGTGGAGAGGGAGAGATCAGGGAGATGGAGGGAGTGTGTGATGTGGAGAGGGAGATATGAGGGAGTGTGTGATGGAGAGAGGGTGGAGAGGGAGAGATGAGGGTGGAGAGGGAGAGATCAGGGAGATGGAAAGTGAGAACACTGCCATCAAGGAAATAGGTCAGCCTTTCATCTGCACCTATTCTCCAGGGGAAAGAGAGATGGGAGGGAGAGAGAGTGGAGCGATTGAAAGCTCTGAGTGAAAGGCAGGAGTGTGGTGTGTTTATGAAATGCTTCGATGAAAATGTATATTTCATTGTTTCCATCGACCCATCGACCCATGTGTTTATGTTCTGAGGCACTGTGTGTGTGGACAGTGATATTTCACTGTCCACACACACAGCGCCTCAGAACATAAACACATTTTCTATAAAACTGTTATGTAAGTGGCCTCAGACATTTTGCTTTCACTTGTCACGTCCCCAGTTTCAGTTCCTGAGGTGAAATAATTTTGGGTTCCTCTCAGAAATACCAAATGATATGTATGGGAGCACCTGCTGGTAAGAAACAAATATTACAAGCCTTAGAGTTATGAAATTAGATTAGATTCGCTGCTGAATCCCTGATGAATTTCTCCTGGATCTGCATAATATGGTCACCAGATGTTATGCCCTTGTAAGCTATTCAGGCCATTCTCATCCAATGTTCCTTTGTCACTCATCACTTCCTCCTCTCCTATAAGCTGGACCTCTGTGACCCAGCACAGCACATGACTCATCTTGATGAGTCAACCCCCTCCCTTCTCCCTTCCCCACATGCACAAACACATGCTCACACATCATTGTATTATCTTCCCTGGCTAACCTTGACAGACAAACAGAAAGGTGCTGGTTTTTATAAAGCTTTGTGATCTCTCTCTCTTTAACACCTCTACCTGCTGTATGTATGTAGGAATGTATGTATGTATGCATGTATGTATGTCTGTACTGTATGCATGTAAGTATGTAGGTATGTTGTATGTAGGTATGTTGCCTTGTAGGTATGCCGGTATGTAGGTATGTATGCATGTCGATATGTATGTATGTATGTATGTATGTATGTATGTATGTATGTATGTATGTATGTATGTATGTATGTATGTATGTATGTATGTATGTATGTATGTATGTATGTATGTATGTATGTACTGTGTGTGTATGTAGGTATGTATGTATGCATGTCGATATGTAGCTAGGAATGTATGTATGTACTGTATATGTGTAGGTAGATAGGTATGTATGTACTGTATGTGTGTATGTAGGTATGTATGCATGTCGATATGTAGGTAGGTATGTATGTGTGTATGTAGGTATGTATGCATGTCGATATGTAGGTAGGTATGTACGTGTGTACTGTATGTGTGTATGTAGGTATGTATGCATGTCGATATGTAGGTAGGTATGTATGTATGTAATGTATGTATGTAGATATGTAGGTAGGTATGTATGTACTGTATGTATGTATGTATGTATGTATGTATGTATGTATGTATGTATGTATGTATGTATGTATGTATGTATGTATGTATGTATGTATGTATGTATGTACTGTGTGTACTGTGTGTGTATGTAGGTATGTATGCATGTCGATATGTAGGTAGGTATGTAGGTATGTATGTATGTATGTATGTATGTAATGTATGTGTGTATGTAGATATGTAGGTATGTATGTATGTACTGTATGTGTGTATGTATGCATGTCGATATGTAGGTAGGTATGTATGTGTGTGTGTATGTAGGTATGTATGTATGTACTGTATGTGTGTATGTGGGTATGTATGTCTAAATGGCCTGATCTTTGGGATAGATGGGTTCTTATGATTACTATTAACTGCAGATTGATCTGATGGGGCATACAACAATCTCAGCTCTGTAGAGACAGAATTACTACATCATTTATTCTGGTATTGCCCCAATGTATCTTGTTGCTGGTCACAGGTAAAAGGAATGGTTAAAAAATCACAATATTCACTTAAAATGTACCTTAAAAATAGCAGTGTTGGGTGATTTGGAAAGCCATAGTTAGTCAATAAATAATATAATAATACTCGAAGGAAAGGTTTTCATCTTTTAGCTCACAATCTGTGGATACTATACGATTAGACATGTAAAACATGTATGTAAAACATCACAGCACAATTGAAAAATATATGGCACATGGAAACCAAACGAGGGTGTTCTATGGTGATAGGTGGGATGGGCTGAGAGTGACTGAGGGGTGTGATTAAAGAGTTTATGTTCGGTAATGCATTATTGTCATGTGATTTCTGTATATAAAAGTACCATGTATGTCAAATGTGTATGTAAAATGTACAGTGGCCTGTGAAAGTATTCACCCCCTTGGTATTTTTCTTATTTTGTTGCCTTACAACCTGGAATTAAAATAGATTTTCTGGGGGGTTTGTATCATTTGATTTACACAACATGCCTACCACTTTGAAGATGCAAAATATTTTTTCTTATGAAACAAACAAACAAAAAAACTTGAGCATGCATAACTATTCACCCCTCTAAGCCAATACTTAGTAGAACCACCTTTTGCAGCAATTACAGATGCAAGTCTCTTGTGGTATGTCTCTATAAGCTTGGCACATCTAGCCACTGGGATTTTGGCCCATTCTTTTTGGTAAAACTGCTTCAGCTCTTTCAAGTTGGATGGGTTCCGCTGGTGTACAGCAATCTTTAAGTCATACCACATATTCTCAATTGGATTGAGGTCTGGGCTTTGACTAGGTTATTCCAAGACATTTAAATGTTTCCTCATAAACCACTTGTGTTGCTTTGGCAGTATACTTAGGGTAATTGTCCTGCTGGAAGGTGAACCTCTGTCCCAGTCTCAAATCTCTGGAAGACTAAAACAGGTTTCCCTCAAGAATTTCCCTGTATTTAGTGCCGTCGATCATTCTTTCAATTCTGACCAATTTCCCAGTCCCTGCCGATGTAAAACATCCCCACAGCATGATGCTGCTGCCACCACCACGCTTCACTGTGGGGATGGTGTTCTCGGGGTGATGCAAGGTGTTGTGTTTGCGTCAGACATAGCTTTTTCTTTGATGGCCAAACAGCTCAATTTTAGTCTCATCTGACCAGAGTACCTTCTTCCATATGTTTGGGGAGTCTCCCATATGCCTTTTGGTGAACACCAAACGTGTTTGCTTATTTTGTTCTTTAAGTAATGGCTTTTTTCTTGCCACTCTTCCGTAAGGCGCAGCTCTGCGGAGTGTACAGCTTAAAGTGGTCCTATGGACAGATACTCCTCTCTGATTACTGCCCTCCTTGCCTGGCCTGAGAGTTTTGGTGGGCGGCCCTCTCTTGGCAGGTTTGTTGTGGTGCCATGTTCTTTCCATTTTTTTAATAATGTATTTAATGGTGCTCCGTGGGATGTTCAAAGTTTTGGATATTTTTTTATAACTCAACCCTGATCTGTACTTCTCCACAACTTTGTCCCTGACCTGTTTGGAGAGCTCCTTGGTCTTCATGGTGCCGCTTGCTTGGTGGTGCCCCTTGCTTAGTGGTGTTGCAGACTCTGGGGCCTTTCAGAACAGATATATATATACTGAGATCATGTGACACTTAGATTGCACACAGGGGGACTTTATTAAACTAATTATGTGACTTCTGAAGGTAATTGGTTGCACCAGATCTTATTTAGGGGCCTCGTGGCAAAGGGGGTGAATACATATGCACGCACCACTTTTCAGTTTTAATTTAAAAAAAAATCTTTTAAACACGTTTTAAACTTCACCAATTTGGACTATTTTGTGTATGTCCATTACATGAAATTCAAATAAAAATCGATTTAAATTACAGGTTGTAATGCAACAAAATAGGACAAACACCAAGGGGGATGAATACTTTTGCAAGGCACTGTATGTATAAGTAGCAGAGAAGCTGTAAAAAAAAAACTAAAAAGATATATGTCCTCCGAAGAGAGGGGGGGGGGGTGGTGTAAGGGTTAATAATATATATATTTTTTTATAAACATCATCAGATTGATCTCAGTGGTACATCTGGTTTTAATTCGACAACCAGCCGATATAGACTGCTGTACCTACTCAGGATCTAGTCACAAATTTAGACAACTTCATCCTTTCAGATGTATTACATTAATTTAGGAGAACATTTTGTATCAATGTTTTTTCTTTGTTAAAGATTGCTATTTTTAACAGTACGTTGTGTATGCCTTGTCTCATATTCCTCTTTTTGAAGAGAGGTTTACTGATTTCACCATTAGATGTCAGTCTAGGCCTGAAGGAAATGTTTACACTGTAGGATCATATACTTTGACATTCTCGCAAAGCAAACTAATTCAAAAAGATTCCTTGACCTTGGCTTGCTTTAATTATTAATATGATTTCTTCTTCCTCTCCTCTAGAAGCATCCAACCAGGAGTCATCTCTAGCCAGGAGTCATCTCTAGCCAGGAGTCATCTCTAGCCAGGAGTCAACTCTAGCCAGGAGTCTTCTCTAGCCAGGAGTCTTCTCTAGCCAGGAGTCTTCTCTAGCCAGGAGTCTTCTCTAGCCAGGAGTCTTCTCTAGCCAGGAGTCATCTCTAGCCAGGAGTCATCTCTAGCCAGGAGTCATCTCTAGCTAGGAGTCTTCTCTAGCCAGGAGTCATCTCTAGCTAGGAGTCTTCTCTAGCCAGGAGTCATCTCTAGCCAGGAGTCTTCTCTAGCCAGGAGTCATCTCTAGCCAGGAGTCATCTCTAGCCAGGAGTCATCTCTAGCCAGGAGTCATCTCTAGCCAGGAGTCATCTCTAGCCAGGAGTCATCTCTAGCCAGGAGTCATCTCTAGCCAGGAGTCATCTCTAGCCAGGAGTCTTCTCTAGCCAGGAGTCTTCTCTAGCCAGGAGTCTTCTCTAGCCAGGAGTCTTCTCCAACCAGGAGTCATCTCTAGCCAGGAGTCATCTCTAGCCAGGAGTCATCTCTAGCCAGGAGTCATCTCCAGCCAGGAGTCATCTCTAGCCAGGAGTCATCTCTAGCCAGGAGTCATCTCTAGCCAGGAGTCATCTCTAGCCAGGAGTCATCTCTAGCCAGGAGTCATCTCTAGCCAGGAGTCTTCTCTAACCAGGAGTCATCTCTAGCCAGGAGTCTTCTCTAGCCAGGAGTCTTCTCTAGCCAGGAGTCATCTCTAGCCAGGAGTAATTTCTAGCCAGGAGTCTTCTCTAGCCAGGAGTCATCTCTAACCAGGAGTCATCTCTAACCAGGAGTCATCTCTAACCAGGAGTCATCTCTAGCCAGGAGTCATCTCTAGCCAGGAGTCTTCTCTAGCCAGGAGTCTTCTCTAGCCAGGAGTCTTCTCTAGCCAGGAGTCTTCTCTAGCCAGGAGTCATCTCTAGCCAGGAGTCATCTCTAGCCAGGAGTCTTCTCTAGCCAGGAGTCTTCTCTAGCCAGGAGTCTTCTCTAGCCAGGAGTCTTCTCTAGCCAGGAGTCATCTCCAGCCAGGAGTCATCTCTAGCCAGGAGTCTTCTCCAACCAGGAGTAATCTCCAGCCAGGAGTCTTCTCTAGCCAGGAGTCATCTCTAGCCAGGAGTCATCTCTAGCCAGGAGTCATCTCCAGCCAGGAGTCATCTCTAGCCAGGAGTCTTCTCCAACCAGGAGTCATCTCTAGCCAGGAGTCTTCTCCAGCCAGGAGTCTTCTCCAGCCAGGAGTCTTCTCTAGCCAGGAGTCTTCTCTAGCCAGGAGTCTTCTCTAGCCAGGAGTCTTCTCTAGCCAGGAGTCTTCTCTAGCCAGGAGTCATCTCTAGCCAGGAGTCATCTCTAGCCAGGAGTCATCTCTAGCCAGGAGTCTTCTCTAGCCAGGAGTCATCTCTAGCCAGGAGTCTTCTCTAGCCAGGAGTCATCTCTAGCCAGGAGTCATCTCTAGCCAGGAGTCATCTCTAGCCAGGAGTCTTCTCTAGCCAGGAGTCTTCTCTAGCCAGGAGTCTTCTCTAGCCAGGAGTCTTCTCTAGCCAGGAGTCATCTCTAGCCAGGAGTCTTCTCTATCCAGGAGTCTTCTCTAACCAGGAGTCTTCTCTAGCCAGGAGTCTTCTCTAGCCAGGAGTCTTCTCTAGCCAGGAGTCTTCTCTAGCCAGGAGTCATCTCTAGCTTGACTCAGACAGCTTAAGGCCAGGAGCTTGGATCTACATGGAGAGGAGAGCAGGATTTGTCCTTACACTTCACTATTGACTGACTGCTGTTGCTACACAACATAACACCTTTCCTGATAATGTGGGCTCTACATATTCAAATGCTAATGTTCTATCCTCACATAAGGGACAGAAAACAAACACCCCCAACACCAACTAACCACTGTCTTATGATTTGGCTCTAACACTGGCGACAAATATGAAATGTAACAGGACCTAAATGTTCTGTGGGGGTTAAAACAATCCCCATTTTGTCTGTGAATCATTGTACTGTATTTGCCCACTTGTTGAAATGGAATCCATATTGTAGCACATTCCTTTAGTGACACTTCTCTTTAAGATAGGGGATAGATAGCATAATTGCTATGGGAACATCAGATATGGCTGTGATAGGAGATAATTTAGTGTTATGATCCAAACCACCGCTGGCTGGCTTGCTGGCTGGTTGGCTGCTGCCGCACAGCTCTCACCACACCGCCAGTCCTGGGTGTGTAATCACCCTCTGGTCAACCTCACAACCTCACTGGAAGGATATGCCAACACACCCTTTATAGGAGTGCATCTCTTTATGGTGTCTCTCAAGCTCTGCTATTTTCTCTAGTATTGAAATTAGGAAACCATTAAATTATTTGAATCACCAAAGTGACTTTTGGCATCATGTACAGTCATTGATGATCAATGTGGTCACGTGGGGCACATTGGAAAAGCAATTTTCTTAAAAAATGTGTCTCCTTCTAAATATTACACTTTCAAACAAGCATCTCTTGTCTGTGAGCCATATATGATCAGCCATTACATTTATAGTGCGCTACTTTTGCCCAAGACCCATATGGCTCTGGTCGAAAGAAATGCACTATATAAGGCATAGTGTGTCATTTGGGATACACACCCAGTGTCCTCTACTGAGCCAGTGTCCTCTACGAAGCCAGTGTCCTCTACTGAGCCAGTGTCCTCTACTGAGCCGGTGTCCTCTACTGAGCCGGTGTCCTCTATTGAGCCGGTGTCCGATACTGAGCCAGACCAGTTGGAATGGGTTTGGTGGGCAGAGGCAAAGAGAGAGGTAGTTGGCGCTGAATATGTTGACATAAAGGATTGTTCATGTTTGATATGAGGTATGTAGAGAATCATTTAAGGTATTAGTTAATGTATGTATTTGTGTCACCCAGTGTGCCAAAGTTATGAGGAAATGGCTGTGTGGGTTTGTTTGGGTGTGTGTGTGTGTTCGTGTGTGTGTGCGAGCGACTGCGCGTGACCTGTGGTCTGGCTGTTCTTGCAGCATGGCCAGAGTCACGTCCTCATGCCTTCAGCCGGTGGGAATGTGGTGAGTTTGGTTGAGACCAGCTCATAAACTACTGCACCCTGGCACCATCACACTTCCCCTGCTGACAAGGAAGCAGAGACCGAGGGGGAAGCCACACAGGCAGCCAGCGACCAGCGGAGGCCAGGGGTTTTTTCTTCTCGCATGCTGCTGCTGTTTCAGTCCCACACACAAGGCTTCTCAGCTGACCCAAGGTCAAGACCTTTAGCTGTTGGCTTCTGTGGTGTAGTGTAGTAGTCTCTGTGACCAGTTTCACTTCACCTGACATACACACAGAAAAAAATATGCTTTCTCTCATGAAAGCACATTTGTTAAGTGCTGTGATTTTATTTGGGTGTGAGTGTATTAATGTATCCTGTGATAAAGTTTTTATAACGGTTTTATAACGAGGATCAAACGCTAGTCATTTTGATCCATCATCATTTTTCCCTCAGTGACCTCAGCCTCTTCTGAACCCCAGGGTGCTATTCATAGTCTGTTTGTCTGATGGAAAGCCAAGATATGACTCACTACTATACCCTTTTTAAAAGATAACATTTAGTGAGGATGTGGATTGGTTCTTGGTCATGAAGTAGTATGGTTAACAATTGTCACTGATTATGAGACCAGTGGACAACATGGGATCCATTAAAGACTGCAGTAATGTCAACCAAAGGTCATACTTTATTTTTGCAAAGAGAACACTAAAACAAAACAAAAAAGTGTCTACATCTGCTAATGTAAAAACGTTATGCAGAGTCAAATTGATAGAAGTGAAAGTAGGTATGAGAGCATGACTGTGAAGGAGACCTTTTGTCCTAGAAGAGGTAGCAGAAGTGGGGTTGTCTGGTGTGTGGTTAGCTAGCTCTGCTGTGCTGTTGCCAATGTGGAAGTACCTCTGGCCTCTGCCCTGTCAGTGCACTCTCTGTGGGGGTCACGCGGTTGATGGCAGCGACGGCCAACCGTCATTAAAAGAGAACCCAAATCAGTGGTGGGATGATTGGATGTTCTCTGCGTCATTATAGTCTATGGAACACTACTGTACCACAAGTGTAAGTCATCTATGACACGTCCCATTTTCTATCAAATGAGGAAGCTAAAAGTAGGCTTTAGGATTTAGCATATATATATTCACAGAGGGAGATATTGTATAGTGTGACAGTGTTTGCCAAATGCCATGTTGTATGTTGAGGATGTGTTTAACCCCTCTATAGTTTAGCTGTGACTTGTTATGTTTGACTGGAATGACTGTGGGTCCTCATGGTCTGGAGGAAACCCACTGTGATTGGCAGGGAGACGGTGTGGGTGGTGCGTGTGTTTGTGTGTGTGTGCGTGCATCTATGCGCTCCTTCATGCTTGTGTCTGTTTGTATGTGTGTGTGTATCGCTGTCTGAGTGTGTGTGTCTGAGTGTCAGGAAAGAGGCTCCTGGCTTGCGCGCGTCATACCAATTCCCAGGGGCCCAGTTCCAGTCCCTGCCCTAGCCTCAGCCCCAGCACTGCTGCCATGCCCTCAAACCCTTGGAAGGCCCTCTTCCTGCCATAAATGTCACGGGCCTCCTTAAGAAGAAATATGAACGTATGGAGCCAAATGATGGGATCTAAAAGCAGCAGCCAGCGTTAGTTCATACGTTGTATCTCTCCGTTTACCGTCGCTTTCCATAGGTGGAATGGGTGATTGTTGTCATATCTTTACCCATGTCATATATTTTTTAAACATTTTTGGGGCATTCTTTCTGTCTTTTAAAAAATAGCTTGGGAAACCTTGTCTATTTTTAGACAGAGATGAAGACCTATGTTATTCTGCCTTCTTTATCACAGTCGATGTGAATTACATTATCATTATATACATCCACTAGAACATTATATAGATGACACAAATGAGAAATGCGTTTTTTTGCCCCCTGAAATCCACATGGAAAACAGTCGTGATTGTAAGGCTTGCAGTCATAAAATATTTATTTTCTATACCTGAGTCATCGGAATCAATGTTCCTCTGGCTAGAAACCTTAGCCCGGTTTTTCCCTGTGTGTGTGTGCGTCTGAATTATCATTGTGTGTTGGACATTTGAGTGGTTCAGTGTAAGTCGTATCTCTGAGAGATGTGTTGATATGCAGATGAATGTGGTTATTTGCTATTTAATCTGCTACTTGATACTGCTGTATCATAGCTTGTCAAGGGGTCTTGTGAATTTCTGAAAGGATTCTTGTGTGGGTTATCATTGTTGAAAATACCAGCTTGGGTGTTGTTTGTTAATTGTTACATACAATGTAAGTGTAACCAGTGTGAAATGGCTAGCTAGTTAGCGGGGTGCGCGCTAATAGCGTTTCAATCGGTGACGTCACTCGCTCTGAGACCTTGAAATAGTTGTTCCCCTTGCTCTGCAAGGGCCGCGTCTTTTGTGGAGCGATGTAACGATGCTTCGAGGGTGGCTGTTGTCGATGTGTGCAGAGGGTCCCTGGTTCGAGCCCAGGTAGGGGCGAGGAGAGGGACGGAAGCTATACTGTTACATTGATGCTGTTGACCCAGATCACTGGTTGCTGCGGAAAAGGAGGAGGTCAAAAGGGGGGTGAGTGTAACCGATGTGAAGTGACTAGCTAGTTAGCGGTGGTGCGCGCTAATAGTGTTTCAATCGGTGACGTCACTCGCTCTGAGACCTTGAAGTAGTTGTTCCCCTTGCTCTGCAAGGGCCGTGGCTTTTGTGGAGCGATAGGTAACGATGCTTCGAGGGTGGCTGTTGTCGATGTGTGCAGAGGGTCCCGGGTTCGAGCCCAGGTAGGGACGAGGAAAGGGACGGAAGCTATACTGTTACCTAAGGTGTTACTGGGTGTGAGATTATCTAAGAAACATTAAAAGTGCATGACTGCCTGCATGTGCATTGCCTCGTGTGTGTGTGTGTGTGTGTGTGTGTGTGTGTGTGTGTGTGTGTGTGTGTGTGTGTGTGTGTGTGTGTGTGTGTGTGTGTGTGTGTGTGTGTGTGTGTGTGTGTACAGTGCCTTCTGAAAGTATATAGACCCTTTGACTTTTTCCACATTTTGTTATGTTACAACCTTATTCTAAAATGGATTAAATCGTTTTTTCCCCTCATCAATATACACACAATTCCCAATAATGACAAAGAAAAAATAGGTTTTTAGACATTTTAGCAAATGTATTACAATTTGTTTTTTTAAATATCACATTTACATAAGTATTCAGACCCTTTACTCAGTACTTTGTTGAAACACCTTTGGCAGCGATTACAGCATCGAGTCTTCTTGGGTATAATGCTAAAAGTTTGGCACACCTGTATTTGGGGAGTTCCTCCCATTCTTCTCTGCAGATTCTCTCAAGCTCTGTCAGGTTGGATGAGGAGCATTGCTGCACAGCTATTTTCAGGTCTCTACAGAGATGTTCGATCTGGTTCAAGTCAGGGCTCTGGCAGGGTCGCTCAAGGACATTCAGAGACTTGTCCCTAAGCCTCTCCTGTGTTGTCTTGGCTGTGTGCTTAGGGTCGTTGTCCTGTTGGAAGGTGAACCTTCCCCCCATTCTGAGGTCCTGAGCGCTCTGGAGCAGGTTTTCATCAAGGATCTCTCTGTACTTTAGTCCATTCATCTTTGCCTCGATCCTGACTAGTCTCCCAGTCCCTGCCGCTGAAAAACATCCCCACAGCATGATGCTGCCACCACCATGCTTAACCTGGCACCATCCCTACGGTGTTCTCCAAACGTGACGCTTGGCATTCAGGCCAAAGAGTTCAATCTTGGTTTCATTAGACCAGAGAATCTTGTTTCTCATGGTCTGAGAGTCTTTAGGTGCCAAACTCAAAGCAGGTTGTCATGTGCCTTTTACTGAGGAGTGGCTTTCATCTGGCCCCTCTACCATAAAGGCCTGATTGGTGGAGTGCTGCAGAGATGGTTGTCTTGTTCTTCTGGAAGTTTCTCCCATCTCCACAGAGGAACTCTAGAGCTCAGTTTGGCCAGGCGGCCACCTCTAGGAAGAGTCTTGGTGGTCCTAAACTTCTTCCATTTGAGAATAATGGAGGCCACTGTGTCTTTGGGGACCTTCAATGTTGCAGACATTTTTTGGTACACCAAGATCGGTGCCTCGACACAATCCTGTCTCTGAGCTCTACAGACAATTCCTTCGACCTCATGGCTTAGTTTTTGCTCTGACATGCACTGTCAACTGTGGGACCTTATATAGACAAGTGTGTGCATTTCCAAACCATGTCCAATCAATTTCATTTACCACAGGTGGACTCGAATCAAGTTGTAGAAACATCTCAAGGATGATCAATGGAAACAGGATGCACCTGAGCTGAATTTCGAGTATCATAGCAAAGGGTCTGAATACTTATGTAAATAAGGTATTTCTGTTTATTATTTTTAATACATTTGCTAACATTTCAAAAAAACTTTCACTTTTCATAATGGGGTATTGTGTGTAGTTTGCTGAGGAATTGTTTTTATTTAATCCATTTTAGAATAAGGCAGAAACGTAACAAAATGTGGAAAAAGTAAAGTGGTCTGAATACTTTCCGAAGGCATTGTATGTGTGATTAGCTGTTAGACATATCCCCTCATGTCATCCAGTATAACATATCCTGGTGTTACTGTGACACATTCACACCCTGCCTGTAGGCCCTACTCTCATGGTATTACACACACACACACACACACACACACACACACACACACACACACACACACACACACACACACACACACACACACACACACACACACACACACACACACACACACACACACACACACACACACACACACACACACACACACACTCTCTCTTCTGTGTAAGTCTATCTCGTTATCAGGATGTTATCTATTCATCCTGGAGGTTTTCATAGCCAGATCTGTATGTTCTGTTATTTCATCACATCTCAACGAAACCCCCTAATTGTCAAATCAAAGTGTCAACATCTGACATATGTATGATAAAGCTATATGACTCTGAATTTTATCTTTCTTTCTTACCATCAAATGGGCTCTGTCACAACTCAGAGGATATATCTGTAAATATGACCTGGTTTGATGAATTACAGCACATTTTACAGGGACATTTATGAAATCCCAAATGTCTTGTTGTTAGACTGACTATGATACCATTTCCTCCTCTTCTACCGCAGTTGGTCCTGCTGTGCAGACTAGAATACTACTGCGACCTGACAACCATTGTGCTGTACCTCACCAGTTGGTCCTGCTGTGCAGACTAGAATACTACTGCGACCTGACAACCATTGTGCTGTACCTCACCAGTTGGTCCTGCTGTGCAGACTAGAATACTACTGCGACCTGACAACCATTGTGCTGTACCTCACCAGTTGGTCCTGCTGTGCAGACTAGAATACTACTGCGACCTGACAACCATTGTGCTGTACCTCACCAGTTGGTCCTGCTGTGCAGACTAGAATACTACTGCGACCTGACAACCATTGTGCTGTACCTCACCAGTTGGTCCTGCTGTGCAGACTAGAATACTACTGCGACCTGACAACCATTGTGCTGTACCTCACCAGTTGGTCCTGCTGTGCAGACTAGAATACTACTGCGACCTGACAACCATTGTGCTGTACCTCACCAGTTGGTCCTGCTGTGCAGACTAGAATACTACTGCGACCTGACAACCATTGTGCTGTACCTCACCAGTTGGTCCTGCTGTGCAGACTAGAATACTACTGCGACCTGACAACCATTGTGCTGTACCTCACCAGTTGGTCCTGCTGTGCAGACTAGAATACTACTGCGACCTGACAACCATTGTGCTGTACCTCACCAGTTGGTCCTGCTGTGCAGACTAGAATACTACTGCGACCTGACAACCATTGTGCTGTACCTCACCAGTTGGTCCTGCTGTGCAGACTAGAATACTACTGCGACCTGACAACCATTGTGCTGTACCTCACCAGTTGGTCCTGCTGTGCAGACTAGAATACTACTGCGACCTGACAACCATTGTGCTGTACCTCACCAGTTGGTCCTGCTGTGCAGACTAGAATACTACTGCGACCTGACAACCATTGTGCTGTACCTCACCAGTTGGTCCTGCTGTGCAGACTAGAATACTACTGCGACCTGACAACCATTGTGCTGTACCTCACCAGTTGGTCCTGCTGTGCAGACTAGAATACTACTGCGACCTGACAACCATTGTGCTGTACCTCACCAGTTGGTCCTGCTGTGCAGACTAGAATACTACTGCGACCTGACAACCATTGTGCTGTACCTCACCAGTTGGTCCTGCTGTGCAGACTAGAATACTACTGCGACCTGACAACCATTGTGCTGTACCTCACCAGTTGGTCCTGCTGTGCAGACTAGAATACTACTGCGACCTGACAACCATTGTGCTGTACCTCACCAGTTGGTCCTGCTGTGCAGACTAGAATACTACTGCGACCTGACAACCATTGTGCTGTACCTCACCAGTTGGTCCTGCTGTGCAGACTAGAATACTACTGCGACCTGACAACCATTGTGCTGTACCTCACCAGTTGGTCCTGCTGTGCAGACTAGAATACTACTGCGACCTGACAACCATTGTGCTGTACCTCACCAGTTGGTCCTGCTGTGCAGACTAGAATACTACTGCGACCTGACAACCATTGTGCTGTACCTCACCAGTTGGTCCTGCTGTGCAGACTAGAATACTACTGCGACCTGACAACCATTGTGCTGTACCTCACCAGTTGGTCCTGCTGTGCAGACTAGAATACTACTGCGACCTGACAACCATTGTGCTGTACCTCACCAGTTGGTCCTGCTGTGCAGACTAGAATACTACTGCGACCTGACAACCATTGTGCTGTACCTCACCAGTTGGTCCTGCTGTGCAGACTAGAATACTACTGCGACCTGACAACCATTGTGCTGTACCTCACCAGTTGGTCCTGCTGTGCAGACTAGAATACTACTGCGACCTGACAACCATTGTGCTGTACCTCACCAGTTGGTCCTGCTGTGCAGACTAGAATACTACTGCGACCTGACAACCATTGTGCTGTACCTCACCAGTTGGTCCTGCTGTGCAGACTAGAATACTACTGCGACCTGACAACCATTGTGCTGTACCTCACCAGTTGGTCCTGCTGTGCAGACTAGAATACTACTGCGACCTGACAACCATTGTGCTGTACCTCACCAGTTGGTCCTGCTGTGCAGACTAGAATACTACTGCGACCTGACAACCATTGTGCTGTACCTCACCAGTTGGTCCTGCTGTGCAGACTAGAATACTACTGCGACCTGACAACCATTGTGCTGTACCTCACCAGTTGGTCCTGCTGTGCAGACTAGAATACTACTGCGACCTGACAACCATTGTGCTGTACCTCACCAGTTGGTCCTGCTGTGCAGACTAGAATACTACTGCGACCTGACAACCATTGTGCTGTACCTCACCAGTTGGTCCTGCTGTGCAGACTAGAATACTACTGCGACCTGACAACCATTGTGCTGTACCTCACCAGTTGGTCCTGCTGTGCAGACTAGAATACTACTGCGACCTGACAACCATTGTGCTGTACCTCACCAGTTGGTCCTGCTGTGCAGACTAGAATACTACTGCGACCTGACAACCATTGTGCTGTACCTCACCAGTTGGTCCTGCTGTGCAGACTAGAATACTACTGCGACCTGACAACCATTGTGCTGTACCTCACCAGTTGGTCCTGCTGTGCAGACTAGAATACTACTGCGACCTGACAACCATTGTGCTGTACCTCACCAGTTGGTCCTGCTGTGCAGACTAGAATACTACTGCGACCTGACAACCATTGTGCTGTACCTCACCAGTTGGTCCTGCTGTGCAGACTAGAATACTACTGCGACCTGACAACCATTGTGCTGTACCTCACCAGTTGGTCCTGCTGTGCAGACTAGAATACTACTGCGACCTGACAACCATTGTGCTGTACCTCACCAGTTGGTCCTGCTGTGCAGACTAGAATACTACTGCGACCTGACAACCATTGTGCTGTACCTCACCAGTTGGTCCTGCTGTGCAGACTAGAATACTACTGCGACCTGACAACCATTGTGCTGTACCTCACCAGTTGGTCCTGCTGTGCAGACTAGAATACTACTGCGACCTGACAACCATTGTGCTGTACCTCACCAGTTGGTCCTGCTGTGCAGACTAGAATACTACTGCGACCTGACAACCATTGTGCTGTACCTCACCAGTTGGTCCTGCTGTGCAGACTAGAATACTACTGCGACCTGACAACCATTGTGCTGTACCTCACCAGTTGGTCCTGCTGTGCAGACTAGAATACTACTGCGACCTGACAACCATTGTGCTGTACCTCACCAGTTGGTCCTGCTGTGCAGACTAGAATACTACTGCGACCTGACAACCATTGTGCTGTACCTCACCAGTTGGTCCTGCTGTGCAGACTAGAATACTACTGCGACCTGACAACCATTGTGCTGTACCTCACCAGTTGGTCCTGCTGTGCAGACTAGAATACTACTGCGACCTGACAACCATTGTGCTGTACCTCACCAGTTGGTCCTGCTGTGCAGACTAGAATACTACTGCGACCTGACAACCATTGTGCTGTACCTCACCAGTTGGTCCTGCTGTGCAGACTAGAATACTACTGCGACCTGACAACCATTGTGCTGTACCTCACCAGTTGGTCCTGCTGTGCAGACTAGAATACTACTGCGACCTGACAACCATTGTGCTGTACCTCACCAGTTGGTCCTGCTGTGCAGACTAGAATACTACTGCGACCTGACAACCATTGTGCTGTACCTCACCAGTTGGTCCTGCTGTGCAGACTAGAATACTACTGCGACCTGACAACCATTGTGCTGTACCTCACCAGTTGGTCCTGCTGTGCAGACTAGAATACTACTGCGACCTGACAACCATTGTGCTGTACCTCACCAGTTGGTCCTGCTGTGCAGACTAGAATACTACTGCGACCTGACAACCATTGTGCTGTACCTCACCAGTTGGCATGGACAACTCATCTTCAATCTGTACTACTGTCACGAACGTCGTTGTAAGGATTGTCGGACCAAAGTGCAGTGTGGTATGGGTTCAACATATTTATTTAAATGAAACTCACAAAAACAATAAACAGCAAATGAAAAGTGCAGTAAATGCAGTGCTCACAGGCAACTAAACAAAAACAAGATCCCACAAAAACCCAGTGGGAAAAGGCTGCCGACAGTAGTACAAATATGATCCCCCAACCATACCAGGCCAACATAGAAATAAAAGTACCCACCCTAGTCACACCCCGACCTAACCAACATAGAGAATAAAAGGCTCTCTATGGTCAGGGCGTGACAACTACATAGATCTGCCATTGACTCCCCTGTGAAGCTAAGCTAGTGCTGCTGGGCCTATAGAGAGGTTTATACTTTGAAAAAATTATTTCACCTTTATTTAACCAGGTAAGCTAGTTGAGAGCAAGTTCTCATTTACAACTGCGACCTGGCCGAAATAAAGCAAAGCAGTGCGACAGAAACAACAACACAGAGTTACACATGGAATAAACAAGCGTACAGTCAATAACACAATATAAAAAAAGAAAGTCTATATACAGTGTGTGCAAATGGCGTGAGGAGGTAAGGCAATAGATAGGCCATAGTAGCGAAGTAATAACAATTTAGCAGATTAACACTGGAGTGATAGATGAGCAGATGATGATGATGGTGTGTAAGTCGTGATACTGGTGTGCAAAAGAGCAGCAAAGTAAATAAAAACAATATGGGGATGAGGTAGGTAGATTGGGTGGGCTATTTACAGATGGACTATGTAATGCTGCAGCGATCGGTTAGCTGCTCAGATAGCTGATGTTTAAAGTTAGTGAGGGAAATGTAAGTCTCCAGCTTCAGCGATTTTTGCAATTCGTTCCAGTCACTGGCAGCAGAGCACTGGAAGGAAAGGCGGCCAAAGGAGTGGTTGGCTTTGGGGATGACCAGTGAGATATACCTGCTGGAGCGCATGCTACGGGTGGGTGTTGTTATCGTGACCAGTGAGCTGAGATAAGGCGGAGCTTTACCTAGCATGGACTTATAGATGACCTGGAGCCAGTGGGTCTGGCGAGGAAGGAGGCTTTGATGCGAAATAGAAAGCCGATTCTAGATTTGATTTTGGATTGGAGATGTTTGATTTGAGTCTGGAAGGAGAGTTTACAGTCTAGCCAGACACCTAGGTATTTGTAGTTGTCCACGTATTCTAGGTCAGAACCGTCCAGAGTAGTGATGCCAGTCTGTAGGGCGGGTGCGGGCAGCGAACGGTTGAAAAGCATGCATTTGGTTTTACTAGCGTTAAAGAGCAGTTGGAGGCCATGGAAGGAGTGTTGTATGGCATTGAAGCTCGTTTGGAGGTTAGTTAACACAGTGTCCAAAGAAGGGCCAGATGTATACAGAATGGTGGCTGGCAGGTATCTTTAGTGAGGACATGGCTTGGATGTGGAGTCGTCTGCTGAGCAGCAGTAGGCTTGTGGTCTGTTATCATTCTGTTGTATCAGAGCAGAGAGAAGTGGAGCTGTGTTTTGGCATCCTTATCTGGTCCACTGGTTGTGCTCTTATCAGGGTGATCTGTTTTAACTCTCTGTGGTTAGCTGTTCCTCTGAGTGTGCTGAGACTTCGTGGTACCATTTCACACACATGTGCACACCCACACGCACACATACACACACACACACACACACATACACACACAAACATACACACACACATAGTCTTGTACAACTAACCTTGTGGGGACACACCATTCAGTCCCATTCAAAATCCTATTTTCCCTAACTCCTATACCTAACCTTAATCCTAACCCGTGCACTTACCCTAACATCTTATCGTAACCCTAACTTTAACCTGAAAACCTAACTTTAAACCTAAAACTAACCCTAGCTCCTAACCCTAAACCTAATTCTAACCTTAACCATAAACCTAGAAATGGCATTTGACCTTGTGGGGACCAACAAAATGTCCCCAGTTGGTCAAATTTTGGTTTGTTTACTATTCTTGTGGGAACTTCTTGTCCCCACAAGTATAGTTACACACACACACACACACACACACACACACACACACACACACACACACACACACACACACACACACACACACACACACACACACACACACACACACACACACACACACACAGACACAGACACAGACACACAGACACACACACACACCAGTATTTATTTAAGTATGTACACACACTGTCTCTCTTAGCAGTTATTCAGAACACATAATACCCAATACCCATACATACGACAAGCAGTCTAATCGTACACGTTTCAAACAGGCATAAAATTAATATTGATTTTATCACTACTCTTCATTCTTGTGCTGCCATAGTATGGAGTTAGATCTGAGGGATGGATGTGTGGTTACCAAACCAGCTGTACTGTAGCTGAGGTGTGGATGAGGTTTGGCTGGCTGGAGCAGCTAGTCTTTCATACTGCCTTTATCTGCTGCTCATATCTAATGCTGGAAGCTCCTGGATCACACCGCTGGGTCTTTACAGTCCTCCACCTGTACACAGAGACACACTGAGAGATGATCCTCCACCTGTACACAGAGACACACTGAGAGATGATCCTTCACCTGTACACAGAGACACACTGAGAGATGATCCTTCACCTGTAAACAGAGACACACTGAGAGATGATCCTTCACCTGTACACAGAGACACACTGAGAGATGATCCTTCACCTGTACACAGAGACACACTGAGAGATGATCCTTCACCTGTACAGAGAGACACACTGAGAGATGATCCTTCACCTGTACACAGAGACACACTGAGAGATGATCCTTCACCTGTAAACAGAGACACACTGAGAGATGATCCTTCACCTGTAAACAGAGACACACTGAGAGATGATCCTTCACCTGTAAACAGAGACACACTGAGAGATGATCCTTCACCTGTAAACAGAGACACACTGAGAGATGATCCTTCACCTGTAAACAGAGATACACTGAGGGATGATCCTTCACCTGTAAACAGAGACACACTGAGAGATGATCCTTCACCTGTACACAGAGACACACTGAGAGATGATCCTCCACCTGTACACAGAGACACACTGAGAGATGATCCTCCACCTGTACACAGAGACACACTGAGAGATGATCCTTCACCTGTAAACATAGACACACTGAGAGATGATCTTTCACCTGTACACAGAGACACACTGAGAGATGATCCTTCACCTGTAAACAGAGACACACTGAGAGATGATCCTTCACCTGTAAACAGAGACACACTGAGAGATGATCCTTCACCTGTACACAGAGACACACTGAGAGATGATCCTTCACCTGTACACAGAGACACACTGAGAGATGATCCTTCACCTGTAAACAGAGACACACTGAGAGATGATCCTCCACCTGTACACAGAGACACACTGAGAGATGATCCTTCACCTGTAAACAGAGACACACTGAGAGATGATCCTTCACCTGTAAACAGAGACACACTGAGAGATGATCCTTCACCTGTAAACAGAGACACACTGAGAGATGATCCTTCACCTGTAAACAGAGACACACTGAGAGATGATCCTCCACCTGTAAACAGAGACACACTGAGAGATGATCCTCCACCTGTACACAGAGACACACTGAGAGATGATCCTTCACCTGTACACAGAGACACACTGAGAGATTATCCTTCACCTGTAAACAGAGACACACTGAGAGATTATCCTTCACCTGTACACAGAGACACACTGAGAGATGATCCTTCACCTGTACACAGAGACACACTGAGAGATGATCCTTCACCTGTACACAGAGACACACTGAGAGATGATCCTTCACCTGTAAACAGAGACACACTGAGAGATGATCCTCCACCTGTAAACAGAGACACACTGAGAGATGATCCTTCACCTGTAAACAGAGACACACTGAGAGATGATCCTCCACCTGTAAACAGAGACACACTGAGAGATGATCCTTCAACTGTACACAGAGACACACTGAGAGATGATCCTTCACCTGTAAACAGAGACACACTGAGAGATGATCCTTCACCTGTAAACAGAGACACACTGAGAGATGATCCTTCACCTGTACACAGAGACACACTGAGATATGATCCTTCACCTGTAAACAGAGACACACTGAGAGATGATCCTTCACCTGTAAACAGAGACACACTGAGAGATGATCCTCCACCTGTAAACAGAGACACACTGAGAGATGATCCTCCACCTGTAAACAGAGACACACTGAGAGATGATCCTTCACCTGTAAACAGAGACACACTGAGAGATGATCCTTCACCTGTAAACAGAGACACACTGAGAGATGATCCTTCACCTGTAAACAGAGACACACTGAGAGATGATCCTCCACCTGTACACAGAGACACACTGAGAGATGATCCTTCACCTGTACACAGAGACACACTGAGAGATGATCCTTCACCTGTAAACAGAGACACACTGAGAGATGATCATTCACCTGTAAACAGAGACACACTGAGAGATGATCCTCCACCTGTACACAGAGACACACTGAGAGATGATCCTTCACCTGTAAACAGAGACACACTGAGAGATGATCCTTCACCTGTAAACAGAGACACACTGAGAGATGATCCTCCACCTGTACACAGAGACACACTGAGAGATGATCCTCCACCTGTAAACAGAGACACACTGAGAGATGATCCTCCACCTGTACACAGAGACACACTGAGAGATGATCCTCCACCTGTAAACAGAGACACACTGAGAGATGATCCTTCACCTGTAAACAGAGACACACTGAGAGATGATCCTTCACCTGTACACAGAGACACACTGAGAGATGATCCTTCACCTGTAAACAGAGACACACTGAGAGATGATCCTTCACCTGTAAACAGAGACACACTGAGAGATGATCCTTCACCTGTAAACAGAGACACACTGAGAGATGATCCTTCACCTGTAAACAGAGACACACTGAGAGATGATCCTTCACCTGTACACAGAGACACACTGAGAGATGATCCTCCACCTGTACACAGAGACACACTGAGAGATGATCCTCCACCTGTACACAGAGACACACTGAGAGATGATCCTTCACCTGTAAACAGAGACACACTGAGAGATGATCCTTCACCTGTACACAGAGACACACTGAGAGATGATCCTTCACCTGTAAACAGAGACACACTGAGAGATGATCCTTCACCTGTAAACAGAGACACACTGAGAGATGATCCTTCACCTGTACACAGAGACACACTGAGAGATGATCCTTCACCTGTACACAGAGACACACTGAGAGATGATCCTTCACCTGTAAACAGAGACACACTGAGAGATGATCCTCCACCTGTACACAGAGACACACTGAGAGATGATCCTCCACCTGTAAACAGAGACACACTGAGAGATGATCCTTCACCTGTAAACAGAGACACACTGAGAGATGATCCTTCACCTGTAAACAGACACACGCTGAGAGATGATCCTTCACCTGTAAACAGAGACACACTGAGAGATGATCCTCCACCTGTAAACAGAGACACACTGAGAGATGATCCTCCACCTGTACACAGAGACACACTGAGAGATGATCCTTCACCTGTACACAGAGACACACTGAGAGATTATCCTTCACCTGTAAACAGAGACACACTGAGAGATTATCCTTCACCTGTAAACAGAGACACACTGAGAGATTATCCTTCACCTGTACACAGAGACACACTGAGAGATGATCCTTCACCTGTACACAGAGACACACTGAGAGATGATCCTTCACCTGTACACAGAGACACACTGAGAGATGATCCTTCACCTGTAAACAGAGACACACTGAGAGATGATCCTCCACCTGTAAACAGAGACACACTGAGAGATGATCCTTCACCTGTAAACAGAGACACACTGAGAGATGATCCTCCACCTGTAAACAGAGACACACTGAGAGATGATCCTTCAACTGTACACAGAGACACACTGAGAGATGATCCTTCACCTGTAAACAGAGACACACTGAGAGATGATCCTTCACCTGTAAACAGAGACACACTGAGAGATGATCCTTCACCTGTACACAGAGACACACTGAGATATGATCCTTCACCTGTAAACAGAGACACACTGAGAGATGATCCTTCACCTGTAAACAGAGACACACTGAGAGATGATCCTCCACCTGTAAACAGAGACACACTGAGAGATGATCCTCCACCTGTAAACAGAGACACACTGAGAGATGATCCTTCACCTGTAAACAGAGACACACTGAGAGATGATCCTTCACCTGTAAACAGAGACACACTGAGAGATGATCCTCCACCTGTACACAGAGACACACTGAGAGATGATCCTCCACCTGTAAACAGAGACACACTGAGAGATGATCCTCCACCTGTACACAGAGACACACTGAGAGATGATCCTCCACCTGTAAACAGAGACACACTGAGAGATGATCCTTCACCTGTAAACAGAGACACACTGAGAGATGATCCTTCACCTGTACACAGAGACACACTGAGAGATGATCCTTCACCTGTAAACAGAGACACACTGAGAGATGATCCTTCACCTGTAAACAGAGACACACTGAGAGATGATCCTTCACCTGTAAACAGAGACACACTGAGAGATGATCCTTCACCTGTAAACAGAGACACACTGAGAGATGATCCTTCACCTGTACACAGAGACACACTGAGAGATGATCCTCCACCTGTACACAGAGACACACTGAGAGATGATCCTCCACCTGTAAACAGAGACACACTGAGAGATGATCCTCCACCTGTACACAGAGACACACTGAGAGATGATCCTCCACCTGTAAACAGAGACACACTGAGAGATGATCCTTCACCTGTAAACAGAGACACACTGAGAGATGATCCTTCACCTGTACACAGAGACACACTGAGAGATGATCCTTCACCTGTAAACAGAGACACACTGAGAGATGATCCTTCACCTGTAAACAGAGACACACTGAGAGATGATCCTTCACCTGTAAACAGAGACACACTGAGAGATGATCCTTCACCTGTAAACAGAGACACACTGAGAGATGATCCTTCACCTGTACACAGAGACACACTGAGAGATGATCCTCCACCTGTACACAGAGACACACTGAGAGATGATCCTCCACCTGTACACAGAGACACACTGAGAGATGATCCTTCACCTGTAAACAGAGACACACTGAGAGATGATCCTTCACCTGTACACAGAGACACACTGAGAGATGATCCTTCACCTGTAAACAGAGACACACTGAGAGATGATCCTTCACCTGTAAACAGAGACACACTGAGAGATGATCCTTCACCTGTACACAGAGACACACTGAGAGATGATCCTTCACCTGTACACAGAGACACACTGAGAGATGATCCTTCACCTGTAAACAGAGACACACTGAGAGATGATCCTCCACCTGTACACAGAGACACACTGAGAGATGATCCTCCACCTGTAAACAGAGACACACTGAGAGATGATCCTTCACCTGTAAACAGAGACACACTGAGAGATGATCCTTCACCTGTAAACAGACACACGCTGAGAGATGATCCTTCACCTGTAAACAGAGACACACTGAGAGATGATCCTCCACCTGTAAACAGAGACACACTGAGAGATGATCCTCCACCTGTACACAGAGACACACTGAGAGATTATCCTTCACCTGTAAACAGAGACACACTGAGAGATTATCCTTCACCTGTAAACAGAGACACACTGAGAGATTATCCTTCACCTGTACACAGAGACACACTGAGAGATGATCCTTCACCTGTACACAGAGACACACTGAGAGATGATCCTTCACCTGTACACAGAGACACACTGAGAGATGATCCTTCACCTGTAAACAGAGACACACTGAGAGATGATCCTCCACCTGTAAACAGAGACACACTGAGAGATGATCCTTCACCTGTAAACAGAGACACACTGAGAGATGATCCTCCACCTGTAAACAGAGACACACTGAGAGATGATCCTTCAACTGTACACAGAGACACACTGAGAGATGATCCTTCACCTGTAAACAGAGACACACTGAGAGATGATCCTTCACCTGTAAACAGAGACACACTGAGAGATGATCCTTCACCTGTACACAGAGACACACTGAGATATGATCCTTCACCTGTAAACAGAGACACACTGAGAGATGATCCTTCACCTGTAAACAGAGACACACTGAGAGATGATCCTCCACCTGTAAACAGAGACACACTGAGAGATGATCCTCCACCTGTAAACAGAGACACACTGAGAGATGATCCTTCACCTGTAAACAGAGACACACTGAGAGATGATCCTTCACCTGTAAACAGAGACACACTGAGAGATGATCCTCCACCTGTACACAGAGACACACTGAGAGATGATCCTCCACCTGTAAACAGAGACACACTGAGAGATGATCCTCCACCTGTACACAGAGACACACTGAGAGATGATCCTCCACCTGTAAACAGAGACACACTGAGAGATGATCCTTCACCTGTAAACAGAGACACACTGAGAGATGATCCTTCACCTGTACACAGAGACACACTGAGAGATGATCCTTCACCTGTAAACAGAGACACACTGAGAGATGATCCTTCACCTGTAAACAGAGACACACTGAGAGATGATCCTTCACCTGTAAACAGAGACACACTGAGAGATGATCCTTCACCTGTAAACAGAGACACACTGAGAGATGATCCTTCACCTGTACACAGAGACACACTGAGAGATGATCCTCCACCTGTACACAGAGACACACTGAGAGATGATCCTCCACCTGTAAACAGAGACACACTGAGAGATGATCCTCCACCTGTACACAGAGACACACTGAGAGATGATCCTCCACCTGTAAACAGAGACACACTGAGAGATGATCCTTCACCTGTAAACAGAGACACACTGAGAGATGATCCTTCACCTGTACACAGAGACACACTGAGAGATGATCCTTCACCTGTAAACAGAGACACACTGAGAGATGATCCTTCACCTGTAAACAGAGACACACTGAGAGATGATCCTTCACCTGTAAACAGAGACACACTGAGAGATGATCCTTCACCTGTAAACAGAGACACACTGAGAGATGATCCTTCACCTGTACACAGAGACACACTGAGAGATGATCCTCCACCTGTACACAGAGACACACTGAGAGATGATCCTCCACCTGTACACAGAGACACACTGAGAGATGATCCTTCACCTGTAAACAGAGACACACTGAGAGATGATCCTTCACCTGTACACAGAGACACACTGAGAGATGATCCTTCACCTGTAAACAGAGACACACTGAGAGATGATCCTTCACCTGTAAACAGAGACACACTGAGAGATGATCCTTCACCTGTACACAGAGACACACTGAGAGATGATCCTTCACCTGTACACAGAGACACACTGAGAGATGATCCTTCACCTGTAAACAGAGACACACTGAGAGATGATCCTCCACCTGTACACAGAGACACACTGAGAGATGATCCTCCACCTGTAAACAGAGACACACTGAGAGATGATCCTTCACCTGTAAACAGAGACACACTGAGAGATGATCCTTCACCTGTAAACAGACACACGCTGAGAGATGATCCTTCACCTGTAAACAGAGACACACTGAGAGATGATCCTCCACCTGTAAACAGAGACACACTGAGAGATGATCCTCCACCTGTACACAGAGACACACTGAGAGATGATCCTTCACCTGTACACAGAGACACACTGAGAGATTATCCTTCACCTGTAAACAGAGACACACTGAGAGATTATCCTTCACCTGTAAACAGAGACACACTGAGAGATTATCCTTCACCTGTACACAGAGACACACTGAGAGATGATCCTTCACCTGTACACAGAGACACACTGAGAGATGATCCTTCACCTGTACACAGAGACACACTGAGAGATGATCCTTCACCTGTAAACAGAGACACACTGAGAGATGATCCTCCACCTGTAAACAGAGACACACTGAGAGATGATCCTTCACCTGTAAACAGAGACACACTGAGAGATGATCCTCCACCTGTAAACAGAGACACACTGAGAGATGATCCTTCAACTGTACACAGAGACACACTGAGAGATGATCCTTCACCTGTAAACAGAGACACACTGAGAGATGATCCTTCACCTGTAAACAGAGACACACTGAGAGATGATCCTTCACCTGTACACAGAGACACACTGAGATATGATCCTTCACCTGTAAACAGAGACACACTGAGAGATGATCCTTCACCTGTAAACAGAGACACACTGAGAGATGATCCTCCACCTGTAAACAGAGACACACTGAGAGATGATCCTCCACCTGTAAACAGAGACACACTGAGAGATGATCCTTCACCTGTAAACAGAGACACACTGAGAGATGATCCTTCACCTGTAAACAGAGACACACTGAGAGATGATCCTTCACCTGTAAACAGAGACACACTGAGAGATGATCCTCCACCTGTACACAGAGACACACTGAGAGATGATCCTTCACCTGTACACAGAGACACACTGAGAGATGATCCTTCACCTGTAAACAGAGACACACTGAGAGATGATCATTCACCTGTAAACAGAGACACACTGAGAGATGATCCTCCACCTGTACACAGAGACACACTGAGATATGATCCTTCACCTGTAAACAGAGACACACTGAGAGATGATCCTTCACCTGTAAACAGAGACACACTGAGAGATGATCCTCCACCTGTACACAGAGACACACTGAGAGATGATCCTCCACCTGTAAACAGAGACACACTGAGAGATGATCCTCCACCTGTACACAGAGACACACTGAGAGATGATCCTCCACCTGTAAACAGAGACACACTGAGAGATGATCCTTCACCTGTAAACAGAGACACACTGAGAGATGATCCTCCACCTGTAAACAGAGACACACTGAGAGATGATCCTTCAACTGTACACAGAGACACACTGAGAGATGATCCTTCACCTGTAAACAGAGACACACTGAGAGATGATCCTTCACCTGTAAACAGAGACACACTGAGAGATGATCCTTCACCTGTACACAGAGACACACTGAGATATGATCCTTCACCTGTAAACAGAGACACACTGAGAGATGATCCTTCACCTGTAAACAGAGACACACTGAGAGATGATCCTTCACCTGTAAACAGAGACACACTGAGAGATGATCCTCCACCTGTAAACAGAGACACACTGAGAGATGATCCTCCACCTGTACACAGAGACACACTGAGAGATGATCCTTCACCTGTAAACAGAGACACACTGAGAGATGATCCTTCACCTGTAAACAGAGACACACTGAGAGATGATCCTCCACCTGTACACAGAGACACACTGAGAGATGATCCTCCACCTGTAAACAGAGACACACTGAGAGATGATCCTCCACCTGTAAACAGAGACACACTGAGAGATGATCCTCCACCTGTAAACAGAGACACACTGAGAGATGATCTTTCACCTGTAAACAGAGACACACTGAGAGATGATCCTTCAACTGTACACAGAGACACACTGAGAGATGATCCTTCACCTGTAAACAGAGACACACTGAGAGATGATCCTTCACCTGTAAACAGAGACACACTGAGAGATGATCCTTCACCTGTAAACAGAGACACACTGAGAGATGATCATTCACCTGTAAACAGAGACACACTGAGAGATGATCCTCCACCTGTAAACAGAGACACACTGAGAGATGATCATTCACCTGTACACAGAGACACACTGAGAGATGATCCTTCACCTGTACACAGAGACACACTGAGAGATGATCCTTCACCTGTAAACAGAGACACACTGAGAGATGATCCTCCACCTGTAAACAGAGACACACTGAGAGATGATCCTTCACCTGTAAACAGAGACACACTGAGAGATGATCCTTCACCTGTAAACAGAGACACACTGAGAGATGATCCTTCACCTGTACACAGAGACACACTGAGAGATGATCCTTCACCTGTAAACAGAGACACACTGAGAGATGATCCTTCACCTGTAAACAGAGACACACTGAGAGATACCTGTAAACAGAGACACACTGAGAGATGATCCTTCACCTGTAAACAGAGACACACTGAGAGATGATCCTCCACCTGTACACAGAGACACACTGAGAGATGATCCTTCACCTGTACACAGAGACACACTGAGAGATGATCCTTCACCTGTAAACAGAGACACACTAGAGACACACTGAGAGATGATCCTCCACCTGTAAACAGAGACACACTGAGAGATGATCCTTCACCTGTAAACAGAGACACACTGAGAGATGATCCTTCACCTGTAAACAGAGACACACTGAGAGATGATCCTCCACCTGTACACAGAGACACACTGAGAGATGATCCTTCACCTGTACACAGAGACACACTGAGAGATGATCCTTCACCTGTAAACAGAGACACACTTAGAGATGATCATTCACCTGTAAACAGAGACACACTGAGAGATGATCCTCCACCTGTACACAGAGACACACTGAGAGATGATCCTTCACCTGTAAACAGAGACACACTGAGAGATGATCCTTCACCTGTAAACAGAGACATACTGAGAGATGATCCTCCACCTGTACACAGAGACACACTGAGAGATGATCCTCCACCTGTAAACAGAGACACACTGAGAGATGATCCTCCACCTGTAAACAGAGACACACTGAGAGATGATCCTCCAACTGTAAACAGAGACACATTGAGAGATGATCCTTCACCTGTAAACAGAGACACACTGAGAGATGATCCTTCAACTGTACACAGAGACACACTGAGAGATGATCCTTCACCTGTAAACAGAGACACACTGAGAGATGATCCTCCACCTGTACACAGAGACACACTGAGAGATGATCCTCCACCTGTAAACAGAGACACACTGAGAGATGATCCTTCACCTGTAAACAGAGACACACTGAGAGATGATCCTCCACCTGTAAACAGAGACACACTGAAAGATGATCCTTCACCTGTACACAGAGACACACTGAGAGATGATCCTTCACCTGTAAACAGAGACACACTGAGAGATGATCCTTCACCTGTAAACAGAGACACACTGAGAGATGATCCTCCACCTGTAAACAGAGACACACTGAGAGATGATCCTCCACCTGTAAACAGAGACACACTGAGAGATGATCCTTCACCTGTAAACAGAGACACACTGAGAGATGATCCTTCACCTGTACACAGAGACACACTGAGAGATGATCCTTCACCTGTAAACAGAGACACACTGAGAGATGATCCTTCACCTGTAAACAGAGACACACTGAGAGATGATCCTTCACCTGTAAACAGAGACACACTGAGAGATGATCCTCCACCTGTACACAGAGACACACTGAGAGATGATCCTCCACCTGTAAACAGAGACACACTGAGAGATGATCCTTCACCTGTAAACAGAGACACACTGAGAGATGATCCTCCACCTGTAAACAGAGACACACTGAGAGATGATCCTTCACCTGTACACAGAGACACACTGAGAGATGATCCTTCACCTGTAAACAGAGACACACTGAGAGATGATCCTTCACCTGTAAACAGAGACACACTGAGAGATGATCCTTCACCTGTACACAGAGACACACTGAGAGATGATCCTTCACCTGTAAACAGAGACACACTGAGAGATGATCCTCCACCTGTAAACAGAGACACACTGAGAGATGATCCTTCAACTGTACACAGAGACACACTGAGAGATGATCCTTCACCTGTAAACAGAGACACACTGAGAGATGATCCTTCACCTGTAAACAGAGACACACTGAGGGATGATCCTTCACCTGTAAACAGAGACACACTGAGAGATGATCCTTCACCTGTAAACAGAGACACACTGAGAGATGATCCTTCACCTGTAAACAGAGACACACTGAGAGATGATCATTCACCTGTAAACAGAGACACACTGAGAGATGATCCACTACCTGTAAACAGAGACACACTGAGAGATGATCCTTCACCTGTACACAGAGACACACTGAGAGATGATCCTTCACCTGTACACAGAGACACACTGAGAGATGATCCTTCACCTGTACACAGAGACACACTGAGAGATGATCCTTCACCTGTACACAGAGACACACTGAGAGATGATCCTTCACCTGTAAACAGAGACACACTGAGAGATGATCCTTCACCTGTAAACAGAGACACACTGAGAGATGATCCTTCACCTGTAAACAGAGACACACTGAGAGATGATCCTTCACCTGTAAACAGAGACACACTGAGAGATGATCCTTCACCTGTACACAGAGACACACTGAGAGATGATCCTTCACCTGTAAACAGAGACACACTGAGAGATGATCCTTCACCTGTAAACAGAGACACACTGAGAGATGATCCTTCACCTGTAAACAGAGACACACTGAGAGATGATCCTCCACCTGTAAACAGAGACACACTGAGAGATGATCCTTCACCTGTAAACAGAGACACACTGAGAGATGATCCTTCACCTGTAAACAGAGACACACTGAGAGATGATCCTTCACCTGTAAACAGAGACACACTGAGAGATGATCCTTCACCTGTAAACAGAGACACACTGAGAGATGATCCTTCACCTGTACACAGAGACACACTGAGAGATGATCCTTCACCTGTACACAGAGACACACTGAGAGATGATCCTCCACCTGTAAACAGAGACACACTGAGAGATGATCCTTCACCTGTAAACAGAGACACACTGAGAGATGATCCTTCACCTGTAAACAGAGACACACTGAGAGATGATCCTTCACCTGTAAACAGAGACACACTGAGAGATGATCCTCCACCTGTACACAGACACACTGAGAGATGATCCTTCACCTGTAAACAGAGACACACTGAGAGATGATCCTTCACCTGTACACAGAGACACACTGAGAGATGATCTTTCACCTGTAAACAGAGACACACTGAGAGATGATCCTTCACCTGTACACAGAGACACACTGAGAGATGATCCTCCACCTGTACACAAAGACACACTGAGAGATGATCCTCCACCTGTACACAGAGACACACTGAGAGATGATCCTTCACCTGTAAACAGAGACACACTGAGAGATGATCCTCCACCTGTAAACAGAGACACACTGAGAGATGATCCTTCACCTGTAAACAGAGACACACTGAGGGATGATCCTTCACCTGTACACAGAGACACACTGAGAGATGATCCTTCACCTGTAAACAGAGACACACTGAGAGATGATCCTTCACCTGTAAACAGAGACACACTGAGGGATGATCCTTCACCTGTACACAGAGACACACTGAGAGATGATCCTTCACCTGTAAACAGAGACACGCTGAGAGATGATCCTCCACCTGTAAACAGAGACACACTGAAAGATGATCCTTCACCTGTAAACAGAGACACACTGAGAGATGATCCTCCACCTGTAAACAGAGACACACTGAGAGATGATCCTTCACCTGTACACAGAGCCACACTGAGAGATGATCCTTCACCTGTACACAGAGACACACTGAGAGATGATCCTTCACCTGTAAACAGAGACACACTGAGAGATGATCCTTCACCTGTACACAGAGACACACTGAGAGATGATCCTTCACCTGTACACAGAGACACACTGAGAGATGATCCTTCACCTGTAAACAGAGACACACTGAGAGATGATCCTTCACCTGTAAACAGAGACACACTGAGAGATGATCCTCCGCCTGTACACAGAGACACACTGAGAGATGATCCTTCACCTGTAAACAGAGACACACTGAGAGATGATCCTTCACCTGTAAACAGAGACACACTGAGAGATGATCCTTCGCCTGTACACAGAGACACACTGAGAGATGATCCTTCACCTGTAAACAGAGACACACTGAGAGATGATCCTTCACCTGTAAACAGAGACACACTGAGAGATGATCCTTCACCTGTAAACAGAGACACACACACTGAAAGACAGACAGGAGAGGACTTGGAGGCATAGGGAGAGACATAGAGGATACTATAGGTGTATGTGTGTGTAATCATTTTTGTAAGTGTGTGTTGTGGTGGCTGTATTAGTCCTTCAGTCTCATGTCTGGGAGATGCTCTCTTGGTCTATTTTAACCTATTAACCTCTAGCCACAACCTGGTCTGGTGTGTGTGTCGATGTGTGGGTGGCTGGAAATACACACATGAGCACTTTTAGACTTGTTCCACCACTTATACAGGGCAGCGTCAGACAGTTTCGTGGGAAACGGGTGTCTTAGATGTCATTTCACACACTCATTAGATGTTTGAGGTTAGGTTATCTCTGAGTATCGCTAAGGTTCCCCACGTCTGGTCAATCTTATGTGAACAGACTCTCAAACTGAAAGAGGACATGGCTTTCACTGCCTAAAAATCATGCTATCAGCTCTAAGTAAACCATCTGTCAGCACACTGCCAATTGTCTACTTCCACAAGAATGTGCCATTCAAAAAGTATAATTGTTGTTTAATTATAATCAAAACACTAACTATACAGTGTAATTTCAGCTGGGATAAAAGCTGTGTTGTTTGTTATTCAGATTATTATAATAATGTTTATCACATAGATGGTTCCACATGTTTTTAACACACACACAAACACACACACACAAACAACACTTGATGAGATGTGGGGGGGTCAGTGTGAGTTGTTGGTGTCCGCAGGAAGCTGATGAGCATCATGACTCACACTCTCCCTAGCTGGTGGAGGTGGAGGTGGGGGTGGAGAGAGAGAGATAGTTGGAAACAGAGGAGAGATAGAGACAGACGGGGAGAGAGAGAGAGGGAGAGTGAGAGAGAGATGGGTAGAAGAGATAGCAGCAGCAGCTCGACGATGGCCATTGCCATGGTTACCACCTCTCGTCAGCACTCGCAAAACACACGCACACACACGCTTGCACAAAGGCAAGGCCGCTGCACTTCTCAGAATGTGTGAGGAATACGTTGATGGTCCTTGATTTATTCTTAGTATACTCAGTGGCTGTGTGTGTGTGTGTGTGTGTGTGGCTGTGTGTGTGTGTGTGTGTGTGTGTGTGTGTGTGTGTGTGTGTGTGTGTGTGTGTGTGTGTGTGTGTGTGTGTGTGTGTGTGTGTGTGTGTGTGTGTGTGTGTGTGTGTGTGTGTGTGTGTGTGTGTGTGTGTGTGTGTGCGTGTGCCTGCCTGCGTGTTTTGCGCGATTTCTCTTCCTCCAGGGTTTTCTCACTGGGTTCTAATGACCAGTCCTCATGCCAATCCTCTACTCATGTTTGTGAGTGTGTGTGTGATGCGTGCCTACATCTGTCCGCGTGTCTATGTGTGTCTTGGGCCAGTGCTTAACTCAGCCCTGGGATTTTTTTGGGCTAAGATTATTTAATAAAATATACAATACAAGACATACACATATAAAAGACAACATCACACCTGCCCAAACCCAATTGTTCTCACTTCTATCTCCAGTTCCTGCACTACTCCCTGCCACATGTCCTCAAATTGCACCATTTTGTTCCTCTCTGTTGCCCATGCTCTTTCAATAAAACATAAAAATACAATAATTATTAAGCCATCCACCCTCTTCAGAGGACATATATATATTTTTGTTTTTACAGCTTTCTTATTTGCAACTAATTGAAAATGAAACTTTGTTTAACGTATCTCCTTTCTTTTTTTTGCAAACTTTCTATTGAAATTGGTTGTGGTAAATTCATTTATATTTTTTGAGATATGAATACCAAGTATGTCTACTTCACCATCCGCCTATTTTATTGGCAAACTACAAGGTAGTGTAAACATTGTGTCTTTTAACGATCCAATGTTTAATATGGCACACCTGTCATAATTAGATTTTAGTCCAGAGAGGCTAGAAAAGTGATCAAGTTCTTCAATGAGACTGTACAGGGATCCAGATTGCATACTTAAGAAAAAACTTGAGTCATCGGCATACATTGACACTTTTGTTTTTAACCCCTGGATTTCTAACCCCTTGATCTAATTTTATAGCTAGTATTTCAATGGCCATAATAAATAGATATGGAGACAATGGACAGCCTTGTTTTAATCCTCTTAAAAGCTCAATACTTTCTGTGAAGTAACCATTATTTACTATTTTAATCCTGGGGTTGCTGTACATAACTTTAACCGATTGCATAAGAGATTCACCGAAATTAAAGTAACCCAGGCATTTATATATAAATTCTAGTTGTACTTTATCAAACGCCATTTTGAAATCTGTTATAAAGACCAGGCCTGGTATCTTTGATGTTTCGTAATGTTCAGATGTTTCAAGTAATTATCATATATTATCTCCAATATTTCATCCATGTAAAAAACCTGTCTGATCAGGATGAACAATATCTGATTAAACCTTTTTTATTCTGTGTACTATGCATTTCACCAGGATTTTTCGCATCACAACATTGAAGTGTAAGATGCCTCCAGTTTTTAAAATGGACTGGATATTTATACTTACCACCTGGGTCCTGTTTCAGTAGTAATGAAATCAGACCTTCTTGTTGAGTACCTGAAAGTCTATCATTTTTATATCAGTAATTAAAACATGCTAATAATGGATCTTTGAGTACATCCAAAAGGTCTGATATACCTCTACAGGTATACCAACAACTAACATTTTTAGATAATGAAGCATATACTTTTTCCATTGTCTTAATGATGGAGGATTGGTTGATTTCCAGCTTTTAAGTATATGTTTTTTCAAGATAATTGACGAGAAGAGTATCGTCCAGCCCATCGGCTATCTCAATGCACCCTCATATGACAGGTCTTGAAATGCAGACAGACGCAATAAAAGTACATTGTAATACTTATATTTTGATAATAAATATAAATATAATAATATAAATATATTTTTTTAGATATATACAGTTGAAGTCGGAAGTTTACATACACCTTAGCCAACTACTTTTAAACTCAGTTTTTCACAATTCCTGACATTTAATCCTTGTACAAATTCCCAGTTTTAGGTCAGTTAGGATCACCACTTTATTTTAAGAATGTGAAATGTCAGAATAATAGTAGAGAGAAGGATTTCTTTCAGCTTTTATTTCTTTCATCACATTCCCAGCGGGTCAGAAGTTTACATACACTCAATTAGTTTTTGGTAGCATTGCCTTTAAATTGTTAACTTGGGTCAAACGTTTCGGGTAGCCTTCCACAAGCTTCCCACAATAAGTTGGGTGAATTTTGGCCCATTCCTCCTGACAGAGCTGGTGTAACAGAGTCAGGTTTGTATGCCTCCTTGCTCGCACACGCTTTTTCAGTTCTGCCCAGAAATATTCTATAGGATTGAGGTCAGGGCTTTGTGATGGCCACTCCAATACCTTGACTTTGTTGTCCTTAAGCCATTTGCCATAACTTTGGAAGTATGCTTGAGGTCATTGTCCATTTGGAAGACCCATTTGCGACCAAGCTTTAACTTCCTGACTGATGTCTTGAGATGTTGCTTCAATATATCCACATAATTTTCTTACCTCATCATGCCATCTATTTTGTGAAGTGCACCAGTCCCTCCTGCAGCAAAGCGCACTCACAACATGATGCTGTATGCCAAGAATGTGCAAAGCTGTCATCATGGCAAAGGGTGGCTGCTTTGAAGAATCTCAAATATAAAATATATTTAGATTTGTTATACACTTTTTTTTGGTTACTACATGATTCCATATGTGTTATTTCATAGGTTTGATGTCTTCACTATTATTGTATAATGTAGAAAATAGTAAAAATAAAGAAAAATTAGTAGGTGTGTCCATACTTTTGACTGATACTGTATATATAAATATATATATTTGACAACATATATAAGTGTATACATACGAACAACAACTTAACGACGCACACAAACAATTACTTCTTGTGCAATTACTTCCGTGCTATTTCAAAATTTCAACAATTAATAATTCGATTTTTCATTGCGTTAAGGAAGAACGGATTGATTGATTTCCAAGTTTTTAGTATATATTTTTTTCAAGATGAGTGATTAGAAGTGATTCGTCCAAACCATTGGGTATCTCACTGCACCTTCATATGAGATGTCTTGAAATATGCAGACAGACTGATTAAAAGTAAATTAACATTGTAATACTTCTGACAGACAACTTTTTATCTCCACCCATAACTTTTGCACTTCCTAGCATTCCCAGAAGGCATGGATTATTGAGTTCATTGTTAGTTTTATACTTAAGACATGACCCTGCCATTGTGCTGTAGAAGTTGTGAATTTTGTCTCCTGCATAATAAATTCGATACATTAGTTTATACTGGATTAAGCAAACATGTTCATTAACTGTAATTTTGTTAGTTACTTTCCCTCCACCCTGTGCCAACATCAATTCTTTTTAAGTCTTGCTTTCAATAGCTTTTTTTCTGAGAGATTAAATAAAGTTAAATAAAGGTTCAATAAAATAAAATTAAATTAAGATTGTCAGTTGGCTACTTCTGACAGAAAACTTTCAAACTCTGCCCATAACTTTAGGATTTTATAGCATTCCCAGAAGGCGTGGATTATTGAGTCATAGTTAGTTTTACACTTCAGCCCTGGGATTTAACAGGTGACTATAGGGATATACAACCTGGGCCCTTGTACTAACACTGCATAACACTCTTATAATACTGCTGTCTGGGTGCTTCTCTATACACCCTACTAGTATGTGTATAATATATGGAAACCCTCTTATCTTGTGTTGATACTGTAGGTGATTTATGGTGGCTCAGGAGAGGCTACTGTGTAAACTATTGTTTTAATCCTCTCTGGTCTGAGTCAGTCTTGTGGTAATGTCTAGGGATATGACTGTGCATATTAAAGTTTGTGTTAAGTGTTAGCGTTGACTAATGGCTGTGCCCATACTGCCTGAGAGACGCTTCAATTTATTGCCTCTAATGTGCTGAAGGCTTAGTGATTTTCATTTACAAGTGGATTCTAATGACTAATGTGAGTCACATAAGACACCCATCCATAGAGCTTAGTCAGTGAGTTTAGTCTCTCTGTGCTTTGGGGTAGGCTGAGAATGATGATGGTGTAGTTTCTCTCTTTTACCAGCAGAGGGCATAGTCTTCCTTTGTCAGAGACACAGAGGGTCTGGTAGCGGCTCTCAGGCTCCACTGACTGCCACACTGACTGCCACACTGACTGCCACACTGACTGCCACAGTGACTGCCACAGTGACTGCCACAGTGACTGCCACAGTGACTGCCACAGTGACTCTGTGACATAGACACACGGACATATACACCAACCACCTCTACACTGACTGACACATTGACATGCAGCTCACCTTCCTTCCTTATTTCATCTCACACACTATTTTTGTCTCTCTGTCATCCCTCCCTTCTTCCCTCCCTCTCCAGAGGGGATTAGTGTGTGCAGTGTGCAGTGTGCAGCTGGTTTCAGTGACAGTGTCTGAGTGTTGACCAATAGCAGAGCTGGAACAGGGGCCAGAGGGGACTAAGAGGCCATGAGAAAGGGATAGCCTCCCTCACCCTCACCCCTCCACAACCACCGCTGCTCTCACCCTGGCCAACGCTCAGACACACACACTCACAGATTCTGCCGCATGTACTGCACACACACACACTGCACACACTCTGTCACAGCATACACACACACAGGGTCCGTTTTAATACATACATCCTACAACATTTGTACACACACAACTATATATTTCTATACTTGTGAGGACTTTTTGGGGAACAACAAATTTATTCCCATTCAAAATCCTATTTTCCCGAACGACTAACCCTAACCCTAAACTTAACCTTAACCCTTGCCCTAAGCCTAAAATAGCATTTTTCCCCGTGGGGACTGGCAAAATGTCCCCACTTGTCTGAATGTTCCTTGTTTTTTCTATCCTTGTGAGGTCTTCTGGAACCCACAAGGATAGTTAAACAAAAACAAAATGGTGCAATTTGAGGACATGTGGCAGGGAGTAGTGCAGGAACTGGAGATAGAAGTGAGAACAATTGGGTTTGGGCAGGTGTGATGTTGTCTTTTATATGTGTATGTCTTGTATTGTATATTTTATTAAATAATCTTAGCCCAAAAAAATCCCAGGGCTGAGTTAAGCACTGGCCCAAGACACACATAGACACGCGGACAGATGTAGGCACGCATCACACACACACTCACAAACATGAGTAGAGGATTGGCATGAGGACTGGTCATTAGAACCCAGTGAGAAAACCCTGGAGGAAGAGAAATCGCGCAAAACACGCAGGCAGGCACACACACACACACACACACACACACACACACACACACACACACACACACACACACACACACACACACACACACACACACACACACACACACACACACACACACACACACACACACACGCACACACACACACAAATTCAGTCATATTCACAGAGAAAGCAAACCCTTTCCCAGAGACACAAATAGCAACATGTGACACATATAGTGTTCTTCTTTCCACCTGACTTGTTTCATAGTTACCAAGGCAGACAGGTTCTCACAGCATTTCACAGGAAGTGGAGTGAAATAAAGTCACCTCAAACAGTCAGGAAGTGGAGTGAAATAAAATCAGCTCAAACTAATGTTAACTCATGGTAATCAGGCACTGAACTCACACACTCACCCCTCGACCCTCCTCCTTAACAACCCTGCACAATTCCCAGGGTCTAGTTCCCCTTCTATGGATGTGCTGTATCACCACCATTAACACTTCTTTCTCATGGGTGTTTTTTAAACTCACAGAGAGTGCGTTAGTCTTAGCACTCTCCCCAACTCTGCCTCCGATTGTGACAGATTTGGTTCTCCCACTGCATAATGAGCGACAAGCGTGTAGACACTGGCACAGTCACACCTTCCTTCTGCTGCTACCCAGAGCTGTGTGTGCCACCCTCAGTGCCCTACAGGCCTTCTCGCCACTCTTCAACTCGGTTGTACTAATCCCAGAGCAGTTACCGACCTTGATGGTAATAACTATTAAAGTAACATATGCATATAGGTGCTTGTTTGATTCTATAATTGAGAAGAGCAGGTTTGTATACTGTGTGTGTACTGTGTGTGTACTGTGTGTGTACTGTGTGTGTACTGTGTGTGTACAGTATACTGTGCACTGCATGTTATCAGATGTGTTTGTTTTTCTAAGTCTGAGTGGGTATAGTTGTGCATCATTGTGTGTGTGTGTGTGTGTGTGTGTGTGTGTGCCCTGACCTGTGAGTGAACCTTTAACCCGAGTGCAAAGTGTTTTGAGAGTGTGCTGTGCTGCCACACCAGGCAGAAGTGAAACCTGTGGGTGTGTGTGGCTTTGTGTTGGCCTGCTGTGTGTGTGTGTACCCATGTCCCTGGGAGCGCCACATTGGCGCCTCTGACGTCTGCTTCTCTCCGTTTCTCTCTCTCTTTCTCTCTCTTTCTCTCTGTGTCTCTTCATGGCAGCACATCCGCCTTGGTGTGGTCACACGTACGCAGCCGTCTGCAGCCACACTCAGGGTTCTTAGACACACACACGGGCAGATCGTCACGTACTCGCCCCGTGTAACTCACACAACCATTGGGGCCACTTGAGCCTGAGAATAAATGTGAGTTCCGTTTCACACACTAAACACACGTGTGCATGCACACACACCTGCTTTTGTTGAATGATCATTATACTGTATGCCACGGGAGGTTGGTGGCATCTTAATTGGGGAGGACAGGCTTGTGGTAATGGCTGGAGAGGAATAGGTAGAATGACATCAGATACATCAAACACATGGTTTGATGCCATTCAATTCGCTCCGTTCCAGCCATTATTATGAGCCGTCCTCCCCTGAGCAGCCTCCACTGCTGTATGCCCATGTGAAGGCTGGTGCCTTTTCAGTGACAGTACATGTACTATGTGTGATGGTCTATTCAGTGTGAATGTCTAGCTGAGGTCTGTGTGTTGGAACATAAGACGGTCATGGGCCCCTCTCTCAGTGTGTGACAGAGAGCTGAGAGAACTGAGAGTGTGTGGGAAAGACAGAACTTCAAGCGCAACTGTTTGTCAGTTTTCTATGCATCACAGAGAGTGAAAAATACAATATTGTCATTGTGAAACTGGGTGTAATATTGGGGATTGTACTGTATGGCACTTTACGGTGGTATAAGCATTTGCATGTATGTGTGTGTGCTAGTGTTATTATGAATGTTGCACAGCGTTTGTGTGTGCGTGTGTGAGAGAAAGAGAGAGAGAATGAGAGACAATAAGAGAGAATGCGAGCTAAACAGAAGAAGTGCTCTGCTATCATTCACTCTGGTTCAGTAGAGGGTTCAGCTGAAAGTGATTCACCCACTGATGGAGTTTCCAGTGAAGGAAGGGCCTTCTCTGCCAATAACTACCCACCACCTCCACTCTTCCTCTCATCCCCCTACTACCCTCCTAGGAGGCCATGGAGAAGGCCAGGCCAGGGGGCATGGACAACAACGGGAACTGGTGTGTGGGTGGCAGTGCCTAGGGATGGGGGGGATAGAGGGAGGGAGGGATGGAGGGAGAGGGAGGGTGCTCTTGGGGCCTAGGGAATGGGTGGATCTGCTAGTATATTGTGTGAGACACTGTGTTAGTCAGCCCACAGTCAGAGGGGATCTGTCTGTCTGTCTGCCTGTCTACCTGCCTGCCTGCCTGACTCTATATCCTGCATTGGCCAGAGATGTCATGACTTTTGTTCATATAGTACAGGTCTACAGTATTATGCTCACGCATGCACACTCACTGCCAGTATTTCTGGAAGGTCACTGCCCTGCAGACAAAAATGAGTCTTTAGGACATCACCGGAACGTCAGGAAGTTGTGTCATGGTCTCAGAGATGTCCTTAATACATCCCCTGTTTGCTGGGTGGTCTAATTAAGCAATAAGGCCCGAGGGGGTGTGGTATATGGCCAATATACCACGGCTAAGGGCTGTTCTTAAAGCACGACACAACACTGAGTGCCTGGATACAGCCCTTAGCCGTGGTTTATTGGCAATATAGCACAAACCCCCGAGGTACCTTATTGCTATTATAAACTGGTTGCCAACGTAATTAGAGCAGTAAAAATAAATATTTTGTCATACCTGTGGTATACGGTCTGATATACCATGGCTGTCAGCCAATCAGCATTCAGGGCTCGAACCACCCAGTTTATAATTGCTTGTAAATGCACCCCATGTAGCCCATAGTGCCTCAGCGTTGCCTCAGTCTTAATGTTCAGAGATCAGCCTGCAGTTCAGCTCAGAGGGTTTGGGGGAGTATCAGAGTACAATATGACACAGACACTAAAAACACACATGTGGATGGGAGAGGAGAGCTGATGCTACAACATCAACCCTAATGAGCTAACTGTAAAAGCCATGATGGATGAATGAATAGATGGATGTGAGAGTGGCCCATCACTAGAGCTGCATTGCCAGGCCAGCTGCGTGTGTGTGTGTTATGGAACTGTGTTGTGGCAGGGGCCCTGACAGCACTCTGCCAAAAGGTCTGTTCTGCTCATGGCCCACCATGCTACCCTACACACACGGACACACGCACACATGCATACACGGTCACCCTTAGAAAGACACACAAACACACACATTTGTACATGCACACACGTACTGTACGCACACACACTCACCCCCCTTTTCAGCCCATTTCCTCTGCACAGGGCATGAGAACTCCCCTGATGTCTCTCCTCCCACTCTCCTCTCTTCCTTCTCTCCTCTCCCCAATGCGCCCCTGTCCTCTCACTCACCCCCTCTTCTCTGCCCTCCCTCCCTCTTTCCCTCCCTCAAACACATCTTCACCCTGCCCTGCCCTCCTCACTCTCTAGTACCCCTCTTCCCTCACGGTCCCCCTCTCCTCTCCTCTGTTACTCTCCTGTTTCTCTCATTTTATTTCCTGCCTCCATCTGTGCCCAATTTACCCCGAGCATGCTCTGTTTTTTTCGTCGATAATTTGTTTTTGATTCCCCGGAATTAGAAAAGCATTGTGTGCACTCTCGCTTGGGTGAGCACACACACATACAAACGCACATGCACACACATACAAGCACACATGCTCACATACATACTCACACACATACAAACACACATACTCACAAACATGCACACACACAAGCTCACACACACGTACTCACACATTTTTATTGTATTATTCTATAAAAGTTGCTATAAATCACTGGTTATTAATCGGCCCCAGACGGCCCTCCCTCCCTCTCGCTCTCCTCACAAACACAGACCAGATGCATAGGAAATGGGATGGCAAGAAGGGCACCCAAGAGACATGCTCTTTTTTCCCTCCTTTCTTTTTTCTCCCTCGTTCCCTCTATTTTCTGAGAACTTTCATTTATGTTGAAATGCCCAGACCCCGGACTCACCGAGTAAATAAAGTTTAAATTAACGTTTAGAAAAAATTAATGAAAGAATAAATATAAATGGTCCTTCTCCTGCCAAATATCCCGGTGTGTGGGATAGAGGTTACACGTCTATCCTCTGTTGTTGAAGGCAAATGGGTTCAAGTCCAGCTGGTTGAATTGAACCCAGTTCGTCTCATAAACACTCAACACGCTTAAATGTGTGCATTCAATCTCTCTCTATTTCTCTCTCATACCAACCTGTTCTACTCTCTCCCTGTCCATACACACAGGGACACCTGTGTGTCTTCCATGGCAATTCCCTATGCTTGCACAGTCAGTGCACTTTCATTGTCCAAACTTACACTTGTACTGAAACAGTTTTCTTTTTGAAAGATACTGTGTATTTGTCTGCCCTGTTGACTGCATCATCTCTTTGCCCTCTAACTGACACTGTGCAGTGGGACAGTGTTTCCCTGCCAGACACCCGGTTTCCTCTCCATTAGTTCAGACACTCTCAGATTAGCCTTCAGTTCCCCCTGATCAGGCCACAGTGACACACACCTGCACCCCTCGCAGCTGGCTGACTCTCACACAGAAAGAGGGATATGGAGACGGAGACAGAATAAAAGAGAGCGAGAGAGTTTTAGACAGAGGGAGAGAGCGAGCGAGAGAGAGAGAGGTTGTGAGTGTATTGTAAGTGAGCGGATATACAGTTGAAGTCGGAAGTTTACATACACCTTAGCCAAATACATTTAAACTCAGTTTTTCACAATTCATGACATTTAATCCTTGTAAAAATTCCCTGTCTTAGGTCAGTTAGGATCACCACTTTATTTTAAGTGTGAAGTGTGAAATGTCAGAATAATAGTAGAGAGAATGATTTATTTCAGCTTTTATTTCTTTCATCACATTCCCAGCGGGTCAGAAGTTTACATACACTCAATTAGTATTTGGTAGCATTGCCTTTAAATTGTTAACTTGGGTCAAACGTTTCGGGTAGCCTTCCACAAGCTTCCCACAATAAGCTTCCCACAATAAGTTGGGTGAATTTTGTCCCATTCCTCCTTACAGAGCTGGTGTAACTGAGTCAGATTTATAGGCCTCCTTGCTCGCTCACGCTTTTTCAGTTCTGCCCACAAAATCTTCTATAGGATTGAGGTCAGGGCTTTGTGATGGCCACTCCAATACCTTGACTTTGTTGTCCTTAAGCCATTTTGCCACAACTTTGGAAGCATGCTTGTGGTCATTGTCCATTTGGAAGACCCATTTGCGACTAAGCTTTAACTTCCTGACTGATGTCTGGAGATGTTGCTTCAATATATCCACATAATTTTCTTACCTCATGATGCCATCTATTTTGTGAAGTGCACCAGTCCCTCCTGCAGCAAAGCACCCTCACAACATGATGCTGCCACCGCCGTTCTTCACGGTTGGGATGGTGTTCTTCAGCTTGCAAGCCTCCCCCTTTTCCCTCCAAACATAACAAAGGTCATTATGGGCAAACAGTTCTATTTTTGTTTCATCAGAGCAGAGGACATTTCTCCAAAAAGTACAATCTTCGTCCCCATGTGCAGTTGCAAACCGTAGTCTGGCTTTTTTATGGCGGTTTTGGAGCAGTGGCTTCTTCCTTGCTGAGCGGCCTTTCAGGTTATGTCGATATACAACTCGTTTTACTGTGGATATAGATACTTTTGTACCTGTTTCCTCCAGCATCTTCATAAGGTCCTTTGCTGTTGTTCTGGGATTGATTTGTTCTTTTCACACCAAAGTACGTTAATCTCTGGAGACAGAACGCGTCTCCTTCCTGAGCGGTATGACGGCTGCGTGGTCCCATGGTGTTTATACTTGCGTACTATTGTTTGTACAGATGAACGTGGTACCTTCAGGCGTTTGGAAATTACTCCCAGGGATGAACCAGACGTGTTAAGGTCTACAAAAAAAATTCTGAGGTCTTTGCTGATTTCTTTTGATTTTCCCATGATGTCAAGCAAAGAGGCATTTGATTCAAATTATGTCAATTAACCTATCAGAAGCTTCTAAAGCCATGACATCATTTTCTGGAATTTTCCAATCTGTTTAAAGGCACAGTATGTAAACTTCTGACCCACTGGAATTGTGATACAGTGAATTATAAGTGAAATAATCTGTCTGTAAACAATTGTTGGAAAAATGACTTGTGTCATGTACAAAGTAGATGTCCTAACTGACTTGCCAACACTATAGTTTGTTAACAAGAGATTTGTGGAGTGGTTGAAAAACAAGTTTTAATGACTCCATCCTAAGTGTATGTAAACTTCCGACTTCAACTGTATCTGTCCCACCTTGTCCTTTGACTGACTGACTGACTGACTGAGTGAGTGACTGGGAGCCTGTGTGTCTGTTCACAGAAAGCATCAATGTGAGAAACGTGTGCCTGTTGGCTGCAGAACCGAGCTAGGGGGAGAAGAGAGCGCTGGTTTTCAGGCACGCAGGGACAGCCTGCAGAGTTCTGCCAAGAGCAACATGGAGCTGTGTTCTTAGGGAGAGCTATGGGGGTGAGGGAGGAGGGGAGCGTGGGAGGGGGGCCAGGCGAGGCTGAGCAGGGTTCACCAGGGCACCCTCTTGGGCCCACTCCAAAGTTCTACTAGGTGATATGGCAGAATATGACATGGTGTGTCACTACCTTACAGGATATGACATGGTATGTCACTAACTTACAGGATTCACTCCATTATGTTTTATATCTCCATTGAATATTACAAACTAAGATACGCTATATGGGGGCCGATTTCGACCCAAGTTAAGTGTGCGTAAATGAAACGTAATTCCCTCTTTATGCACTTTCCTCTCTACGCATATTCTGACGTTGAATTTAAGCATGAAAATCACATGCTATTCACCCTATATGTTGGGGGTGGAGATCAAAGAAATAAATGGATGGCTGAGGTGTGTCTATGTGTTATTCTGGGTGGCAGGTAGCCTAGTGGTTAAACCGAAAGTTTGCAAGATCGAATCCCCGAGCAGACAAGATAAAAATCTGTCATCCTGCCCTTGAACAAGGCAGTTAACCCACTGTTCCTAGGCAGTCATTGAAAATAAGAATATACAGTGTATATACATATACAAAAATTCCAGAAAATCACATTGTAGGATTTTTAATGAATTTATTTGCAAATTATGGTGGAAAATAAGTATTTGGTCAATAACAAAAGTTTATCTCAATACTTTGTTATATACCCTTTGTTGGCAATGACAGAGGTCAAATGTTTTCTGTAAGTCTTCACAAGGTTTTCACACACTGTTGCTGGTATTTTGGCCCATTCCTCCATGCAGATCTCCTCTAGAGCAGTGATGTTTTGGG